>NC_088373.1:27694547-27814547 GCF_034508935.2 Berghia stephanieae | reverse complement strand
CATGTGGACTGATTTTACGGATTTGGAATTTATAAAACTGATTGAATTATGACCATGCTATTTGATTTGGATTAGGAATTTATCATGATTTGGATTTTGAATTTATCACAAACAAATAAACTGTAAGAAATGAAACTTGGAATCTGGACTTTTATTTGAATGTCTTGATATTGTGCATTCAATTATCATCACCGGCCCTTGAACTCTTTCGTCATTATTAACATCTACAACACAACGCAAAGGATAATACTACCATCTATTAAAAAACCACTATACGATCATCAGCCATTACATATGTGTGCAACTACCCCACATTATGTATCTAATTTGGTGTCGTGACTCAGGATTCTTATATATCTTTATTTGGAGCCCTGATACCATGATGTAAAGATGTTATCATTCCGAACCATGGATACACAAGAAATGTATATTGTTGCAGTGTTAACATCTATTAAAGTTTTTGTGAGACTCGAATTTTGAAGTGAAAATTGTGAACAGATAGGAAAATAGTTTTATTTGGGAAAGAAAATGAATATCAATTTTGAAGGTGAAGTAGTGGAATTATTTTGTATTGAAATATGAAAAAATATATTGAAATTATAGATGATTCCTAAAATTCTGACAAAAGACGATATTTAAAAAAATAAACGACATAATATTGAAAATAAAAACCATAGATAAAAAAGGAAAATTAAAAAATATAAGGCAATATATTATATTTAGAAACTAAAAACAATATATTACAGAACGGCAAAATAATAATAATAATAATAATAATAATAATAATAATAATAATAATAATAATAATAATAATAATAATAATAATAATAATAATAACATCCCATTGATGCTAAACGTATTTTATTTAATTAAAAATAAGAGAGGGAGAGATGAAAATGAAAAATTGCAGAATTTAAATGAATATTTTAGTGCGTTTTATTTTTCAAAATAAATGAAAATGCGTTTACTTACAATCAAGCGTTTCGGAATAGATCTTCGAATATTATTTGGTACCGTTAATGGCAATGCTTTGTTAATATCAGTAACAAAGATGTGTCGATTTTTATTTCAATTTTGTATGTTACTGTTGGAATTACATAGACAGTTGGTCCATTATTTAATGTTGTTACGTTTTTATTTTCTGTCAAAATGACTCAAGAAGATGATGGCAATAAAAACACGTACATTATAAGTTTTGATAATTGAAAAATGTCTTATGGTATTTATTGTTATATTACAACATCATTGATTATATTTTTCTCCCGTCGTTAGGGATGAATTGGTAGGTTGATATTGACTCTTTGAGATTCATGGGTTCATGGCAAAGAGCAAAGTTTTATATCTGTTTGTATTCTTGGTAATAAATGTGTGGTTAACGCAGCCAAGTAATCGACAACAGAGCTTATTATATATTTGTAATGAGACATGGCGTTATAATAGATTACATAAGACATTTGGATTTTATCACTGGAAATTAAGTTGAAATGATTTATGCGGAATATGAGTCAATCGTTGTTTTGTTTAGTTTTGTTTTGAAACGCGTTTCATCGTGATTTTTAAAGGAGACATATTCTCATAATAACGGAATAACGGACTTTTGGTTTAAAGTCGGAGAACAAATAAAATGACGGAGTATTAATTATTATGAAAGACTGATGTCTTGTAATGGGAGTTAAAATGTTATTACGGAAGAATAACAAAATATTGAAAATGCATTATCATGTCATGTGAGCTGATAATATTTGTGACACAAGTGGTTAACTTGTTAAGAATCAGCGAATTATAAGTAACCCATATGATAAAATGCTGTATATGCATATTGGGTAAATAAGCGCAGTGATGTAAGACGCGGTAATTAAAGTGCACACGATTTAAATTACGAGACGCAGGAATGAGGCGTTCGGGAATATTTTATTTTGCGTTTGATTAAAGCGCTTGGTTTAACATTATGAAATGATACAGAAGGCGGAGAATTTTTATAAATACGATGCGCGTGGTTAAAGCGCACACAATTATCAATGCTATATTAAGAGGCGCGAGATAACGTCGCAATGAGTTATATGAATATTTTTATAAGCCGAGGGCAAAGGCGCGAAACATTGAATTTTTATTGACCAGAGTGTATATCGTTTCTGCAAATATTTTGATTATCATATTTTTCTCCTATAGATTCGCTGTTGTAATTGTAATCAATATTAACTGCGTGGTTTGAATTTAACATTTATATCATAAAGTGTGTAACTGAGTTGAAGAAGAAGTTATGTTCAATTGTCAAATCTTAAGTGTGTAATCAATCGGCAATCAGTTGAAATGGTAGGAAGTGCTACGATAACATAAACAAAATCATATTTCATTAAATTAGGGATTTTCTAAGGGGAATAATTCGAGTTAATCAAAGGCAGAAGTAGTGTTTGCACTAAAACATGATACAGTCATCACGAAAGAGGACACTTGCAACCATCAGTCATAACGGGAACGCTGATGACAACGACAGAGGCAACTCAAACACAGCCACAACAGAAGTCGGGAAATGTCCTAATCCCTTTGGTCTATCCACGAATACATTAAAATGGAGTAACAATCTCCACTACGTCATTGATACGTCCAGAATCAACACAATCTACAGACTACAAACTACACAGCAACCTCAATTACATCGTACCTTCCAACTTATACAAACTTGACAGAATTTATAAAATAATATCTGTATCAACACAGATTTCTTCCATGAACCATTTTATATTTACATTCTTTATTGAACAATTGGATTACTTGTATTTACTTCTACGACAACAATACCCAACGATGTACGATGTCAATAATTACATAAACGTTCAAGATACGATTGTTTTTACAAAAATGATGTCCAATTGTGAACAATACTACATCCTTCGTATGCAGTGGTGAGCGTATTCAAACTTAAACTTATGTCAATATACAAGTGTGCAGCACCCATATCTACAACTTATAAACATTGAATATTATAATAACGCCTGTCTTAGTATCATTGTAAAGGATAAAGGCTATATATGTATATAAGACAATGCAGGAAAAAGTATCGCAAAACGCCACATGAGCGATTTCCTTGGATTCATTATCGTATGATATTCAACAACCTGCGTTCAAATAACGAAAATATTGTTGACCTTATTCGACCCTACTACATACACTACTAGACTACGTTATTGTTACATCATCTACCTGGTGTTTGGACTCACGTCACCCACCGGTACTCTACAGATTACATCATCTACCTGGTGTGTACTCACATGCCACCTTATCAAAACTCGATCAACAAACACAGACAATTACAACACACGACCTCTGTCGACTACTACACACGAACTCTTTGTCAACACATGGCTGAGTTCACAACTTTCTTTTGACTTGCTGGATAAGTCAAACTTCATTTAAATTCAAGATCTCGCACACAGTTAATCTTGAATTTTTACAATTTCATCTACAATGAGATTCAACGTATACACAAGACAACCAAATATCTACGAGGAGAATCGACCCAGATGCCGGAGATGAATGGATTACAGCGACGTCACAAGACCAAGAAACAACCCAACAGGTTAAGCATACGTTTGCTACCTGTAGAGTCTTTTTTTCGTCCCAATTCAAAAGACTCGAACAAATACAACACACTACTTGCAAAAGTTGGTCACTTTAGTAACAGCCCACAATCACATACTATGTTAGATTTTACTTATTTAGTTATTTACACTGTACTAAATATGAATAAGTCGGACAGACTAATGACTGATTATTTACAAACACTAAATATGTGATGTGAACAAGCCGGATAGACTATTGTTTGATTATTTATTCAACGCTAAATATTTGAATGTGAAGACATTATTGTGATAATTCTAAGACATTTACAGAGGAAAAAGTTTTTAATTAATTAACAATAAATAAAGTGAATTTATGACACTTGGGCTATGCAGTGACCACAACACACATAACAATGCAACACGTAGACTTGATGCAAACACCTCAACTCTTATAGTTGATATATTTTTTTCATTACATGACAACTCATTCTAAATGGAAACAATGACTAATTAACAATTACTGACCATTTTACAAGATGACCATTCTCGAAACGAACGGATTACTAAGAAATGTGACCTCTGATGGATGACCACAAAGAACAATTTGATTTCAATGTAGTTGTAAACTACACCGTCGTGACTTAAAAAGCTTAAAAACTGAAACATCAACAATGAACAATGAATGATAATAACTTCAACTTGAATTTTAAAAGGATGATAATGTTATTATTATGATTTATTTTTAAATATTTTTTTTTTATTACTAATTGAAATATAATTCTTCGTATTTGAATCTAGATGTCTATGAAATATTATTTGTACCACATATTATAAGTTGGAATTAATGTAATAATGTTGTTTCAATGGAATCATACAATATAAGGGAATATACAAGGTATTGGTTTTGAGATGACAGTAAATGAGTAAACATACATGGAAGCTGAGATTATCACCCATGTCGTATAGAGTTGAATTTGAGATTGAATAAGATAACGTGAGTATATCACAAATGGAAATTGAACCATCCTTTTTCACGCAATAATATGTATGTGTGATGGGATATGACGAGAATTAAACACTTTTATTGCTATGAAGATGGAATTTAAGGTGAAAAGATACTTTTTCTTTGAATTTTTAAATAAATGATATCTTACTGTCGATGTTGTAATACTTTAAAAAAGTTTAATCGATAAATATAAATGTTTTAATCAATTTTGGTGTTGGTAAATCTAAATTTTAATCTCTTTTTGATAGATTTGATGTTGTAATTTGAAAGAAAAAAGAATCTATAATCGATATATATCTATTTAGATGTTGTAATCAAATTTGATGTTTGTGAATTTAATACTTTAAAACCTATAATCGATATATATCTATCTAGATGTTGTAATCAAAATTGATGTTTGTGAATTTAATACTTTAAAACCTATAATCGATATATATGAATGTTGTAATCAACTTTGGTGTTTTTGAATTTAAAGTTTAAAGTTGTTAAATGTTTAACTGGTATAAGTATTTGTCATTTTAAAAAATATAGACTATTTCTTACATTTGTTTATTGCATTTTAGTTCGACATTAGATATATATTTAATCTCTTACTGTTATTTTTTAATTGAAATTGTTTTAAGTCAATTTAAATTCTAAGAAAGGGGCGTATGTAAGAGAGTAAGCCTATGCAAAAGGTTATTTAAGAAATTTGGTGCAAAACTGTCAATTATATATATCAGCAAATGGGTTTAGTGAGTACATAGTGCAGGCATATCAGTTAAGCTTGGTCAGTGCATGACACGTGTGGGCAGTTTTATGTCCAAGCTATTTGAGACGCATGACACGTGTGCGCAGTTTTATGTCCAGGTTACTTGAGACCGTTTGTGTCCAAGTTAATGGATAGGTTATCATGTTGAGTACTATTTAATCAATCATTCTTAAATTGGTTTAGGGATAGGTTATCGTGTTGAAACATGTGAAACGGGCATTTATCAAAATAATGTTATATCATAAAAGGCGGGGTTTAACATCAATATGTAGGAATTGACGTTTCAGGTTTGATTATGATTTGGTCTTACTCTTAGGGTTGGATTATAGACTGACAGGGAACTGTCAAAACTGCAAGGGGCGTGGAAACAATGGAACTGTGGGTAAAATTTTGATAGGGATAAAAGAGGATGTTTCGAGGAAAACGGGATTATTATTCTGATTCTACTTGACCATGAGCTGCACACTTTAAACCTTTTGTGCTCACCATCATTTTGCTTTTACGGACTTAGAAATATTCCACGTATATTGAAAATGGTTACTTAGGCAAAATTGACTTTACATGTGGACTGATTTTACGGATTTGGAATTTATAAAACTGATTGAATTATGACCATGCTATTTGATTTGGATTAGGAATTTATCATGATTTGGATTTTGAATTTATCACAAACAAATAAACTGTAAGAAATGAAACTTGGAATCTGGACTTTTATTTGAATGTCTTGATATTGTGCATTCAATTATCATCACCGGCCCTTGAACTCTTTCGTCATTATTAACATCTACAACACAACGCAAAGGATAATACTACCATCTATTAAAAAACCACTATACGATCATCAGCCATTACATATGTGTGCAACTACGCCACAGTAGTAGTAGTAGAAGTAGTAGTAGTAGTAGTAGTAGTAGTAGTAGTAGTAGTAGTAGTAGTATCATCATCATCATCATCATCATCATCATCATCATCTTCATCATCATCATCATCATCATCATCATCATCATCATCTTCATCTTCATCATCATCAACATCATCAGCATCATCATCATCATTATCATCATCTTCATCATCATCAACATCATCATCATCACTGTTGTTATTGGTAATTTTACCATTATCATCTTCTGCCTCCGAATGTTATTTCATGATATATTATTGCCAACGTCTGACGTCCCTACAATAATGATTCCAGTGTGTAGCCTCTGTCTGCGTACCGACGCCTTTCTGCCAGGGGCCTGTGAGTACAAGACTAAGTGCCCAGACATCGCTGAGCCTAAAGCAAAAACAGATGGTTACTGCAAGTAAGTTGACTCTTAAATGTATGTAAAGAGTTTGCGTATGTGGACGCGGAGAAGTTTCCGTATGTGGGTGTACGCGTGTGAGTGTGAATGCTAGTTGGTAGAGTCTGAGTGATTGTAAAGCGCCATAAAGCACTTATCAGTGGATTAATGGGCGCTATATAAGTATATTATTATTATTATATTATTATTATTATTATTATTATTATTATTATTATTATTATTATTATTATTATTATTATTATTATAATATTATTATTACTATTATTATTACTAATATTATTATTATTATTATTATTATTATTATTATTATTATTATTATTATTATTATTATTATTATATTATTATTACTAATATTTTATATTATTATTATTATTTTATTATTATTATTATTATTATTATTATTATTATTATTATTATTATTATTATTATTATTATTATTATATATTATTATTATTATTATTATTATTATTATTATTATTATTATTATTATTATTATTATTATTATTATTATTATTATTATTATTATTATTACACAAATGGAAGATTGTCATCTGACGTGAAACTGAAAGACTGTAGCTTCACGGTTTGGGGTCTTTTTTATTGTCTTAGATTATTTGAATGAATTTTAAAATATTATATTTAAAAAACCCATGAATACTTATTCTGATAACAGAACGCAATTATAGGATAGGCTTGATTTAACATTGCTGTCATGGACAATATTTTGCGTTGTTGAGAATGCGACCCAATAAACTTTTCGATGTTTCGTAAGGCTAAAACAAGACACTCAACAAAGTCCGATTTTTTGTTTTGTTTGCGGATCAGATTACATTATGTCACCGGGAGTAACTCTTTTTGTCTGGAGAACAGTCACCGGGAGTAACTCTTTTTGTCTGGAGAACAGTCACCGGGAGTAACTCTTTTTGTCTTGAGAACAGTCACCGGGAGTAACTCTTTTTGTCTGGAGAACAATCCTCTGTGTTACATAATTTTAAAAAAAATCTTTCATCAAATATTTCGTATAGAACTGTTAATGCAGATACGTAACCAACATTGTACATTTTGTTCTTTTTTTCAAATGCAATAATTGATCCACGAATTGCGATATGAGTGGTCTGACATTCCGACGCGGTTGTGGTCCCAGCTTAACAATGTTGTAATGGACAATATTTTGCGTCATTTTAAAAAGTTTCATTACAGCAATGAACCTAAAATGAATTGGGTTATCAGACCTGCTAATTAGTACATGTCGATTTAGGTCAATTTATTCGCATGCCATAGATATTTATGTGTCGTCTGCATATAGATAGTATGCAGATGACGTCACTCAGGCCTTTGTTATTGTTTTTGCCATCCGCGTTTGTGAGTTGTTCTTACTAAACTGTATTAACCAGACTATAAAAGTTCATGGTTACACAGAGTTTGTGTGTTGGTCCGTTATACTTCCGGATGGCAATGTTGTGAACTCCTTGGCCAAGCGCATTCTATCTATAGATAGTATGCGCGTGGATAAGAAGCTCACAACATTGACATCCGGAAGTATAACGGACCACCAAGACACATGATCTTTTATAGTCTGGATAGTACAGTAAGTGAGAATTTTTCATAAACGTGGATGGCATAAAACAATAAGAAAGATCCCAGTGACGTCAACTTCATTCTATCTATAGATGGTTATCAATTTTTCATTTTCGTAGAATCGTATTTAGTATTTGTTTCTGTTTCCATCCCAAATCCATCAGGGCAGTTGTCAAGCAGCTCGATTGCCTTGTGGCTTCAGGCATCAAGAAAACAGCATGTATGTTTGACTTGGAGGAGATACGAGTAGCTGTTTCTCAGGTTGCCTTGGATGCTGTCAACTACGAGTGTGGGGGTGAGGGCGTTTCACTTTGATCTACCGTGGCGTGTCAACTACGAGTGTGGGCGTTTCACTTTGATCTACCGTGGCGTGTCAACTACGAGTGTGGGGGTGAGGGCGTTTCACTTTGATCTACCGTGCGTAGTAACTCACTCAACCCTAACACCGACTATATCCGTTGTTGACCCGGGTTACTTTTACTTTTACCCCATGCCTATTTATTACATTTTTCTGAGACAAATTATAGGCGTGGTATCAAATCTAGTCTTCTTCATTTTTACATGTTTATGGTAGTTGAATAAAACTATCTATCCACATGTTAAGTTTTAATACATTTTTTCCAATCTAGGATTGAGTGAGTTAAACCAGTTAACTGACATACTCTGGGGGAAAAAAAGGCATTAAAAAATTTGGCCAGAAAACTCGTCCTTCAAATATCGCTCAATTTAAATGACTCTCATCTTGGTAAAAACTCTCAAACCTGGGACTTCGCGAAGTCCCAGGTTTGAGAGTTTTTGCCAAGATGAGGGTCATTTAAATCGATTGATATTTGAAGGACGTGTTTTCTGGCCAAATTTTTGAATACATGTTTTTTCCAGAGTACGACAGTTAAGTGGTTAATGATTTTATCGCATGAATTCTGACCATTATCTCAAAACGATGTGATGCCGTTAGGAACAAGAAATCAAACTGTGATATTAAACTAAGCATGACAAAAAGTTTTAAATTTTAGTTTTTTTGTCATTTCAAGAATCTACATCTACACCTATTATGTCGGACACAGAAAAAAAAATGGATAGCAAGATAAGGTGAGTAAATGTGACACATATATAAGGGAGTCACAGTTACTCACTTTATCTTTCTCTCCATTTTATTGGCTCATTTAAGGCAACTCTAGTTTTTGAGAGAAAAAAAACACGTTATAAAATTTTGGCCAGAAAAATAGTCCATAAAAAAATATCGATAAATCGAAATTACCCTAATCTTGTCAAACACTCTCAAACATTGTATGGATATTGCGCTATATAAATTCTCAAGCAGTTTACTCAATCCCTTGACTAGGCAGCAGCAGCTTCTACTGGTGCTCACACTACTATGTTATGACGATGGACCCAATCAGCAAAGTCTTTACCGCATTCGTGGACCGTCGCAAACCCGCCCGGAAGCGTTGTCACAACATAACGTTCAACTAGTTTATGCTCTGCGGGTTCGACTCGGCGAGTCGTTAAGGGGGGGGGGGGGGGGGGTGGAGAGATTTAGAAGTCACGTTTCCTCCACGCCTGAATATCAGTGATCTTCTTCAGCTCTTCTGGCAAAGGGAATCTTGGTTCCGTTCTTTGATGTCATCTATCCATAATATCGTCTTTTTTCTTCCGATTGCACTTTTATCATGGCTGCTACTGCCTGCAAAAAGATACACATTCATACTCGAGTCAGGGGAGGTAATGTGTTTAAAGGTTCTTACTCAACGAAGGAAAGTGTTTGCCTATATACAGTGCACTCTGGATACGTCGACGTTGCCTAAGTCGATTTTTACCCAAGTCGATTTTTTTTCTTGGTCCCTCCCCCTTCTTCCTATATAACATTAGTAAAAAAAAAAAAAATCCACATAAGTCGATGTCGCTTAAGTCGATGTTCTTATCACTCATGACAACAAAAAAATCACAAATAAACAAGTATTTCCATTGGTTAAAAAAGCTACCAGTAAGAATTTAAGTGGTTAAGAATATCCGCGAACGATTGGCGCACATCGATGTGATGTAGGTGCTTTGCCTGACGTCCGTGTTCAATGTACATGAGCAGTATTGAATAACTTTAATTTCTCCATCTCAAATTTTACATTGTCGCAACTTCAAGTTCAAGGGTTTTTTTTTTGTTCTAATCCCAGACCATCCTATGTAATGGCCCTCTTAATTAGTATCAATTTTATCAAGAAGAATTCAAGTCAAGTCTACAACTACAATGGCAAACCTATCGCGGAAAAGGAAGATTCGATGCATTTGGAAAGTTTGGCATGCGACAGAAAATCATCGCATAGGAAATTGGCATACCAGCTATTTCTGTTACAAGAAGCATGACCTTGACCTGGAGGCTCCTACCCTTCCGCTTTTCGCGGAATAATTTCACTTAATTGGTATACATTCCACATTCAAGGCAAAAATTCCGCTTTTCACCTTTCCCATCAAGGAAAATTATTTTAAAAAATCTCTAGCGAAAAAAAAGTGAGCTATGGCTTATTTCGTCATCTCCTATGGTCAATCAACACACATTGTATATCTGATTAGTCTCTTAAAAGTGTGTGCTGCTGATGTCGGATAATATTTTATGTTTGGGAGGGGGGTTGACCGAAGTATTATTATTATTATTATTGTGACTCCGATTCGTGAGGTCAATGACCTTGGTAATATTATATGTTGGCTTCAATCCGGTAATAATATTATTTGAGTACGGTCAGCTTCTTTCCCTATTTAATTTTAGCCCTGTGTCCGTGTGTTTGTGTGTGTGTATATACCGGCACGCGCGTTTGCTTGATTAGGTGTGCGTATGTGGGTGGAGGGGGGGGGGGGGGGGGTATTATTTGACCCCATTCTTAGTCTTTACATAATCTGTACATTTTTACACATTTTTTATTTTTAATCATTTGAGTACTTTTGGATTGTCTATTACATTTTCTGTTGCAAAGCATGTCATAGTCAATAACAATAAGTTGATTCCGCTTTTTCAAAATCTCAAATTCCGATTTTTATGTATTCTGATTCCTCTATGGGGCTATTGGGGGTAGGAGCCTCTGATGACCACTACAGAGACCGCGCGATATGAAGGGACATACTTATTCTAGATTGGTTTGCTTTATTCAAATGAATTTTTGCTCATTTGGTTACCTTCCGGTTAAGTTGATTTTCGGATAAGTCGATTTTTTTCTCGGTTCCCCTGGGCATCGTCTTATCCGGAGTCCACTGTATTGTCATTCCTTCAGTCACTAATCACTTTCAATGTCACGTGACTTTGATTTGTTTGTTTTTATATGATTTAGTTTTCCTAGACTTATGACACTTTAAGGTCATACCAATGGCGCCAGAAAAAGGAAGATGATGTGATGATGATGATGATGATGATAATGATGATAATGATGATGATGATGATGATGATGACCTATGACACTTTAAGGTCATACCTATGGCGCCAGAAGAAGAAGTATGATGATGATGATGATTATGATGATGATGATGATGATGATGATGAGAATGATGATGGTGATGATGATGATGATGATGATGATGATGATGATGATGATGATGATGATGATGATGATGTCAAGGAGGAAGAGAAGGAAGAGGAGAAGAAGAGAGTAGGTTGAGGGTGAGGAAAACATTGACATGACCAGTATATTCATGAGTTGTTTTTATTTCTATTCCACAGCTGTTTCCCTGGCCCCGCATCTACTTCTTTCAGTCTTTGGGATGATTTCTTCTATCGTGATGAGGTCATAATATAACAGTTTATACATACACACACACACACACATATATATATATATATATATATATATATATATATATATATATATATATATATATATATATATATATATATATACTAATGGATCAACAGTATTACAGTATTGTGGAAATTAACATAAATCGAGAAGAATCTTCTGAGCCATAAACAATAAAATGTCCGTTAATACTGTATGTGCGCGCAAAATAAACTGGCATCAGAGTGGCCAGATAGCAATTCCCAAGGCCAATGTCACATTTAGGACTGGTCATTATGACCTAGCCTTATTGTCTTTTTCTTGCTTTTAATTTTTTTAAACATATTAAATAACTTTTTTAAAAAATCAAAATATGTATTTTAATTTATTTTTTAATTTTAAAAATCAAACGGAGCCCATAATGGATGAAAACCAGTCCATGCTCCCCAACAAGTGGGATCGCTGATAAGGGAAGTAAGGCAGGAAATAAAACTTGAAGGACAGGGTATGCATTGGTTACCTCTCATGAGCTCGGATTTCGGCATGCTTTTTTATTTCTCCTGAGAGAATTCAGCGAGTACTCTATACATAACTAAAGTTGGCTATACCGGGGGGATGGGGGGGCTTTACTTTACTGCACAAAATGGTCCTTCAGAGTCACATGGCTCTTTGAGCCGGTGTATTCAATTGCGTTAAACAGTAACAATTGCTTTAGGTATGCCGCTAGTCTACGTGCATATATCGCGCACGTCGCCGCTAGTCTATCACATTGTACTCTCCACCAGACCTGAAAGATGCACCTATCAATTCACTGCCAGGTGAACAGGGTTTGTGACAGATTTAGGTCATTTCAGTGGCAGTAAAAAGGAAAGAAATTGAGATAGTAAAAAAAAAATAATGGGGAATGGTTCAAATAGGGCATAGGTGTATTGTTTGCGGGTTTTACAGTGCTTGCGACACATTTAAATCATCGAATCAGCGCCAGTAAAAAGGAAAGAAATTGGATAAAAATATTCTAGAAGTACAATTAAAAGGACGTGACGAAAAAGGGGTCTGGTTCAAATAGGGAACAGATTCCAAGAGCACACTATCAGTGTACTTAGTTTGAGATCACCCAAAAGTCTCATCCAGACACTCGCACAAATCCCCACTAAGAATACACTCAAATCTTTACAAATAATATCTTAAAAATAATTTTAAAAATATAACAGTACATGACACAGACATGATTTTCAAGGAAAAAAAACCATCTTCCAAAACTCTACCTTTACATTTGACTGTTTTGCTACCAGCCAAGGACTCCGGCCAGGGTCAGGACAAAACTGAGTAATCGTATTCTAAGGCAAAGACAGAAAGCAATTGGAAAACAGATATAGGGGGATAGAGGACATAGCAAGTATCTCCCTGCCCACTATGAGAAGTCAAAAACCCCACCCAGGGAATTGGTGATAGGTGTAGATTTCGAGAGCACACTACTGGTGTACTTGAGTTTGTTAAGATCACCCAAACGTCTCATCCAGACACAAGAGCAAGTCCCAACAAAGAGGAATACGCTCAAATGTTAACAAATGATATCCAAAATAAAAATATAACTACATAAAATAGGGATGAATTACAATGGAAAAAAAATTCACCTCCCAAAACTACAACTATACATTTAACTGTTTCCCTCTCAGCCAAGGCATACGGCTAGACCAGGAAAAACGAAATAATCTCATTCCAAGACAAAGCCAGAAAGCAAATTTGAAAACAGAAATAGCGGAGTAGAAGACACAGTAAGTGCCTCCCTACATAAAAAAATATACTTCTCACACACAGAAATTGTGAGAAATGAAAGATACAACAAATAAAGAGGGATAGAAAAAGAAAGAGCTCTACGGTGACCTCCCCCCCCCCCCCCCCCCCCAGTGACTTCGATGATACAACAGAGAAGACTGAGACTTGCGGGGCACTACTGGAGACACAAGGAAGAGATTGTAAGCAGTCTTGTGCTATGGGAACCACCTGAGAGAACCAGAAGCAGAGGCAGGCAGAATAAAACATACATTTTACTGTCTGCTAGATGACACAGGAATGGACAACACCCGGGAACTGTGTACACTTATGGAGGACAGGACAGAATGGCGAAGACGTGTGGCTCATGTTGGGCGTAATTAAGTAAGTAAGAAAGATAGGCAGATGAGGACCCCCCCCCCCCCCCCCCCCCCCGCCAACCCCTCCAGTCGCCATCTCTACCCCATTCCAACAACAAAATGTATAAGAATAAGAAACAAACCAAGAATAAGAATATGTCATTTCAAGAAGTTTATCCGTTATTTCCCAATCAGTAATGTACAATGACAATAACAAGAAGTACTTATTTATTGAACAATGACGAGATCTTTCCCTTTCAGTAAGATACGTGTATCAGATAAGCAGCAAATTAATAATAATAATAATAATGATAATAATAATAATAATAATAATAATAATAATAATAATAATAATAATAATAATAATAATAAATAGTAATAATAATAATAATAATAATAATAATAATAATAATAATAATAATAATAATAATAATAATAATAACAATAATAAAAAAATAGTAATGATAATAATAATAGTAATAGCGTTCAGCTCATCATTTGCCAAATTACGTATTATTTATTATTCGTATCATAAAGATTAATTGTTCACCAAAGCTTGAAGTTGAAACATGAAACACTATGTACATGAAATTTACCCTTGATCTCAGCAAAACAACAAACAATAATATAATCAATAAATGTCATAGCATTGATTAGATTTAGATGAGATTTTCCTTATTGATTGATGATTGTCCAGCTATAAAAATATGGATAGAGGATTGTTAACGACGACGACGACGACGATGACGATGATGATGATGGCAGTGATAGGAATATGACAATAAAGATGTTCATTGACTATAATACAATAAGAATTGGAAAGTTTATAATTATGGCACTAATCACTTAAACAGACTCGCCAACCAGTATGATTTCTCGTGTTTTGTTTTTTTTGTTTTTTGTTTTTTTGCTAAAGGGTTTTACGGCGCTTGCAACACATTTAGGTTATATCAGCGCCAGTAAAAAGGAAGAAAATGGGATAGTAAAAAGTTCTAGAATTACAATTAAAGCACCCAAGAAAAAGTAAGACATAGGGGAACTGGGAACAAATAGGGATCAGATGTAGATTCCAAGAGCATACCACCAATGCACTTAGTTTGAGATCACCTATAAGTCTCATCCAGACACAAGCACAAAATCCAACAAAGAGGAATACACTCAAATGCTTGCATTATACATTAAAAATAACAAATATAATAACACATAACAGTGAGATGATTTACAAGGAAAAAAATATCATCTCCCTAATCAATAACTATGCATTTGACTGTTTCCCTCCCAGCCAGGACTCCGGCCAGGGTCGGGACAAAACCGAGCAATCTCACACCAAGACAAAGACAGAAAACAAGTTGGAAAACAGATATAAGGGGATAGAAGACACGGTAAGTACCTCCCTGCTCACTGTGGAGGTAGGGAACCCCACCCAGTTCTCGTGTTTTAATACGCTTGAGGTCCAAAGTTTGAAAACATGGGAATGTCCACCAAAATAAGCTGAACTAAAAGTTTGTTTGTTTGCTTGCAACACATTTAGGTCATATCAGTGCCTGTAAAAAGGAAGATGATCAAAAATGGTAGATTTACAATTTAAAGCGCCTGAGAAAAAGAAAGACAAAGGGGACTGGTTGAAAAAGGGAACAGAAACAGATTCCACAGCAAAGCATCTCTGAACTTAGTTTGAGATCACCTAAAAGTCTCATCCAGACACCAATACAGGATCCCACCGAGAGGAGTACACTCAAATATTTACAAAATACATTTTAAAAAAAACAAAAAAAACACAACGGAGAGCAGATTTACAAGGAAAAAAAATCATCTCCCAAAACTAAAACTATAAATTTGACTGTTTCCCTCTCAGCCAAGTCTCCAGCAAGAGCCAGGACAAAACCAAGTAAGACAGGAAAGCATGTTGGAAAACAGATATTAGGGGATAGAAGACACAGTAAGTGCCTCCCTGCCCACTATGGGAAGATGATTAAATGGTTGAGGCTGGTTGGCAAGTCTGCTTCAAGCACAATGAATATGAATATTAATATTAATAGGATTTCTCATAACAATAATAATAATGTAATCATATTAAAGTTAATTTGTAAAGCAAATAAATATTTTATTCAATGTATATATAAACACTTGGCATTTGTTTTGACTTGATTAATGATATTTAAAAAACAAAAACAAATTTAAACCACTTTTAGGTCACATTAGCGCCAGCATAAGAGTCGATTTGGGTCTACTTATAAGGAAAATCCTTTAAAAAATTGATTTTGAGTTATTTTTCGGAAACGATATTTTATTATCTTAGAAATAATGTTATTGAAATGCAACTTTTAAAAATATACTGTTAAGGCAAGAAAAGGGTATAGGTAGTCAGAAAAGTGTGAAAAATGGAGATAGTTTGCTATTTTATCAATATGTCATTTTCTAGGGGTATGGGATACTGTGTCAAATATTTCTCGGAATCTAGATCTATAAAATTGTCTGAAAATGTCCACACTTATGACAGAAATAATGTATTATGTCACCACAGAGAGATTATTTTGATAGAAAATGTGTATTTTGAATTATAATTCAATTTTTTTTTTTTTAACATCAATTTGTCAGAAACTTTTGATTTGCAATCTTTTAAAACTTCGTAATATTCAAATGCAAATCCTATAAGTTAAACCCGTAAAATCTCTCAATGGTTACACAAAATGCTACAATGTTGATAAGACGGAAGAATACAGAGGTTATCCTTTCGTTAGTTTTTGTGGAAAATTTGCCACAAGATTGTTATACTTTTTGATGCCAGACTCCCAAATTAGGACGAAAACAAAAATAATGTATGTTTTTTATCCTATAATGACAACACAGAATGATTATAACAGCCCAATATAGGTAATTACATTTTGTTAAAAGAAAAGACCCAAACTGTCTCTTAAAGTACATGTAAGATAGTAGACAGATAACGTATGTACACAAATTAAAAAAAAAAAGACAAAGATATAATGTAATTATGTATTTGTTTTGTTTGTTTTTGTTTTTAAGGGTTTTACGGCGCTTGCAACACATTAAGGTCATATCAGCGCCAGTAAAAAGGAAGAAAATGGGATAGTAAAAAGTTCTAGAATTACAATTAAAGCACCCAAGAAAAGGTAAGACAAAGGGGAATTGGTTCAAATAGGAAACAGATTAGATTCAAAGAGCACGTTATCAAAGTACTTAGTTTGAGATCACCTAAAAGTCTCATTCAGACACAAGCACAGGTCCCCACTAAGAGGAAAACACTCAAATGACTACACATCATATATATGTAAACAAAACAATACAGTGCATAACAGAGAGATGATTTACAATACAAGGAAAAAAATATCATCTCCCAAAACTCTTAACTATACATTTGACTTTCCCTGCCAGGGCCAGGACAAAACCAAGTAATCCCGTCCAAAGACAAAGACAGAAAACATGTTGCAACTCAGATATATGGGGATAGAAGACACAGTAAGTGTCTCCCTCTCCACTATGGGAGGTCAGGAACCCCAAGGCTATATCTATGTTTCTCGACTGACAATAGCTAGAAATCCGACTCAGACATAGGACCACCGTTTTATACCAGTGACAAAATGTAAAAAGCCTTTTCCAAAAGATTATATTTCACACAGCCCACAGTAGAACTTGAATCTTTGAGAAAGTTAGTTTGTATTTAAGGGTTTTACGGAGCTTGCAACACAATTAGGTTATATCAGCGCCAGTAAAAACGAAGAAAATGGGATAGTAGAAAGTTCTAGAATTACAATTAAAGCACCCAAGAGAAAGGAAGACAAAGGGGAACTGGTAACAAATAGGGATCAGATGTAGATTCCAAGAGCATACCAGCAATGTACTTAGTCTGGGATCACCAATAAGTCTCACCCAGACACAAGCACAAGATCCAACAAAGAGGAAAACACTCAAATGCTTACATTTCATTATACATTAAAAATAACAAATATAATAATACATAACAGAGAGATGATTTACAAGGAAACAAATATCATCTCGCAAAACAATAACTATGCATTTGACTGTTTCCCTCTCAGTAAGGCCAACCGGCGGGGGCCAGGACAAAACTAAGTAATCTTATTTCAAGACAAAGACAGAAAGCAATTTGGAATACAAATATAGGGGGATAGAAGACACAGTAAGTACCTCCCTGCCCACTATGGGAGGTCAGGAAATCTTTGAGAAACAAGACGCAAGTCGAGCATGACATCGCCAGACCATAAACCCTACAAAAGCAGTGGCAAGACTGAACAAGTCTTTAAAAGTTGTTTTAAAAAAATGTACAATGGAATTCGACGGAAAATCCAGTTTATTTAAAAATGCAACAAAATTTAGTTTTAATCAATTATGTACATTTATAAATTATCACTAAAATTGTTTGTTTTTTGTTTTTAAGGGTTTTACGGCCTTGCAACACATTTAGGTTATATCAGCGCCAGTAAAAAGGAAGAAAATGGGATAGTAAAAAGTTCTAGAATTACAATTAAAGCACCCAAGAAAAAGTAAGACATAGGGGAACTGGGAATAAATAGGGATCAGATGTAGATTCCAAGAGCATATCACCAATGTACTTAGTTTGAGATCACCTATAAATCTCATCCGGACACAAACGCAAAATCCAACAAAGAGGAACACACTCAAATGCTTACAGTATACATTAAAAAATAACAAATATAATAATACATAACAGAGAGATGATTACAATGAAAAAAATATCATCTCCCAAAACAATAACTAAGCATTTGACTGTTTCCCTCCCAGCTAGGACTCCAGCCAGGGCCAGGACAAAGCCAAGTAATCTCATTCCAAGACAAAGACAGAAAGCATGTTGGAAAACAGATATAAGGGGATAGAAGACACAGTATGTACCCCTCCCTGCCCACTATGGGAGGTCAGGAACCCCACCCAGTCACTAAAATTGAAAATGTCACGGAATAACCTAATAATAATATGTGCAAATAAACAAATTACAGTATAAAAATGCAAGTATACAAATTATCACCATGAAGTACATACAATGCAAAATGTACTTAAAAAATTGATTTTAAGGGTGCAGAATTCAAAACAAACAAAAAAAAAAAGAGAAAGTGGAGGAAAAGTAAAGAAGGCGAAAAGAGAAAAGAGAAAAGAGAAAAGAGAGAGAGAGAGAGAGAGAGAGAGAGAGAGAGAGAGAGAGAGAGAGAGAGAGAGAGGGAGAGAGAGAGAGGGAGAGGGAGAGGGAGAGAGAGAGAGAGAGAGAGAGAGAGAGAGAGAGAGAGAGAGAGAGAGAGAGAGAGAGAGAGGTGTGTGTGTGGAAGGAATGAAAAGAAAAGTATAATACAATTATCATTATATCAGAATTCCATGATGACTTTCCCAATTTTACAGATCATATTGAAAGACCTTTAGTTCCATGGCATCTTGTGACTCATTGGTGACGTGCTCACGCTTCCTATTGTGTGTTATATAAATACACTTTCTATCAATATCACCAATTCCACTCAAATTTACACGAATACAACTCTTTTGCAAAATAACCAACGATCGTAAGTAAACTTGCCTTAAATGCAAGTCTGAAGTTAATTCAATAATCCTATACAGAAAATTTTATGATTCTTATGGGAAAATAAAACATAGTAGTCATTATACATAAGTTTATAAATCACAAATTTGTCCTCACCATGTTTTAATAATCCTTCAAATTTTTATTTTTAAAAAATGCTCTTTCACCAAATTTTACTTTTCAACAGGCTTAATCGAAATTTTAAAAACTTCTGTAATCTACATATTTTTCAGAACAGTTGGCTAATCTGTACAACATCTTTATCAAATTTTAAAAAGAAACAAACAAGAAAAAAAAACTTGGAACTTTTAAATAGCGTAATATCCATTAAATGTGCTCAAAGCGCTAGGTCCTTGGCCAACAGCAACACTTAATACAGATGTAGGATGTGACATGAAGCCTGTTAGACGATATTACAATTTTTTCAGACAGAAACAACGCTGTTAACGGCCAGATATTTGTTTTACATCAGAGTACAGTGAGAGAATGTGGAATGTGAGTAAAGAGCCTTTTCTAAGGACTCAACTATGTGTCCTGTGAGGCTCGAACCCAGGACCTTCCGTTCCAAAGCGAGTGCATACAACAAGACCACACAGACACAAAAATACAAAATTAAAACTGGTGTTCCAACTGCCAAATAACTACATACTGTCTAACTCTGATTTATAAAACTATTTAACTCAGTCCCATTTTTTATCCTTATTAGTCTTTGTACCTGTTTCATAAATTTAACAAATAAATTTACACAGAAAAGGAAATTACAAATTAAATTTTTAAAATTATGCTACATCCATAGGCCATAACAAACTAAAAGTTTATCAAAACAATTCTAATTTTAACATTAAACATCGAAAAGAACAAAGAAATTTTCAAATTTAAAAAAAAAAAAAAAAAGGAAATAAGGAAGAAAATTTTCAAAAATGCATTACATCCAACTGGCTATGACTAACTATCTATCTATATACAACAGACTAATTTTCATGGTCCCAGAGAGTTCATTAGAAATTAGAAATATGTGTCGGAGTGTACATAAATATTGTAATGACGATTTACAATGGCAATTACTCAGTCATCAAGGATTAAATCATTTGTGCTATATAACCCAAATAGCACACTAAGGTCATAGTTTGGACGTCATGATAAAGTAAGTTGTAACATCAATGCATAAAAACTTTGGATCATTGCTAGGGGTGTGTGTAGGGGGGGGGGGGGGGGGGGGGGGGGGGGTTGGGGGGGAGTGGATAAAAATGTGGAGAATTAAATTCTTCTAAAATGATTTCACAATAAATACAAAAAATTGACTCATCTTCCAGAGAAGGTGTCGAGTCGGCAAGTAAAAATGGGATATATCCTGTTTTTAAAAAATAAATAAGGGAGATATTTTCCATTTGGATATCAATATCACTGAATTATATGTTGCTGCTTCCCCTCCTCCTCTTGTTACCTCTTTCTTTCTTCTTCTTCTTTCTCCCATCATTCTTCCTTCCTTCCTTCCTCCTCCTCCCCTTCCTTTTCTTCTTCTTTCTTCCATCATTCTTTCTCCTCCTCCTTCATCATCATACAGACTAACTCAGTCGGACTGATACTAGTAACATTGCGTATCCGAAGGAGAAAAAGAAAAATACCACGGTAACTTCCTACTTCCTAACACACAGCATCTTGTAAGATTTCAATATTTCTCAAAAGCTTTGTATCAGCAGGCAGGTTGCCCCTTGTCAAATAGGGGGAAAAAAACCCACAGATTTTCTATTGTATTTTTTAACCAGCAGGTGACTTGATAATACCATTGAGAGCTTTTTGATTTCCATTAACTAATTATTCCAATCAAGGTCATAATTTGGAAAAGCGATATGTCAGTGGGTGGTAAAAGTTGTTTGTTTTTTCTCCAAGGGAACAAAGAGAGTGATAATGAATGTGTGATCAGCAATTTGTGATTCAAAGCTATAAAATTAAATCATACAATCAATTATAATGAACCAAAAATGAAACATAACAAAATATCATATTTTATAAAGGAAAAACTAATCAATAGATAATTGAAGGGGCTTATTCACCACGACATGTCATTCATTTTCTTACCATCATTGTGTCATCTTGCAAAATTCAGATACAATTTCGTAAATCTATTTAGCTAAAAATTGAATTAGTGTTTCACATTATCCTGCAGATTAATAGCAAGAGTTAAATACTCTAGTAAAATCAGTCATTGTTAAAATGCTCTGTGACGTTAGGAGGAAAAATAAACTTAATTAAAATCTAGGAAAAAATTGTTATTGACTGTAGAAAATGTCACTGAACAGGGGTTTTACTAAAATGTATGTCGCTATTTTAGGTGTTTATTGCTAGGAATATATAGCAAAAACATCGGGACCAGAGTTCAATGTCACTATCCAGAAGTTGCACTGTATTTAATTTTGTTATTTTTTGAAGCTGTTATAAATTCATTTCGGTACATTCCTTTTCACAATCCACAGCGTCTATTCACTTTGGTTGTAAACGGGGGGAAAATTATTCTATCAAGGTAATTCAAGGCTGATCTGCTACCGAATGTTGTGATCTAAAATTGAAATGAAAATGGTCAATAGATGTCATTCCACATTTTAATTTTAATAATAATAATAATAATAATAATAATAATAATAATAATAATAATAATAATAATAATAATAATAATAATAATAATAATAATAATAATAATAATAATAAGAAGAAGAAGAAGAAGAAGAAGAAGAAGAAGAAGAAGAAGAAGAAAAAGAAGAATTTACATCGGTCGTTGTTTGAAGGATGAGATTTCTGGCCAGTTTTCAAAATACGGCTGTGAACAGTTTATAACAATAAATGTATTGTTATCATTGATCAATCTTGGGTCTCGTCGAAACAAAAGAAAAGAAAAAAACATCATAAAGAGAGATAAATGTAAGAATTCCCTTCTGCAATATATCCCAGCCAATGGCCTGGACAAAAGTAAAAAGTCTCACATCCACATAAAACAATGCAGAAAGGGACAATAAATACAGGGGGATAGAAGAAACGGCCAGCATTGACCTTTGATCTTTCCAGCCCACAGGAGGATGTAGAAGGGTCCCCACTCTGATAAATATGTTGATATTGATATGTGGATCAAAGATAAACAGTAAACACTGGAAAAAAATATATTCTCGTGCAAGAATGGCTGGGGTAGAAAAATGTCATGTATGATAATAAGTATTGGCAAATAAAGCACATTAGACTATATTAAACAATACAAAACATGAGTTTTTTTAAAAGGAGATGTAAAATAATTTTACAGTAATATATATATATATATATATATATATATATATATATATATATATATATATATATATATTATATATATATATATATATATATATATATATATATATATATATATATATATATATATATATATATATATATATATATATATAATTTGCCAACTTTGTTCCAATCCAGCATAATCAAATAAGAGATTAAACAAGAAATATATAATAGAAAGTAATAACAAAGGCAGAAATCTGTTGTAATATATTGTCTACCCATTTAAAGTAGGACTTCTCTGTTGCCCAATTTTCAAAAACTATAGACAGATAGGAAATGTTACACATTCGACACTGGTTCACAACAACACACATCAGTCAAATCCCTTGAATTGTTGAACTTTGACCTTCCACTTCTCTCCTTCCATCCACTTTCCAGGCCACCACTCCTCTCCCATTCCTAGCAACCTCCTATTGTTCACTTAGTAATATCTATATATGACTCACCCCAACAAGTACGTATTTTGTCGGGGTGAAACTTTTTGACGAAAAGGGATGCCCTTTGCTAAAAAATTGTTTTTTTTTTAGCCCAACAAATCTGAAAGTTTTTCTCGTAAACACCATTTGTATAAAAATATTTCATGCAAAGCCTCGCTCCATCAAGTGGTATCACCTTTCAATCATAGAAAAAAATGCATATCCATCTAGCTTCCCCTTAACTGTTGCCTTAAATAACCAATACTTTTATCTTTTAAAAAAAATCAATTCACCAAAACCAACCAAGGTCAGCTGGTGGATTTCAAAAAGCTGGTCTTCCAGCTTCAGGTGGAAAAAGGACATCGGCAATTAAAACATTTTTTTAAAGCAACAATTGTCTTATTTTTTTTTCCACATTAAGTAATTATACTCTTCCTCCTTTTAGAAAATGTATAAAATTTAACCAAGTTTGATATTCTTGATGATAAATTCAATTTTTAACATTGAAATCAAAACGACATAAAACTGTTTTTAGGTGATGGGTCAGATATTTGGTAAAGAATGACTTTTGTATGGGAAGTGTAATATTACTATTCTTACAATCAGAGGAATCATTTCAACTATATCTATTTCTCCCTCTTCATCCATCTTATTTTTCTTTTAAAACTTTTTTCTCCTTTTTACTAATGGATCCCTAATTTTCCTTACCTGGAGAGTGAGTAGATAAAACATATTTATCTTCATCTTTATTCTCGTACCCTTCAAACATTTCCAGACCATTATCTTCCTCTCCAGCGACATCCCCAGCAATAAACCCGTCTCCACTGCCACCATTACACACATACTTCTGTTTTCTTCTACCTTTCTGCAACTTAAACGTAGAACGACGACAACAACATGTAGCTGAAGCATCAGTACCACTGCCACAACTACTACAACTAGCACCACTACTACCACTGCTACAATTACTATCTTTTACTAAATCAAAAAAAAATTTCCACAACATGGACACAAAAACTGTAACACAAAGTGAACACAACATGGAGACGGTCCGATGAGGGAACAGCTGGCCTTCGGCATCACTATAAAAACTGAATTTAATCCAAGCTGGCATGTTTAACAACGGTTCACCTGCTCCAATCCTCAGGATGAGTCCTATGAAAAACCCAGCAATTGCTCCTACACTGTTTGTGTACTTTGGGCAGTACAGAACAGCAGTGAGTTGAGGGAAGACGATGACAAAGACAATATCGGCAGCAAGAATGAACATTCCGTAGATGACTGAAGAGGTGAGAGCGATGACTATGGCGATGGATCCAAAGATTACCACAGAGGACATTCTGACTAGACTCAGCTCTTTTTTAGACGCCTGTGGAAGGATCAAGTCACAAGATTATAAGCCAAATTAATTTTTAATTTACACATTATTATGGATAATAAAAGTAATAATAACATACATTTATATTGCACAGCTTGTCCCCTTAGGAAGGAGCTTTGTGCACATTTACAACAATGACGGTTAAATACACAAAATTACAGAAATTTTTCACATTCTTAAAGGAATCGAATTGAATCAAAAGCAGATTTAAATAAGCGGGTGTGAGAGTTCTTTTTAAGGCACCCATTGGTCCACAGCCCTGAGGCTAGGTGGTAAACCGTTCCAGACTTCAGGACTTAAATATATAAAAAAAATTTCTACCCTGCTTCTTAGTCTGATTTTTGAGACTTTCAATTTACAGGAGTCTTCTTATTTACCCCCTTAACATTCCCTATATAAAACAAAAAGAAATTAAACAAGTTCCCGGAATTCAGGTTTTTAATTAGCCAAATAAAGAAATTATGGTGCCCTGATTTATTTTACGTCTTTTCAAGTATACAATTTCTGAAAGATGACACCCTGAGGGGCCTTTAAGTGATTCTTTTATTTTATCAAAAAGCCTGGTGAGTGACAAATCCCCCTGGAGTCTAATATTGACCTCAAACAACTGGCTAGATAAAGTTTAAAGTCAATCAAATTAAAATCATACTGCAGAAGTAACAAAAACAATGACCATTTTCACTTACTTAATCGAACAAGCGACTAGCTGAGCTCTAGCCCTATGGTCTTGGGTCATTTTATAAAAATTGGATATTTCTACTTTCATTGCCTTCTCTGAACATTCTTTTCATGTATCATTTAAATTCTGGCAGAAGTAACTTTTTTTTTGTTTGTTTGTTTATTGCTTTAGGTCTCTTCCAACACAATTGAGGTTATATGAGAGACCGCTGAAACAAAAAAACAAGCAATCCAACAAAAATAGTACAAATGTAAATCAAAATCATAACCTAAAGATATCATAAGCTAAATTATAAATAACCAAGAACAAACAGGCAGAAGATTTACAGAAAAAAAATATCCCCTGTCAAAAATACAATCACAAACCAAAGAAGCAGGATAGGCTAGTAAAGAGAAGAAGAAACGACATCACTATCGGATCGTATACCCATGTGAACATCATAGGTATATGATTCAAGGGTGATGCTCCCATCCAACCACCCGCGAAGTAACTTTCTTTATGACCCAATCAGTTGGTCTGTGTTATAAAATTATAAAAACAACAACAATAATAATAATAATAATAATAATAATAATAATAATAATAACAATAATAATAATAATAATAATAATAAAATAATAATACATAATAATAATAATAATAATAATAATAATAATAATAATAATAATAATAATAATAATAATAATAATAATAATAATAATAATAATAATAATAATAATAATAATAATAATAAAATAATAATAATAATAAAATAATAATAATAATAATAATAATAATAATAATAATAATAATAATAATAAATAATAATAATAAAAAAAATAATAATAATAATAATAAAATAGTAATAATAATAATAATAAAATAATAATAATAATAATAATAATAATAAAATAATAATAATAATAATAATAATAATAATAATAATAATAATAATAATAATAATAATAATAAAATAATAATAATAATATATAATAATGGACTCTTATAGAGTACACTGTATCCTAAACCATGAGCCTCAAGGTGCTATACACATATCTTAGAGTGGAGGCAGGTAACTTAGTGTGCAGGTTTTTAGCAAAGGGAGCCAAGTGAAACAAAAATTTGGTTCACTTGGGCCACGCTTGAGTATTCAATCAATGGAGCTGCTGTGCTCAAGCCATCAGTATTTAATATATAAACATATAATATACAATATATTCAAGAACACTAAGAGCCTAATTTTCTGGGGATAAAGCTGCCCTATACTTTAATCATTATCATTGGGGGGAAATATAATTGAGAAACCGATTTCAATCTAAAGACAAGGGATGAAGAACAAGGAAGTGAAAGTGATTCATACTCACAAAAGGTCGGATAATTTCTCCATAAATATTCTTTGTAAACATGGAGCTGGTGGCTAGGACGGAACTGTCAGCAGATGACATAACAGCCGCTGATATTGCGCCTAGGCCTGGAGAGGAAAAGGAGGAAAAGGAGATCAAGGTTAAGCCTTCATTACGGCTATGTGGTCTAGTGTGCGGCTATGTGGTCTAGTGGTATGACACTCGCTTTCGGATCGTTCTTAGTCCTTGAAAAAAGGCTCTTTACTCACATTCTCTCACAGTACTCAGGTGTAAAAAGAGTACCTGGCCGTTAACAGCTTTGTCTCTGTCTGAAAAAAAATTGTAAGATCGCCTAACAGGCGTCATGTCCCATCCTACATGTAAAGTGTTGCTGATGGCTAGGGACCATTTGTAAAGCGCTTTGAGCATGTTTAGTGGATATCGTGCGATAAAAAAAGCTCAATTTTAAAATTTTTGTTGTTGTTTGTTTGTTTTTAAGGATTTTACAGCACCTGCGACACATTTAGGTCATATCAGCACCTGTAAAAAGGAAGAAAATGGGATGGTAATAAAGTTCTTGAATTACAATTAAAGCACCCAAGAATAAGCAAGACAAAGGGGAATTGGTTCAAATAGGGAACGAATGTAGATTGAGCACACTACCAGTGTACTTAGTTTGAGACCATTTAAAAGATTCATCAAGACACAAGCTCAGGTCCCCACTAAGAGGAGCACACTCAAATGTTTACAAATCATTATATATGTAAAAAAAAAAAAAAAAAAAAATTCAGTACGATTTACAGAGACGATTTACAAGAAAAAAATATCATCTCCCTAAACTCTAACTAATCATTTGACAGTTTCCCTCCCAGCCAGGGTATGCGGCCAGGGCCAGGACAAAACCAAGTAATCTCATTCCAGGAGAAAGACAGAAACCAAGTTGGAAAACAGATATAGGGGAATAGAAGACACAGTAAGTGACCTTCCTGCCCCCTATGGGAGGTTAGGAATCCCACCCTGTGTAATGAAATGAACCGGTGAGCGAGATTAGGGACAGGATAGATGACAATGATGGCACACAATGACTTCATATTCGTGCGGGGACAAAGGGAGGAGGATAAATAAAGATCCTAAAATATGCTTAATAAAGGCACTTTTTAAAAAAATAATTTAAATCTTCTTTTTTAAAATCAAATATAAAAGAAAGTGGAGAAAGGAGACACTTACCCAATATGGCGACAGGTTTAGGTGTGAATTCGTTGATGACTAGAGGTAAAATTAGACTAGCTTCATTTGTACCAATTGGGGAATGGCCATATGTGGTATTGCTCCAATCTAGAATTAATAACAAGATGCAGATTAAACATCATAAATTCTTCTGAATACGTTTATTCACGTCAAGTTTTTAAATTTGACATGGCTCTTTATTCTATTCTAATTAAATAAAATTTAATTTTAATATCCTTTTCACAATAAACTACAAAATCTATGAGGCATTCTGAAAATAATCAAAGGAGATGATGATCTTGATGATAATGACAGTAAAGATGATGATGATGATGATGAATATGATGATGATGTCATTAGTAATAATGATGATATAGAGGATGATGATAATGGTGATGATGATGATGATGTCATATAAGTAATAATGATGATATAGAGGATGATGATAATGAGGATGATAATGAAGATGATGATGTCATTAGCAATAATGATGATATAGAAGATGATGATGATGATGTAATTAAAGTAATAATGATGATATAGAGGATGATGATAATGAAGGTGATGATGATGATGGTGTAATTAGTAATAATGATGATATAGAGGATGATGATGATGATGATGATGATGATAACAAGGACATACCAGCACTAGTCCCAGCAATACCAATAAGAATGGAGGGTATGACCAGTACAAGGGCCCCGAAGGCCCCCACACAAGACAACACCTGGGCCTGTCTGGCACTGCGTACGGAAAGAACTCTCTGGAAATACGTCTGCCACGGAATTGACCCAAACGTCTGCAGAAAGAGTATGAAGGGTGGGACGGTGGGAGTGTGTAGAGGGGTGAAGCAGGATGGGAAATATACGACAATTTAAATTTCAATCAGTAGATTTTTGTTCATATTGAATTTAAACATTCTTATGCTTGCACATTTTTAAAGGTTTTATGCCATTACAGACATCCAACAATCCAAAAGTCGAATCAGAACATCAAAAAATAGGAATTTGGGGGAAAAAATATAGGAATTTCTTACAAATGGATAATTCTCTATCCAAATGACCAGCAACTTTGCCACCAAACACATAAAGACAGTATTGTGACAGAGCTGGAGAAGCTACAAATCACATACGTTCAGTCATGGGATGGGGAAAGGAGTGCAATGAATTTTGTTTCTTACTTAGTTCCCTTTTGGCAATCATTAAAAAAAGCAACACCTTTTTAACCCCCTCATAAAAATTTTTTTTTATCATTATCATCATTTTTGAAAATCTGAATTTTAGAGACAATAGCAGGATGGCGGAAAGGAAGAGTAAAAATAGGAATAATTCTGCCAAAAGAGGAAGGGTTAACTGGTATGCGAGAGAGAGAGAGAGAGAGAGAGAGAGAGAGAGAGAGAGAGAGAGAGAGAGAGAGAGAGAGAGAGAGAGAGAGAGAGAGAGAGAGAGAGAGAGAGAAGAGAGAGAGAGAGAGAGAGAGAGAGAGAGAGAGAGAAAGAAAGATAGAGAGAGAGAGAGAGAAAGAGAAAGATAGAGAGAGAGAGAGAGAGAGAGAGAGAGAAGAGAGAAGAAGAGAGAGAGAGAGAGAGAGAGAGAGAGAGAGAGAGAGAGAGAGAAAGAGAGAGAGAGAGAGAGAGAGAGAGAGAGAGAGAGAGAGAGAGAGAGAGAGAGAGAGAGAGAGAGAGAGAGAGAGAAACTCCCATAATGCAAGAAGGAAAACAAATAATAACGTTACCATGGCAATGAGTAGATCAGTCCAGACACCCCACATGTTGGATGGGACGGTACCGATCCACGTGTCAGGGGCTGTAGACAGGTCACCAATCTTTCTGTTGCTAAAGATGAACGGCAAACTTAAAAACTAGAATAGGAGGGAGATAAAAAAAAAGTGAAAAAAAATTTGTTTTAAAAATACAATAAAAATGAATTCCTAAATATTCAAGAAATAAATAATAACGTGAAGTTGAATGTAAGCTTTAATTTGATTACAAAAACAGATCAAATGAACATTTCAGGTTTCCCCTTTATCAACAAAACAGGATGATTGAAACACTACAGATTCACCAAATTTCCAATTGAAGCAGTACCAGCAGAAATGTCCCTTTATACTGCCACTTATAAAATACCTGTCAACGGCCTGTAACCAAGTTACTCATTCACACCTAAATCGAGTGAGGCTATGTGTGTTAAGTGCCTTACCCAAGGACACAGAATTTTCCAAAAATCACTGACAACCATCTAGCCACTGACTATGCTTAACATTGCTTGACTTTTGTGACAAGACCAGACACCAAAAACGCTGAACTACAGAGCCATACAATTCAAAATTAATGACCTTTCATCTTTGAGTTTATTCATTAACTTGTGCTATTTGCTGGTTTAGTAATATGCCATTCCACCCGTAAGCCAAGATTGAAAGTTAAATCCTACTGTAGAAAGTTAAGAATTTAGTTCTTGAAAAGGCTATTTAAAAACAAGTTCTCACCATACTCAGGTGTAAAATGAGTACCTTGGTATTGTATCAGTTGAAAATAACCTATAATAGTGCCCTCAGGTTACTTGGAACCCATTGTAAAGGTCCCAGTGCACATTTCGTGGATATTGCTATATACAACTTAATATATTTTTATTTTTCGTAAACTCACCAGTCCTACAACAATAAATGCTAACTGTACAATGTCAGTATAAGCCACGGCAATGATGCTCCCTACAGCCGTATAGAGGATAGCCACAGCCCCTGACACTATGACAGCCACCACGATTTGGATGTTGACTATCACACTCAACGTTGTACCTGAAGCAGGGAAGGGGTGGGATCAAGAGGGGAAAGAAAGCAGAATAGATTGAGTATTTGTGACTGTTCCAAAGCCTTATTTTTGTAATATTCCACACAAAAAGACATCAAGCAATTATTAAGTTGTTTATAAAATCTGTAGAACTGTTTTAATCAGTTTTTCTGGGTTAAATAATAGAAAAAAATAAGCCAAAAAGTGACAATCTGGAAGCAAAAGAAAAGCAGAGATATCATATCAATTTCAACACTTTAAAAAGCTATTTCTGCTTTTAAAAAATAGGGCGAAATGCAATTAGATACAAGAAATGGACACATAAAACAATTGGGATGGTTCATCATCATGAAGTAAGGACTAAGGCTAAAACAACAACTTTGAACAAAGGATTAAATGGTCTTATAGAAATACCGGTAGATCAATACTAAATCAAGTCAAGTAAAATATAAATTAGGCAGTCGGGATAACAAATTGTTGATATCCCTCCATCCAATATTCTCAGTCATCACTATTCGAAGAAAAAGAAGAAGAAGATGAAGAAGAAGAAAAAGAAGAAGAAGAAGAAGAAGAAGAAGAAGAAGAAGAAGAAGAAGAAGAAGAAGAAGAAGAAGAAGAAGAAGAAGAAGAAGAAGAAGTAAAAGATAAACACCAGCACAATGTATGAACGAAAAAATTTTACCTACCCAAAGCATTAAGTATTGATGCCGTCCACAGCAGGTCTCCCATCACACTGGCCGAGTAAATCAACACAACCACTGCCTTCCCATAATGCACTTGGAAAGGATCTAACATGGTCAGGTACTGGCGTTCCCGCATCTTGCGTGCATAGAAGGCACCCGCTGTGAGGAATAAAGTCAGTTTTAATGCTCGATCTCTTACAAAGCATCTTTAAATAACAGAATTTCTGATGAAATTTCAATTATCACACACAATAAGTAGAAAGAAAAAAATAATTTAAAAAAAACAAACAAAAAGAAACTGAGGCAACTTTTTTGTTGGATTAACTTGTAGACATACATTTTAAAGACATTATTCAATGCTAAATCATAACTCAGTCCATCAGTCCATAAGTGATGAAAAAGTTATGACAATAAGAGTACTTGGATATGGGAAGTGATGGGAATTGTAGAAAGAGTAACCGAAATAAAAGAAAACTAAAAGCATTCTGAAGAGCATTGAGTGAGCAAGGTATAAAAATGGACAGGCGTTATCTAATTGTGAACATTTAACTATTTATATTTAACCTGGCCCATTGTACATCAAGCCTAGGCTGCTACTGCTGTAATAGGAGGAAAAAAAATTTAGTAAAATAAATACGAGGCTATGCCATAAAGTCGTTTTTGTGACATTCGGCACAAAAATACTCCAATAATAAGTTATTTGGAAATCCAAAGGAAAAAATCACTGTCATCCGTTTCCTGATTTAAATAATGAAAAATAAACCAGAAGCTGATGATCTCGCATCAAAATTAAAGTGGTTATAGCTTTTTTAAAGTGTCGAAAAAGTGTGGACAAAGTTGATACTTTGTCAACACATACTTAAACCTGTGAGAAACTATTTCTGTTATTCTATTGGAGCTAAATTGCATGTCTTTGTTTTTTGTTTTGTTTTTAAGGGTTTTACAGCGCTTGCAACACATTTAGGTTATATCAGCGCCAGTAAAAAGGAAGAAAATGGGATAGTAAAAAGTTCTAGAATTACAATTAAAGCATCTAAGAAAAAGTAAGACAAAGGGGGACTAGGAACAAATAGGGATCAGATGTAGATTCCAAGAGCATATCACCAATGTACTTAGTTTGAGATCACCTATAAGTCTCATCCGGACACAAGCACAAAATCCAACAAAGAGGAATACACTCAAATGCTTACACTATACAATAAAAATAACAAATTTAATAATACATAACAGAGAGATGATTAACAAGGAAAAAAAATATCATCTCCCAAAACAACAACTATGCATTTGACTGTTTCCCTCCCAGCCAGGACTCCAACCATGGCCAGGACAAAACCAAGTAACCTCATTCCAAGACAAAGACAGAAAGCATGTTGGGAAACAGATATAAAGGGATAGAAGACACAGTTTGTACCTCCCTGCCCACTATGGGAGGTCAGGATCCCCACCCAGTGCATGTCTTTGGTTTATTTTACACTAGCAAACATCGCAACATCGTCGATGTAAAACAAAGCACTGACATGTATGTCATCTCTGCAATACATCCACTGAATCGATATAAACCCCTCACAGAAACATACACATAAATAAATATATGAATAGTTCCCACGTGATCAATCGTACCAATGCACAAAACTAAGTGTAATATTTGAGGTTTATCGTCTGATAGAGAATCTAGTGAGAAATAATCATCCACCGACCCGGGTTTTATTTGGGTTGTTTTTTTAAAACAAAAACAAAACAACAACCATGAACAAAAGGAAAGTTACATCAATTTCATTCTTGTAAACATCCAGCTATGTTTGTCCGAGTGAGCTTAGGTGAGTGTGCTTTAACCTTTGAAGGAGGTATCTATGTTTGTATTTTGATAAGTAACGTTTGTTATGAATCGCTTCCAATTTATTTAAAATGGAGTCATAATTTTTAGAGATTGGATAAATTGAATTAAAATTTTTTATATGACTATTGTAAAATCAATCAAAATCACAAAATCTTGATGTTTTTGAGTTAAAGAACGGGCTAAATGTTATAGCAGATAGTATTCTGGTTTTCCTTGTAGTCCACACACACACACATACACACACACACACACACACACACACACATGCACAGGATTGCTCTTTCTTTTATTAATATAGATTACTCAACTGATAAATACGGATGAAAACGACTTTTTTCCTTAGTTTTTTTTCAAATAACTTATTATTGGAGAATTTTCATGGCGAACGTTATAAAAACGATCTTTTGCCACAGTCTCAAATATATACATAAAAGCAAAATCCCAGAGGATTCAAGAATGTGGAAGAGACATCAATAATGTACCTACCAATATTCAAACCCAGGAAGATTCCCAGAGGTGCTAGAGTCCAGATCAAGCCACTCCGAGCCACTTCCTCAGCTGTTCCATTCACATATCCACCTCCCACTGCAGTGGCTGGATGTGGAAAACAAATGAAGAAAATAAATTTGATTTATTGTTTTGCTGCTTTTGAAATTATACAGCCATTTTTAAACACTTTCTTTCTAGACTTTCAAAATTTCACAGCTTTTTTTATGGGCATTATATTTTTTGTGTTTTAAAAGACTTTATGTACTCTCTGTGCGAAGAACGAAACCATGTAACTGCCATGTACAATTATAAACAAAACTGTCAATGTATGCAATCGATATTATAGAATAATCAGCCATACTCTAGAAAGACACATATATCTAAAAATTTGTCCAGAAAACTTTTCCTTCAAATATCGATTGATAGTCCCAGGTTTGAGAGTTTATGCCAAGATGAAGGACATTTAAATCGATCAATATTTGAAGGCCGAGTTATCTGGCATAAACTTTTTTTAAATACGTGTTTTTCTAGAGTATGGCAGTGTAAATGTTGCTGCTCATTATCTCATTTATCTGTACTATTTTATTCATCTTGTTTTGTTGATAAAGGGGAAACCCGAAACATCCATTTTATCTGTTTTCGTATATTAAATTGAAGCTTACATTCAATTTCCACATTGTTATTTAGAATATTTTTTTGTTTGTTTGTTGCTTTAGGTCTCTTCCAACACAATTGAGGTTATATGAGAGACCGCTGAAACCAAAAAACAAGCAATCTAACAAAAATAGTACAAATGTAAATCAAAATCATAACCTAAAGATATCATAAGCTAAATTATAAATAACCAAGAACAAACAGGCAGAAGATTTACAGAAAAAAAAATATCCCCTGTCAAAAATACAATCACAAACCAAAGAAGCAGGATAGGCTAGTAAAGAGAAGAAGAAACGACATCACTATCGGATCGTACACCCATGCGAACATCATAGGTATATGATTCAAGGGTGATGCTCCCATCCAACCACCTGCTTATTTAGAATATGGCAGTAAACTGGTTAAATACAAGTATCACAAAGAAAAAAACACAAAAGTTGTTTTCACAGAGACCAATCTTGATCTCTCTGATTCTTCGCCATCATCGACAACTCCATCAGAATCTCCACTCCAGGTTCTTTGCAAAAAGATGGATATGCTTCCAGAAATACTTGTTAAGAACAATTCTGACTGTTTTGAGAAAACTATTAAAAAGTATCAATCAGGGTTGCCGATTCAGGAGAAAGAACTTTACTTAACTTTTACACGAGCACATTGACCAATCCGTTATCTGAAATCTGAACTCCAGTAAAAAAGACACTGGATAATCACATTTTTCATTCGCCAAGTGATTGGGAAAAATATGGAGGTTATTTTAACACACTGAATTCCATAAATATCCGAAATATCTGTAACACTGATCAATAATATTTGTTACCTTTCAAAGTAAGTGTCCAGTATTTATGTTTTTAAATTTTTCAGTAAAACATGTTTTTCATTTTTACAGATTTCCCTTTAAAATTTTGAATCTAAAATCAAATTTACAAACCTATATTTGGCCAAAGTTTGGGAACCCCCCCCCCCACCCCTCCCCCCCAGAATCTCTATTTTTATCAATAAAATCACTCTAAGCAGCAGGATTGTATCGCTAGTTCAAACCAAATTTAAAGTTCTTTCTTGTGCAGCCATGTGGTCTGTCTAGTAGTATGACTCTTGCCTTCAGATCAGAAGGTCCAGGGTTCAAGACCTGCTCTAGCGATGCATGGTTAAGTCCTTGGAAAATGCTCTTCACTCACATTCTCTCACCACAATCAGGTGTAAAATGAGTACCGGGCCATTAACAGCCTTGTCTGTCAGAAAACACCGCAATATTGCCTTACAGGCGTCATGCCACATTTTACATGTTAAGTGTTGCTGTTGGCTAGTGAGCCCTTGTAATGCGCTTTGAGCATATTTAGTGGATATTGCGCTATTTAAATGCTTAAGTTTTCATTTTCTTTTGTAGAGTAGGTGGTGATGTTAGGCAGCATTAAGAAAAAGACAATAGAAGTTTTTCTCTCCGTAGAGATCTAGCTCCAGAATATAAAAATGACCAAATCTCCTTGATGAACTCACCTATCATGGTGACGACCCCAACGAAAGTGCTCAGGTCACGACCGGCCACAAGTGACACCTCCAGACCGCCATTCTCATGACCTTTGACCTTGACCTTCCAAGCAGCAAAGATTCCAATTGCAAGGATGACAAGGTAGAAAACAACAAGGATGATGATTGCTGCTACGTTTATCACCATCCCAAATGGTCTTGTGTTGGGAGTATTCAAGTGAAGCCTTAAACAAGAGAGGCATATATATTCAATTTATAGGGAGTTGAGAACAACATTGTTACAGACACAACAGTACACAGTTTTTTTTTAACCCCCCAAAAAGTCAGCATATTGTGCAGCTTTTTGGTCTTGTAATGTAACCCCTTGCCTTCAGACCGGTTAGTCCCTGATTCGAGTCTTGTTGAAAAGTCCAACCTTTATGTTTTGTGCAATTATGAGTAACCTCCAACAAAATGTATTTAACTCTTTCAGTGCCATTGGCCGGACTGTGCAGATAGAGCAGAATCTGTTGTTCTACTGGCCAATGGCCGCACAGTGCGGCCGAAAGGCAAAAACAATGGAATCCAATCCTACTTTCTACAAAAGTACTATAAATTGAACCAATGGTATCATTTCTTTCATCAGAACATTCAATTGGCCCTAGTGAGGTATTTTAATTGAGATTTTGCACCGAATTCGAATTTCATCTTGTCTTAACTTGTAATTCTCATGCTGCCTCAATCAGGTGTCAGCCATTTTGTGATGGAAATTTGAATATAACCTCAGCGCTCAAAGAGTCAACAATGTTCAGACTACACCCAAGAAATAAAAAAGGAGTCCACCTAATTACAAAAAAAAAAAAAAGATATCTAATGAGCCACTGACAATCCAATGTCTGCTGCCAACTGATTGGTTTTCGTAATATTTTGTATTATTAGTATAACCCTAGCGAAGGGCATTGGATTCCTTTCTCACCACACTAACTGTTATTCAACTTGTGTATGCCGGACAACTGTCTGATGTAGATGCTTTTGTCAGTCATGGTGTCCACTTTTCATAAAGTGGACTGTACTCTCAAACCAAAAATATACATTTACAGCAATGACACTACAAGCATATAATTGTGCTCGGTTATCAGACCTGCAATTATGAACATCCAGGGTTAAAGTTAAACCCATAAAATAAATATAAATGGAGTTTAAGACAAATCACACTTTTCTTTAATTATCAAAGGACTGATTTATGAAAACAAAAACATCTTTCAAAACAATACATATGTGAAAAATAGTTCTATGTGACGTGTACACATTTACAGTTCTAATAAGCCAAAATGTTATGAACGGAAATACACTCTCATACTCATACCAACGCAAAAGATTGTCCATTACAACAATATCAAAACAAGCCCTTAATTGCTTTTGTTTATCAGACCTGCAAATATGTGCCGGCAGGTCTATCTATACCCCTATTTCAGCGTGCACATATATGCGCCAAAGGCAACTATGGGATTGATTAAACTTTGTTATTAATCGTGGATAATATTTTGCGTTAGTCTGAGAGTATTTCCATTTCAACAATGAGCCCATGACAATTTTGGTTATAAAACCTGTAAACCGAGCAAAAGCTATCCAGAATAATTGAGCGTGATTCCTATGGGTGTTGATCATTGATCATCGAGCTCTTATACTTATTGATATTGATGTTGATAGGTAGTTAAAGTTAGGCAGTTTTTTTTATTTTTATTCTCTATTGTCTTCTGGCACTTTTCTACTCACTTCATATCTTGTTGTTACCAACATAAGTGCCTGCTCCACTCACTTTTCTGAATTAAAAATTCACCCCATACACCGGAGCATACTCAATGTCTCAATCGTTTCTATGTTATATGTTTGTGATGAGAATATTGGCTATTAAGCTTAACTGCTGGTCATAATTACTTCGCGATGGTGGTGAACGAATCGGCGGTCTCAAGAAGTGGGTGAGAGAGGGATCTAGAAATGACTTTGAGTTTGAAACGAATATTTTTGTGTTCGTGGATAGCTCACACGGTAGAGCCACGCTCTCACCTGCCAGGCGGAGTTGTCGTACCAATAAGGTCGCAGGTTCAAACCCCACCACCGCCGCGAAAAAATTTTTTATTCTCTATTGTCTTCTGGCACTTTTCTACTCACTTCATATCTTGCAGTTTTTTTTTGCGAGCAGCAGCAGTGGGGGTCAAATTGTGACTCAACTAGCCCATAAGAAAGTTGTGACAAGAAACTGCCGTGAGTGTTGAGGGAGGTTAAGTAAAATATAAGTATGACTTTGTTGTTATATGAAGAAGAATATCGCTATCTAAATCTATCTCTATATTTCGGCTTGGTATCGTATTTTTTTTCTTTATTAATAAAATAAACTGATAAAATTCATTAAAAGTAATGGTAATGTTGAAGTAGATACGGATTGTGCTTAATAATAATAAGCAGATACAATTTCAATTACCGGACCCAATTACCTTGCTGAGTGCAGATAATGGGGTGAAATAAACTTACCAAAAAAAAAAACCGTCTTGTTTACTTGTGACAGACAAGAACAGTGGCAGTAGCAGTAGTTCTACTTCAAAGTGAAGTCCAGTCTTGAATGCTGGTGACTTTTCAGAACGTCTTTATCAGTTAATTAATAGGATACCCTTTCTCCACTTGTCAAATTACCATAATAGATAGTAATAGATTACATCTATCTACCTATTTCTTTCTCTCTTGTACTTGTAATGAAAACAACACATGCACACAATATGCAATGTGTGTACCTAATCAATTGTTTACATTCATCGATGTGAACGAAATCAAAAAGTAGGCTAACACGCAAATTGCACATCTAACGAAACGAAAACAGTAAACAGGAGGCGAGAGAGCAGTGCTGGGTCGAGTTTGAAACGATCAAATCGAGCGGGTTTTCGATCGAGTCCTCTAAAATCGAGTCGGTTTCGGGCGGGTTTCGAGTCAGTGACGTCATCGAGCAGTGATTCGTTTGAAAAAAAAAAACACGAGCAACTCGTTTGCCACAGGAAACTTCACATACCCCTCCCTCTCTTATGTCTGTGGCTGGCTTGACTGCAGCTGGTTATGATGGGGGCTGCCAGATGGCCAAGTTCAAAATTGGTTACTAAGAAACGCTTTTCTATTATTATTCATTAAAAAAAAAAAATCTTTTATTTAAAAAAATGAAAAGATAAGTTTATCCAACTGTAGTCGATTGTTTTGTTAATCAAAACAAATGAGTTTTTCAAGGGAGTCAGAATGCTTGTGGTGTTGGGCTATTTGGGGTCTATTTGACTACTAGGGCAAGAAGAAATCTGGCTGTCTGGCAGCCTTGATTATGATCGTTCGTCGCATCACACACACATACACACACACACACACACACACACACACACACACACACACACGCCATCAAACAGTTGTTGATGGTGAAGGGTTGAGACCCCCCCCCCCCCCCCCACCACCATCATCCCGCTGTCACCTTAACATTTCATATTTATGTCGCGCCAAAAGTTGTCGGCCGCCCCCCCCTCCCATAATTTGTCACTGGTCGTCATCGCCTCTTGTGTGTGTGCGGGAAAGGTCGTGCCTTTCATTTCATTATTTGAAAAATAAATGAACAAGAATGGTGTGTTTTTATTAGGTAGGTAGATAATAATAATATTTAGCAGGTTCCACACCCAGACACACACGGATTGCCGGACACGATGATAACGATGCCGACGACAATGGATGACGATGATGATGATGATGATGATTATCGTGTTTCTGTTTAAAAAATGAAATACTTTAGCAGGTTCCACCCCCACCCCCCACACGGATAGACCGGACCCGAAGATGATGATTGTGGTTTTGCTGGCTGTTACGGCTGTGATGAGGATGATGATAATGATGATGATGATGACGATGGCGCAGATGGTGATTATTTGTTCGGTCGCTCAGTGGTACGGTGTCTCTTGTCACAAAATCAAGCCTTGTCAATGGCCGGATGAGTGACAGTGATTGTTGAAAATTGTGATCCAGACGTTAAGTCCGTGTGTCAGGCACTTGACTCAGGTGTGAATGTATTCTTATCTTATAAGCAATGACGGGTATTGTAAAGAGCTTTAATACAAAAAGACTCCAAACAGCGATCGGTACCTACTGTACGAAATGGATGTATGGTCGATATGGCGTGCCGGAGGAATAAATTAAATAAAATATTGTGAAGTTCATTGAGCATGGTAAATCCTTGGAAATGCGCTTTGAACTAATACACCTGCTAGACAACTCCGATTCCAATATAAACGACTGATTAATATTCCCATATATAAACTATAGTTAGCTGAAAATCTTTCTTTGTCGGGACTCCAAAAGTATGGAACGAATTAGACAAAGAAATCAAAGGGTCTTTTAGGAGCACTGATTGATTTTAGATTGATTATTACATTGAAATGTGTTGATATTTATTTTATCCATTATTATTAGGGTGGTGGTGGTGGTGGTGATGATGATGATCCCGCTGATATGATGGTGATGATAAATAAATTAAACATAATTCCCTTTATTCATCCCATAGGGGAGATTCGTCTTTCGGGTCTATTCTAAGGGAAGACTGGAATAACCCAAGCGATAGCCGCAGTGCAGCGCCGCAAATTTAGTTAGGGCAAGGTGACTTGCTCAAGACCACTCAGCGGCGGGTGATCGAACTCGGTACCTTTCGGGTGCCAACCAAAGACCGTACCGCTGCCTCTGATGATGATGATGATGATGATGATGATGATGATGATGATGATGATGATGATGATGGGAACTAACAAAGAATACACAGGCATCTAAAATTGAAACATTCCATATTCAAAGCTAATGTTTTACTTTAAAAAATTGAGCTTTACAATATCCACTAAATGTGATCAAAGCGCTTTGTAAAGGGGTCCCCGGTCAACAGCAACATTTAATATGTAGGACGGGACATGCCGCCTGTTAGGCGATATTACAATTTTTCAGACAAAGACAACGCTGTTAACGGCCAGGTACTCATTTTACACCTGAGTACGGTGAGAGAATGTGAGTAAAGAGCCTTGTCCAAAGACTCAACTATGCACCGAGCGCGAGGCTCGAACCCAGGACTTTCCGATCCCAAAGCGGGTGTCATACCACTAGACCATTATAATGCACGAGAGCCATGGTCGACTAGAGTACTACCTATAGTTACGTCATGACTAGACCACATAGCCGCACTACTGTAGGAGTGTTCATTGATAGAGGGATGCGTGTGTGTCATAGAAATAGCCTTAGTGTGTGTGTGTGTGTGTATGTGTGTGTGTGTGTGATAGTCAAACTTTAGTAGGTTTAATGAAGTCTTGTCACACACGCGTGATACACCTATACGAATTTCCCTGCCACTGCCACCCAGACACACTAACATCTGACAAGGAGTGAGGGCTGTGGAAGAACCACAGACTACCGTGTGCAAACATTGGCGATTGGTATCGGATGGCAAACTGTGATCGTTTGAATTTGAAATGATTCGAAACACTCGTTACCCCTCCGCTCGCTCGAATCCTGATCGTCTCAAGCTCGTCTCACGTGTCAAGATCGTCTCAAGCTCACAACCCGCTTGATCGTTTTACTAACTCGCTCTTCCGGCATTGAGATCGAGCACTGACTCGTGGCTTGGCGCTCGGTCGTCGATCGAGTAAAAGCGATCAAATAACCGAACACTACGAGAGAGACACGGGAAGGCATTGGCTGTTGGAGGGGGTTGTTATAAAGTACCCTTGACCTCACTTATCTCCGTGTTGGAGCCTATTATTGTCTGAATCGGGGGGGGGGGGGGGGGGGGGGGGGGGGGGGGGGGGGGGGGGGGATAACGATACGTAGTAATGTGATTTTATGTTATACACTGACTTACAACCATCGACTCTTATTGACCTATCACTCCATGATCCTTCACTTCTATTGAATTGGGACACCTCGGGTGACTTGAATTTTAATTGATTACAAGACTGAATAAAACAAATAGGCCTAATGCTACGTGCACTTATTTGCAGGTCTGATAACCCAACTCCTTATGGGCTCATTGTTGTAATGGAATTATCAAAAAGTGCCGCAAAATATTGTCCATTACAACAATGTTAAACTAGGTCCACAATTGCGTTCGTTGGATGTCAGACCTGTATATATATCTTCACGTCGGCCGAATACAAATTTTGCTTCTTGAAACTCGGCGAAATAAAAACAAAATAGTCAAAGTGAGTTTAACGAAGACAGATTATATGGACGTTTCAAGTGTCCCCGTCTTCTCTAAGTAGATTGAATCTTTCATTTTATTTGAGTTGACTAATGGTAAACTGAAAGACCATGAATCAAGACGACATAGATAACAAAAAAGTTGTGTGTAACTGGATATATATAATGATTAATTGATGTGTTGACGTGTCAAAGGAAAGAAAAACAAAAGGCGGCGCTTTTTTTTTTTTTTTTTTTTGGCCTTATTCTGACAAAATACTTTTTTAAAATTTAGCCTCAAAATTTGATAGAATGATGTTGATGTAGATACTCCCACCGTGTCACAACTTATGTTTTTTTTAATGTTTGTTTTTAAGGGTTTTACAGCGCTAGCAACACATTAAGGGCATATCATTGGATAGTAAAAACATACCAGGTGTACAATTAAAGGAACTTGAGGAAAAAGAAAGACAAATGGGAATTAGTTCAAATAGGGAGCAGATGTCGATGTCGATTTCAAGAGCACACTCAATCAGTTTGAGGTCACATTAAAGTCTTGTTTTGTTTTTGTTTTAAGGGTTTACCGACGCTTGCAACACATTTAGGTCAATCAGCGCCAGTATAAAGAAAGAAAATGGGATAGTAAAAAGGTATAGAATTACAATTAAAGCACCCAACAAAAGGTAAGACAAAGAGGAATTGGTTCAAATAGGAAACAGATGTCACAGTACTTAGTTTGAGATCACCTAAAAGTCTCATCTAGACACAAGCACAGTTCCCCACTAAAAGGAGCACACTCAGATGTTTACAATCTTATATAATATGTAAACAAAACATAATACAGTGCATAACAGAAAGATAATTTACAAGCAAAAAAATATCACCTCCCAAAACTCTAACTATAAATTTGACTGTTTCCCTCCCAGCCAGGACTCCGGCCAGGGTCAGGACAAAACCAAGTAATATCATTCCAAGACAAAGACAGAAAGCAAGTTGGAAAACAGATATAGGGGAATAGAAGACACAGTAAGTACCTCCCTGCCTACTATGGGAGGTCAGGAACCCCGCCTAGTCAGTGAACTAAAAGTATCACCCATACACAAGATCCCACGAAGAGGAATACACTAAAAAAAAAAAAATAATAATAAAAAATTAAAAAAATTTTTTTTTTAAAATAATTAAAAAAAAAAAAAAAAAAAAAAAAAATAATAATAATAATAATAATAATAATAATAATAATAATAATAATAATAATAATAATAATAATAATAATAATAATAATAATAATAATATAATAATAATAATAATAACAGAGATGATTTACAAGGGAAAAAATATCTCTCAAAACCATAACTATACATTCGACTATTTCTCTCCCAGCCAGGGTAAGGACAAAACTAAGTATCTCATCCAAGACAAAGACGGAAAGCAATTGGAAAACAGATACCGGGGGATAGAAGGCACAGCAAGTACCTCCCTACTCACTATGGGTGGTCAGGAACCCCGCCCAGTTGTCGCAACTTACTGAGATTGTTGATACTTTACACATTGAGAGTCCTGAGATCAGTCCGTGACAATATAATAATAACTTGAATACGTGGAGGTCAGGTGGACACAGCGATGATGCAAATGCAGTGGTATGCAGGAACATAATGAAAGTAACTATTGTCCATTACAACAATGTTAAACTAGGTCCACAATTGCGTTCGTTGGATGCCCGAACTATTAACAGCCAGGTACTAATTTTACTACTCCCGAGGAAGGCGATAGAATTGAGTAAAGAGCCTACAAATCTCATTTATTTATATATTTAATTATTCCGTACACTTACACTCACAATAAGAATACAAATCTCATTTATTTATTTATTTAATTATTCCGTACACTTACACTCACAATAAGAATAAGAAAAGAGTGTAATATTATAAAAACAAACGGACGACATAACGACAATCGCCAACCAGTGTTGGAGTTGTGGTGACTCTTACCACGGCCAAACGTAATACTGACTCTAACAAAAACAAACAATAAAATTAGAGCTTGTATATGGCGCAAAATCTACTAAACGTGCCCAAAGCGCTTTGCAAGGGGATCCCAGCCAACAGCAACGCTTAACACGTACGTAGGACGAGACGTGACGCTTGTTGGGCGATATCACATTTTGTTTTTCCGGACAGGGACAACGCTATTAACAACAGCCAGGTACTAATAATCTTACACCCGAGAAAGGTGAGAGAATTGAGTAAAGAGCCTTCTCCAGGGACTCAACTATGCGCCCAATACATTCAAAGACAAAGACAGAAACCAACTCAGAAACCAGATAGGGGGTATAGAAATAGAAAACACAGCAAATGATCTCCTGTCCACCATGGGCCTCCAAAAGACCCAACATCATTTCCAACAACCACCAATAATATGATACAATATAAATGAAATAAAAACACCATTAACAAGATCTCTGCCGAAAAAGGATATATTTTATTGTTAATATCTAATGCTTTTATTTGTGATAATATGGGGGGGGGGGGGGGGGGGGGGGAGAAACAAAAAAATTAAAAAAATAAAAAGGAAAAAAAAAAGAAAAAAAAAAAAAAGAAGAAAAAGATATTAAGAGTAAAAGTATAAAAGTTGCCTTTGCAAACATTATATTGCGTGAAGTCAACAAGCCCTTTTTTTAATCATAAGGAATTGTTATTCTGAAACAAGACGTTTGGTTGTTGTTGTTTTTTGTTTTGTTTTGTTTTTTTTTTACTTGTCTTTTATTTCTTTCATTTTTGGCCAGAAAACTTTTACTTTGACTTCAAATATCGATGGATTACAATGACCCTCAACTGCAAGTTGTTCGCGGACCGTACATTGTTACCAAATGCCACGTCGCGTTTAGGTTATTAGTATTAATGTAACTTAAATAGCAAAGGTAGAAAAAGTGAATTGTATAAACAAGATTCAACGGACATTCAGTAAGTCGTGTTGATGAGTTGTTGAAAATTACTCTGTGATAGGGGAGATAATAAAGGTTTGACTCCTTTTGTTTGTTTTTGATGTGTTATTAATTGAGTAGTGGCCCTTGGGCCTTGTCTTTTGATTGGAGGATTTGGGTCACGGTCACGGGGGATCGAAGACCGTTGGGAGATCTTTTTTTTTGGTGTTGAGATTGAAGCTGTTGTGAGTGGAAAACAGATATGAATTTGAATTGAACTATGAAAAGAAACATTTGACTAATAAGTCGTCGTTTATTACATGAGTGGGAGATATAAAAATGTGGTGACCACCTGTTAGTTTAGTCTCTTCTTTTCAGCTCTTGGGTTGGATTGGGGAGGTTGGGGGGGGGGGGGGGGGGGGGGGTAATTTGTCTGTAGATAGTTCGAAGTTGACGTCACTCAGGTCTTTGTTATTGTTTTTTTTTTTTGTCATCCGCGTGATGAGTAATTCTCACTAAACTGTATTAACCAGACTGTAAACGTTCATGGTTACACACAGTTTTGTGTGTTGGTCCGTTATACTTCCGGATGGCAATGTTATGAGCTTCTCCACCAAGCGCATACTATCTATATTGAAAAATATCAGAATTGAGGTATGTTTTGGGTTTTGAAGCTCATGTAATTTACAGTTGAAGCAGACGTAGAAGATGTAATGGCTTTTGCAATTAAGTTTTTAAAAAGAGACAGAAAAGAACACAGATCGAATACAATGAATTAGAAGCCTGTGCTGATTTGAAGGCTTTAGAGGCTTCAGAAAATATAGGGGTGATAGATGGATCAATGTATCAAGAGAATGCTGAAGGGTGTTACGGTGCTAGCGGCACATTTAGGTCATTTCAGTGCCAGTAAAAAGGAAGGAATTGGATAGTGAAAAGATTCTAGAATTACAATAAAAAGGACACAAGAAAAAGTAGGGCAAAGGGGAATGGTTAAAATAGTGGAAAACATGTAGATTCCAATAGCACACTATCAGTGTACAGAGTTTGAGATCACACAGAAGACTCATCCAGAAACAAGCACAGAAAACATGTAGATTCCAATAGCACACTATCAGTGTACAGAGTTTGAGATCACACAGAAGACTCATCCAGACACAAGCACAGAAAACATGTAGATTCCAATAGCACACTATCAGTGTACAGAGTTTGAGATCACACAGAAGACTCATCCAGACACAAGCACAGAAAACATGTAGATTCCAATAGCACACTATCAGTGTACAGAGTTTGAGATCACACAGAAGACTCATCCAGACACAAGCACAGAAAACATGTAGATTCCAATAGCACACTATCAGTGTACAGAGTTTGAGATCACACAGAAGTCTCATCCAGACACAAGCACAGTATCTCACTAAGAGGAACATAGTCAAATGTTTACATAATATAACCAAATCAGAAAACATAACCAACAATACATAACGGAGAGATGATTTACAATGGAAATAAAAATATCTTCTCCAAAAATTATACTAATCACTTGACTGTTTCCCTCCCAGACAAGGACTCCGACAAGGGCCATGACAAAACCAAGCAACCCCATTCCAAGACAAAGACAGAGGGCAACTTGGCAAACAAATGTATCAGGGGATAGAAGACACGCAGCAAGCGACCTCCTGCCCACCACGGCAGGTCAAAGGGCCCAACCCAGAGGTAGAACAATGAATGTATCCAGAGGATGGCTTTGGTTTGCTGATTTCTCTAGAATTTTCTAGATTTTTCAAATACTGATATATTATAAATCAGTTGTAACTAACTTTGTACGAGCCTTACTAGATTGACCAGCAGGACCATTGAATAAATCATAAATAAATAAATAAATAAATAAATAAACAAATAATTACATAAATAACAAACAAACAAAAAAATCCGTACAATCTCCAACCCTGCTCAACTTGTCAAAAAGTCCCCAAACCTGAAATTTCAGAGACGTCAATAACCTGTTTTAAGATGTCTAAAGTTTGAGATTTCTCCACGACTTGAAGTCCATTTTAATCAACCGAAATCAAAAGCACTATTTTTCTGGCCAGAATGTCAATATAAATGTGTTCACCTACGATGGAATCCTGATAAAACCAACACTGCCGATACCAGAAGGATTGGTTGACTTTATCCAATATCAATGAAAAAAATAAAGAACAGAAAATTTTTGGCACCAATAAGAGTTGTTGACTTTGAACAGAATTTTTACTTTAATTTTAAGAGTCTTGACTTTATGCAGATTCCATCCACTGAAATTATTCCAGCGAGTGAATATATTTTATTATTGGGAAAAATCTTTCAATAAATTTCAAAAAGTTCTTTTCAAGCCTTTTTTCCCCCCCCCCCCCCCCTCCCCCCCACCTCTTCATTCCCGTCTCCCTCTCCAAACCACATCTCATTTATTACAATTCACATGTATTAAAATAAAATGACTTTTACAATACAAAATCAGGTAAAATAATCAATTGAATACGAGTACAAGTAAAATGACATACAATTTTATGTAAAAGCAAGTAAAATTAAAAATAAAAACGGAACGGAATGCGTCAAGCTGAAATGTAAAGTTTTCAACTGGAATGGAATGGAATGGAATACAGGGACTGGTTTTGGTTATTATTGTAATATTGCAATATTTATATATAATATATCAACAATCCAGACTAATGGAAGTTATAGGACATGTGTGATGGTCTGATTAAAGGTGTCGGATGTCACACTGACTATTATCGAGTTAATGTTATAAAAGAAAATCCCTTTTTCTTCAAGTATTGTAAACCGAAATATCAGTAACTTTGTCCCTTACTAAAATATTTTTGAAGACTTTAAACTGCATTTTAGTCCATACAGATTGTTCTGTATATTTTCACTAACTTGAGAGAATCTGATATTTTTCACCATAATATATGGCACTTTGTAACAGGCCATCACATTGAAATCAACCTGACTTTGGCTGCAATCGGTGTGGCTAAGTGATCATTAGAGGTTGTTAACATTGTCTTTGCTCAAAAAGAGTAGGATTCAACATGTCCATTATGAAATATGACTTTTCTATAAAGGGTGATTCAACATGTCCATTATGAAATATGACTTTTCTATAAAGGGTGATTCAACATATATGCAGTATACAGATCTGCCTAGCACTATGAAAAATTTGTAGAAATACGAGCTTTTGGCTCCAGCTACAGAACTGACTGCATAAGCCTCTTTGACTCAATACTGTAAATGTTTTTGAAAAGGAATTTTAGTTTTGGGGCTTTGGAGCATTTTTGGATCATGTTGAGGGCAAATTATTTATTTCTAAAGCTAATTAAGTGCCTTTTTCTTTTCTGTTTTTTCCCCTCTTAAAAACTACGAATTTTTAAAATCTCAACCAGGTGGCTTTGCAAATATTATGTGAAAAATACTGGGTTTTTTATTTTTTTATTTCTATATTTTCTTGTCATATTTTTATCTTTAAAAAAAAAAAAAGAAGTCACATTTCATGTTAGGCACGTTGGCTCTCACTCTCTTTGAACAAGATGTCGATCTACTTTTTAGCATTGTATATATTTTTTCTATTGGTTTTTAATTTTTTATTGTTGGCTGAAGACGGGTTTTGAGGCCGAAACGTTCCGTGTTTGGTACTTTGTTCCTTTTTGAAGCTTTTATATTGATTTTCTTTGTTTATTACTTTTTACAGTCCACATTTCTAGCAGGTTAGAATTACTTTCAGTCTCATCTCTCTAATCCGAAACTCCACAATTCGGATGCCTTCAATATCTGGATGCCAGGGGACGGATATCTTTTCTTCTTTATTTGTACACTTTAGGGACTGATTCAGATTCCACTATCCGGATTTCTCTGGAATCCGGACAAAGTGCCTGGGAATGGAGGTGTTTGGATTGGAGAGACGTGACTGTAATACAAAGATAGAGGAAACAATGCATATTGTAAATGATTGCATTGTTACAAAAATCAACCTGTATGAGTATCTCATAAATGCAATACCCCCCCCCCCCCCCATCCCCCATCCTGGAGTTTCACGGACATTGAACATCCATTAGGACACAGTAGATTCTTTCTTTGTAAAATGCAGTCCTTCAGAGACGTTGGGCCCATGGAGCCGGAGTTTAACCCGGTTTCTATAGATTGAAATGGGCAATAGCAGTTGCTTCCTACCCTTTGGATAGAACGCTGGTCTATTGCAAAGTACTTTCCACTAGATCTAATAGACCCAGCTGCCTAATCACTGCTGGGTGGACAGTGGACAGGGGGAGTCAGAAAAAAAAATCTCGACTGCACCCCGAGATTGATCTCAGTCCCTATTCGTGTTAAACGAGAGCTCTACCACTAGAGCTATTAGGACCTCTAATTTTTTTCTTCTCAATAAAATATAAAACGTTGCAGAAATCTCATATTTCTGGCTACAAATGCAGTTTTCATCATCTAAAGGGTCCCAATCTGTTATTGTTTTGTGACAATGGGTCACATATTCGATAGCGGACAGAATAATTAATTGAGCAATTTATAAGTGTTAGTGTTAGATAGGCACATCGTATTGGCTGACATCAAAATACATGCTGTACGAAAATAGATAACTTTTAGGGATAAAACTATGGTTAATTACCATCATTTCTCTTTATATTGGTATAGGAGAATGTGCCAAAAGGTCGTTTTCGTGATGTTTGTCACAAATATACTCCAATACTAAGTTATTTGGGAAAACTAACGGGGGAAAAAAAATCACTTTCATCAGTTTCCCTGGGTTAAATAATGTAAAACAGACCAAAACCTGACGATCTAGCTCCAATAGAATAACAGAAATTGTTTCTCAAACGTTAAAAAAAGAGAGGAAAAAGTATAAACTTCATCCACATTATTTTCGACACTTTAAACAACTATTTATACAATAATTTTTATGCTAGATTGTCAGTTTTTGGTTTAATTTTAATCATTTAACCAAGAGAAACTAATGAAAGCCAATTTTAATTCCTTATGTTTTTGAAAATAACTCAGCATTGGAAATTTCTTTGGCAAGCATTATGAAAACAATCTCTTGGCACAGCCTATCTGTCGTTCTAGTTTTCTGAATGAAGTTGGCACTTAGAAGGCAAAGTACAAGTTATGATGACACAAGGTACAAAGAATAGTAATAGTAGTGCTAGAGGATCTTGGAAAATGTATAACACAACAGCTATCATGAATCATTTAATAAAAATAACGATATACTGATTATTTCATTCAGATTCTTCTCTGATTTGTCTTCAAATTTAGTATAGAGATAAAAATATTATAATTATCTTTTTTAAAAAAAATATTAGTGCTTCAGATCATCTCATGGAAGGGAAAAATTATACATGAAATCATATTCTTTCACCACGAAGAGAGTTAAAAAACAAAAAATACAAAATACCTTAAAGGTAAAACTACAAAAAATATTCTTATTATCGGGGAACATAATAAATATAATCCAGGTGTCTCGTTTCATTTTTTACTTCTTACGAGAGGCAGAAAAAAAATAAAACATCGTAATATGGGGTTACCTGGGCTACTTGTCTTGAAAAGGATTAGTGCACCCAAAAAAGGCTTTTTCTCTCTTCAAAATCTTATTGATTCTATGCATTTAGGTAAAATACTCAAAACATCTGTCAGCCAGATAGAATGTACCAAAAACAAAAAACTATGTGTAACCATAACTGTTTATAGTCTGATTGATAGAACAGTGAATACTGATCATTAAAATGATTGTCTAAAAACACTACCAAAGAGCTGAGTAACGTCAATGAGTGAAAACATTACTAAATATTGGTAGATTTTGAAAAAAAAAAGTTTTTGGGTGCATTGCTCTTTTACAACTAAAATTGTGGTCAAAGTAACCCCAGATGCTCCAAGTATTCCCATATTAGGGTCCTCTTCTCTAGTTTTGACAATCAGGACTATTTTCATATAACATATTCAATAGTACTTTCTATAACGCTCAATGACATTTTATGTCAATCGAAAGAACCTCTGGAAAATTATAAAAAATCTGAAAAGGTTTGTACAAAATAATGCAGACAAAACAGACACAAACATACAAGAAATACAAATTAACTCAAAATATCAAACTGCCTCCACTGGCATTCAAGTCTGGCTGAATAACTGAATATTATCTCATATTTTTCTCTCTGCTTTGCCTAGCAGTATTTGTTATTCACCTTTTCAGATTTTTATCTTATACCAGATACCTGCTCCGTTTTCTCTGAATATAAAAAAATGATTTTTGCCAAAAAATTCCAATTACAAAGTGATACACCAACAATATATATAATATAAGTGACATAAAATGATGATATATTCCAAATGTTCAAGAGATCGTAATATGGAGTGATATATAAATGCCTTACACGGTATAGTCATAATCAAAATAAATCAATGAATAAAAAAGTGAAGGAAATCTCATCAAAGACATCACGATATATCATTGAGATAAGATGGCGCTAATTACATAATGAATTAGAAATGAACAATTTGCAAACATGGGAAATTGCTTTTAAAAAGGATCATTTATAAATCCCTGGAAAAATGTTGCAAGCACATTCATTCATGCCTGCTTGCTTGCTTGCTTTGCTTTTTAAAAAAAACATGTTAAAATATAATTTAATTTCATAATCATTTTTTAGTCGATTTTATGCTCAGAATCAGATATACATAGAGCAGTTATTCCGAATTGCATGAATAGGTAAGTCCTTTTATGATGTCTCATATTTACAAGAACCAAAAGTTAAAATCATAAATTGAGTCTGGGTTCCAGGCATTAGCAGTTACTACAATCATTACCTGATTGGTAATTCTTCTTTTAAGAGTAAAATATATATGACAATAAAGCAAGTATCTGTTAATCATTTTCAGTTATAAGAATTAGTTGCAAGCACTTCTATCAGAGCTTCCAACTGAGAAAAAAAAATTCCAGCTACAACAATTGAATTGTAAGGAATATTATAATTAATCAAAATATACACTCTACAATTTAAATAAAGGTACATTTAAAAGAATTGTAGAGAATTAAAATAAAAATAAGAATAAGCTTGATTGAATAAATTAAAAAATAATTTACAAAAAAAATTATAAAACACGAAGAGATCACATATCTCTCTTAGTTGTTATTTTATCAATCCAAGGCGGGTAATAAACCAAATGTTTATCAGATCTTTTATCAAGTCATTGTTATTTTTATGAAGATAAAAAAAAATAAAGGTAAACAGACAAACATGGAAATATGTATGCCTCAAAGCAATCAGTAATTATTTACCATGTGGTGTGAAAAATGTATGAAATATTGGACGGCCAATATAGTAAAAACATCTCACTTGGAGACGAAATAATCAAAAACACTGAACAACGGAAAGGGAAGGAAAAAATATAAAAAGAATATGTTTAAAGTCCCCACAATGGGGATGAGATGGCAGAGTAAATAAGGCATTTTAGTTTCCACTGAGGGGACCAGGCATAGAATTAAAACCTAAGAGTCAGCATCTTGTTCTTAGCCTTGAGCAAGAAACTTACCTCTATTGTTAAAGCTTTAAATTATATTAGTCTTTTCTAGAGATAGACGCTAAAGAATAAAAAAAAAAAATTCCCCTGCAGATTAATAGAGGGAATTTAATGTATCTTTGATTTACGTCATCTCTTCTCTCTTCATTACAAAAACCAACCAACTACATTTGACTAAAAGGGTTAATCTCAATAATTTATGTGACTCTCATACACAGGACTGTGGTGCATCTCAAAAGATATTCACATTGTTTTATAACCTCATACCAGAGGGAAAGTTTTTTTAACACAATACAAATAAGGTGATAATCAATGTTAGATACTGAAATTTGATACATTTTCCAATACTTTTTGTGGACAATTTTTGTAATTTTTGTTGCAAAATTTTTTTCAGGAGAGACGAAAAACATATCTTTTTCCAAGTTTTCACTGTCAGAATAAATTGGAGGGAAGGACGTGTTTTTCATGTTTCCAATGGTGCAGTGTATGGTAATGTATGACTTTTCATATGAATGGAATAACTTGATTGGATTTAACTTTGAATGTTGATAGTGACAAAAAGTGAAAATCGAGGAATATTTTGAACGATTGCCTGCAGCAGTGAGATGATAAATCATCATTGATATTCTAGCTAACCTATGAAGAATTGGAAACTCCATATGTAAGTTCCACCACAAATTAATTCTCTCACTATCAATACATTCATTGGGGTGGGACATGGAGGGGGGGGAGTAACTTTTTAAAAGGAGGAAATTCCTTTTTAACTCCAAAATCACTGAATCTGCAAATACAAGGAAAACTATCAGCGCTGACCTTTACTTAGTAAAAATATGAATGGACAACCTGGGTGATTCCTATTTACATCAGACGACTGTTTGATCGATTATCTATATTCCTTCATGGAATGCCTAAACAGACAACAATGCTGAAGGGCACAATTATAATTGTGAAGAAAATAATTGAAATCAAAACCAAAAATAAAGACCACTTGCCAATTCATAATGGCATTTTAATCTAAAAATTTCAGAGGTATAAAAGGTATAATTTAATTCTTTTTATTTTTATTTTAAAACATTAAAATGTTTTGTCCCTTTCTCTTTTTTTTTTTTTTTTAGATAAAAACATTTCCACTTGTACTCTCTGTGACATAATGAAAACACATTTGTCTGGCTATCTGAGTGTTTGATCCCTAATTATTAATGTTTATTTTTAATATTAAATTACTTTTTTAACCGACTAAATTTGGTGGAAAATACAAATATATATTGATTCTGACCTTATCAGAATAACATGGCAGCAAGTTTACAGATATTGTTGAGCAATAAAAGTAATGACATTAAATATCAATAAGGGAGGTAAGTGAAGGTGGATCATGTAGCTCCATCCGCCTGAGTCCCAACTCGTCTAGTTGGCCGTCGTTCTTCATCTGTGCCTCGAGGTATCGTTGATGTTTGGTTCGTATCTTGGTAAGGAATGCCATGATGGACTGGGTGGGGGGGTCTAAGGCCTGACCTGGTTCTATCACACCCTGAATAATGAAGGAATACCAGTCATTTTTATGAATCAACTTTGAAATTTTGAAGTATACAAGCTTAGCTTCACATTCAATGACAAAGAGGATAGTAATAAATCTATAACATTCAGGGATGCTCTTTGCTAAAATTAAAAAAAAAAAGGCTAAAATATTTTTTTGTAAAAAAAATATTTTGAACAAAGCTCCTCTTTATCAAATGCTATCGCCCCTAAATCAAAGAAAAGGATACACATCCATCTCACCTCCCCTTAACCATTGCCTTTAAACAACCAATACTTTCATCTGTTTTTAAAAAAACCCAACTCACCAATACTGACCAAGATCAGACGGGAGATCTTAAAAAATTCTGTCTTCTGACTTTAGCTGGAAAAAGGGCATCCCTGAACATTAGACACACCGCCATGTCATCCAAAAAAATAATGAGTTGGGGACTACATTTCTTTAATATTTCAAATTCAAGTTATACAGAGGCTTTTAGTTCCCATTGTAGAGCTCAGGTGGTCGCTGGTTCGGATAAGTAAGTAAGTTCCCTCTGTACAGTTCTTTTCCAGGTCTTCTTAGGACTACCTCGGTTTCTTTTTCCTTGTGGAGTAAAGCATAATGCTATTCTCAGGGTGCAGTTCGCTGGCATCCTGCTGGCATGACATAGCCACCTCCAACGTCTGGTTCTGATGAAGTCTGTAGCTTATAGTGGCTTACTATTCACATGGATAGTGACCATACTGTATATTGTAGCCTAAATTTATCTCCCATTCAAGTTTGTAGTGTCTGTTTGTTTCTAAGGGTGTTGTGGCGCTTGCGATACATTTCAGTCATTTCAGCGCCAGTAGAAAAACAGAAAATGGGATAATCAAAAAAGTCTAGATTTATTAAAAGCACACAAGAATAAGTAAGACAAAGGTGAATGGTTCTAAATGGGGAACAGATGTAGGTTCCATAGAACACATCAGTGTACTTAGTTTGAGATCAATTAATAGTGTCATCCAGACACAAGCAGACGATCTCATTAAGAGGAATACACTAAAAGCTTACAATACATGATATTCAACATTTTTAAAAAGTACAATACATAAGAGAGAGATGATTTACAAGGGAAAAAAATATCTCTCAAAAACTATTACTATACTTATGTCTGTTTACATCTCAATCAAGGACTCCGGCCAGGGCCAGGACAAACCAAGAAATCTCATTCCAAGACAAAGGTAGAAAGCAATTCGGAAAACAGATATTTGAAGGAATAGAGGACACAGCGTCACTTCCTGCCTACCATGGGAGGCCAGAAGATCCTACTCAGTGATATTTCATTACCTGTGTGGCAGAAATCTCCACCTGTGCAAACAAAGCCTTGACAGCCAACAGTAAATTGGATGCATTACGCACCAACATTCTCTCTCCCTGAAATAATTCATAACAAAAACAATTAACACTTTAAAGATAAAAAAAGATAATCGTATAAGCTACCATAAAGAGGAAACAAAGGGGAAAAAAACAGAGGACACAATCACAGATGACAAATTCCACACTTCCTGCAATGCCATGAGCAGTCATTTTTTCCATCAATGATTAAAATTTGAAACAGCCTGCCTGCAGATGAAGTAAGATCTGAAAACAGTTCAGAGACAGAATCGCTTCTGCGCAACGCTAAACACCAACATGCACACCAAAGTCGGCAACAATACACCCCAGGTGATTTGCAGATATGCAGGAAGAAGAAGAAGTGCCCAAAAAAGACAAAGGGACCGAGATCAATCAATATAACATCATCATGGCACATCTTTGAAAATGTTAAAAATGGTCTAAATTTGACCAAAGAATTTCTTGCCAAAATTAATCATAACTCTTAAATTACTAATTCTGTAACAACATTCAAAAAGCATAATAATCAGAAAGTCATTAAAATACACACACACACACACACACGAACACACACACACATGCACAATTGTCATGAATTGTATTAAAGAAAACCAGACAATTGTCCAATTTCCATTGAAATGTCTATTGAAAGCTGTTCATCGCGTGACTCACCTCAAATGAGCGTGCTGAATTGTGTAGGGCTGTGGCAATGATGTGTAGCTGGGAAGACAGACTGTTCAAGGCACTGATAGAGGCGTTGAGGTTGTTTTTGCATCTAGATGATATAAAAGGAAACACATGGCAAGTGAAACGTCAGTCATGTATAGATAGTATGCACTTGGCTAAGAAGCTCACAACATTGCCATCCAGAAGTATAATGGACCAACACACAAAACTATGTGTATCCATGAACGTTTTTAGTCTGGTTAATACAGTTTAGTGAGAATTACTCATAAACGTGGATGGCAAAAAACAATAACAAAGACCCGAGTGACGTCAACTTCATTCTATCTATAGATAAAGCAAATGGAAAACTTGGTTACACTCTTAAATATCTCAAGACACAGACTGAAATGGCAATATCAAAAAGTTGTCTTGAGAAACCAGAGCTCATATTGTGTCTTATCACGCCTGTTCTATGTTATTTAGTCACAGATGGCAGAATGGATAAAGCATTGTACATACACTGTAATTGTTATGGTTTCATTATGTCATAATAAGCCAATAATTGCATTGCTATCAGACTTGCAAAAATATGTCCACTTCATTGGAAAACATGTATTTTTGCTTGAGACAGGCATGTACTTGCAAAAATATGTCCACTTCATTGGAAAACATGTATTTTTGCTTGAGACAGGCATGTACTTGCAAAAATATGTCCACTTCATTGGAAAACATGTATTTTTGCTTGAGACAGGCATGTACTTGCAAAAATATGTCCACTTCATTGGAAAACATGTATTTTTGCTTGAGACAGGCATGTACTTGCAAAAATATGTCCACTTCATTGGAAAACATGTATTTTTGCTTGAGACAGGCATGTACTTGCAAAAATATGTCCACTTCATTGGAAAACATGTATTTTTGCTTGAGACAGGCATGTACTTGCAAAAATATGTCCACTTCATTGGAAAACATGTATTCTTGCTTGAGACAGGCATGTACTTGCAAAAATATGTCCACTTCATTGGAAAACATGTATTCTTGCTTGAGACAGGCATGTACTTGCAAAAATATGTCCACTTCATTGGAAAACATGTATTTTTGCTTGAGACAGGCATGTACTTGCAAAAATATGTCCACTTCATTGGAAAACATGTATTTTTGCTTGAGACAGGCATGTACTTGCAAAAATATGTCCACTTCATTGGAAAACATGTATTTTTGCTTGAGACAGGCATGTACTTGCAAAAATATGTCCACTTCATTGGAAAACATGTATTTTTGCTTGAGACAGGCCTGTACTTGCAAAAATATGTCCACTTCATTGGAAAACATGTATTTTTGCTTGAGACAGGCATGTACTTGCAAAAATATGTCCACTTCATTGGAAACCATGTATTTTTGCTTGAGACAGGCATGTACTTGCAAAAATATGTCCACTTCATTGGAAAACATGTATTTTTGCTTGAGACAGGCATGTACTTGCAAAAATATGTCCACTTCATTGGAAAACATGTATTTTTGCTTGAGAAAGGCATTTACTTGCAAAAATATGTCCACTTCATTGGAAAACATGTATTTTTGCTTGAGACAGGCATGTACTTGCAAAAATATGTCCACTTCATTGGAAAACATGTATTTTTGCTTGAGACAGGCATGTACATGCAGGTAGGATAACCAAACGCCATTATGGGCTTGTTGTGGCATTGTAGTAATGGATAACATTTTGCCTAGCTTTGAGAATATTCCTGCCCCACCTGTTGTCAACGATCATGGCTAACAATCGCCTTCCAAAAGATTCCAGGACAGAACTGTGTCTGGTCAGGGCAACAGCTGCACCAATCACTTCAGATGAATTCTGGGATAAAAAAGGAATTAAATTTAAATGGGATTTAAAGAAAATTATATATAATCTACATTGGCTACCTGTTTTGGATAAAAATTGTTTATGAAATTGCTCTTCCTGTTCATAAATGTATCTACAATAGAGCACCGAGTTATATAAAGAATATGGTTGAATTGTATGTTCTATTGAGGGAGTTGAGATTAAGTGGGACATTAAGCCTATAAAAGGCTGTAAAAGAATTTCATGTAGAACTTTTAACTCACTGACTGCCACAGACGAAACATCTCGGTATTTAAAAATTTTGACCTTTGACTGCCATGACCGAACCACCTTGGTTTCGTACTTTGCTATTATTTTATACTTCTGACCAAACTGTATTTGCCATGGCAGTTTGACGGCGTAGTTTGGGGTTTTTTTAAATTACATTTTGAGTAATGAGCCTTCTCCAACAATTCAACTTAATGCCAATCGCATAAAAAAAAAAAAAAAACTCAGAAAAGAAATCTATAAACAAGAAAACGAGTGTCCTTAAAGTATCTCCAAGTAACAAATTGGGGAGCAGGCACTGGTGTAGGATATCAATTTGAAAAAATATGTGTATGAAACAGTGCCAGACAAAGCAGAAAGAAAAATATGAGGAGAAAAAAGACCATCCCCCCAAAAAAATCAGCTCTTTATACTGGGATCAAACTTCAGCCTTCCTGATTCAGGTCTAAAGTTTGATCTCAGTCTAAACAGCTGATTTTTTCTTGAATCAGGTTCAATTGTGATGATTTTTTCTTGTAATTTTTCTTTTCGTCAGGAGGTCTAGGGTTGGATCCCTAATCGAGACAGGCTAACTTTTTGTTTGTTTATTTCTTTCTGCTTTGTCTGGCACTGTTTTCTACACACCTTTCAGATTTTTATAGCTAAGTATCTACTTATGTCACTACCTTCACCATTATTACTATATATATCTACATTAAAAAAACAAAAAAACTAGAGCTTTTATATTGTGCAATATCCACTTAATGTAGTTACAAGGGGTCCCTGACCAACAGCAACATATAACATGTAAAACAAGACATAACACATGTTAGGCGAAATTACAATTTTTTCCAACAGAGACAACGCCAGGTACTCATTTTACACCTGAGTACGATGAGAGAATGTGAGTAAAGAGTCTTTTACAAGGACTCAACTATGCACAGAGTGAGGCTCAAACCCAGGTTCTTCTGATCTGAAAGCGAGTGTCATACCACAAGACCACATAGCCGCACAAACATTAGATTTACACCTACCTTGAGAGGTCCTTCCCCTTTGGTGAAGAGAGCCATTTGAGAACACAGGGATGTCATGGCAGTGGCCTGCTTGACTATATTACTACTCGAGAAAGCATTAGCCACACCACCACCACCACCACCACCACCACCACTATCACCTTCATCATCGTTGGATTCATCAAAATCCTCTTCGCTCCAATGATTCAGCTTAGCATCCAAAAACTCTGCATTTTTCTGTAGATTAAATTACAGTAAATTCATTATAGCACAGCCACCATCTTCATAGTTGTATATTGTATAAACCTTCAGAGCTATAATAAGGCCCATAAGCCAAAGATTATCCTCGTTTCTGAAGCAGTAAAAAGGCAGTAGCAATTACTTGTTACACTTTGGATAGGTGGTTGAATATGAATGATCCCTGATAACTATCTGCTTAAGCCTGATGTTAATCAGCATTATTTCACATCAACAGTGATAAGTATTATTCAATAACAACAATGAGGTAATATTTATTTATACACATGAGGAAATCATAAATAAAAAGAAATTTATACAAGCAGCATCTCTTTTATAAAATATATTTGTCCCGATAGAACTGGTTTTGTTGAAAACATTTTTGAAAATGTTCAACCTAAAGCAAGCTGTCTTACACAATGTTACCAAGTTAAAGACAACCTTAAAGACAAAAAAAAAATAATAAGTACGGCAATAAAACAAATAAAAAAAAAAAAAGAGTTACCAGCACTACTTGAACAGATTTCCCTAGAGGAGTTCCAATGTCCACTCTAGGACTGGCATAGCTGAAATATAAAATTTTAAAAAATATATAGAGCGACTCCTTTGCATCAAATAGAACCCCCCCCCCCCCCTCTCCCCATCCCCACCTGTCTATTTTTTTTTTTCAAGAATTTTTGCACACTCCCCTGAAGCTTATTCCCTACTCTCCCCCTCCCCACCTCGATTAAATTTCAGAAAATTATCTCGACTTCACCCTGGATCGATCTTGGTCCCTTTATACGTGAAGCCAAGTGAGTTTTCAGGAACCCTGTAACTTATAAAGCCTTGAGGTAAATGCATACATTGAGAAATGTAAGTTTTATTTCTTATATAAATTTCTTAATCCATATAATTTTGACTTCAAACTCCATTTTAAACTTACACTTTGACTAAAGCATTTTACAGCGCTATATCCATTCAATGTGCACAAATTGCTTTCCACAGCATCCCTAGCCAACAACAGCACTTAACAAGAAGGGTCTGTTAGGTGATATTACAATTTTTTTTCGACAAAGACACCTGAGTAAAGTGAGGGATAATGTGAGTAAAGAGCCTTTTCCAAGGACTCAACTATGCGCCAAGCGAGGCTCGAACCCAGGATTTTCCGATCCGAAAGCGAGTGTCATACCTCAGGACCACATAGCCGCACAACGATCAATGATTTGATTCTATTCTAGACTGGTTGGTGAAACCAGCACAGGAAGATGGAGGTTGTGTTGGGTGGGGAGAAAGAAATGGAGAGAGTGTACCGATGTCCCATTTGGACCAGATTTATATCAATCCTTTTTGAAGTGACCTTTAACTTTTTGGTGATCGTAAGAGTTGACGGAATCTGATGACGACAACAATAGTGATGATGATGATGATGATGGATGTGTGATGATGATGATGATCATCATGGATGTGTGATGATGATGATGATGATGATGAAATTATGACCTTTGATTACAAAAAAAAAAAACAACTAATAATGGAAAAAGATGTTTATAAAGATGAATTTGATGATAATATATGCTAATATTACACACAAACACACACTCACACACACACACACAAACACATTCAGCATCCAATCTACTTTTTTTTTTGACAAGACCTAAACACAAATCCCACCTAGACCTGGACAAAGATGAAGGAGACATGAAAACATCGGGAGACAATGATGACGACGCTCCACTGATAGACCGATGTGTAAACTGTCGAGGTGATGCCGATGACGGTGACAGGAAGTTGTTGTGCTGTGTAGTCATGGTCATTGCCTCTTCGGAAGGATGTTGTAGATGAGATCTCATACTGACTGGGTTGATACCACTCTTGGCTTTTGTCAGCTTCTCAATTTCTAAAATTAAAAACAGAAAAGAAAAGAAAATAAGGAAAAAGCAAAAAAAAAAAAAAAAAAGCAACATTTTTAGAAAACTAATTTACTAAGTAAGACGAATGTGCTTTGTAGTGAATACTCAAGCACATTCAATGTAAAATCAAGTCTACACATTTATTTCTGATATGACTGTCTTCTTCTTTTAGCTTCTCAAAGAGCATATGGTGCTACGCATTGCTCCCATATAAATAAAACCCATTTATAAGGTCGTTGATATTTCAAAATAACTTAATTTAGTTAGACGTGCCAACTTTTCAAATTAAAAAAAAGAGAGAAAATCTGGTTTTGAAGAGTAAAATAAAAATTAAAGACAAACTGCAATGCACAAATTTCAATATAAAATAGAAAATCAGTTTAGACAATGACAGCACAAGTTAGTTAGATACGATAAAATGTGAACAATGCAGTACGCAGAGCAAATTAAGCAGGAAGCATAAGCAGTATAAAAGCTATGTCTATTTATCGTACTTAGGAACTTAGGTAAATATAATAAAAATTGCAAATTCAATGATTTGGAATCCCTGAAAATTTCCATAAAAACTGGGAAAGTGGGATTGGGAGTGTGACTCAGGGAATTTCCCAAAAAAATCTGGGAAGGCTGACAGGTCTGATTTAGTACCTTTTGACAAAATATCGTTTTCTTGGGGTTTTTTTTTTGTCAAAGGTGCACCTGTACTGTTTTTACACAATCTTTTTCCTAAAAATAGTAACCCAACGACTACTAGGTGACAAAGGTTAGACACTATCAGTATTGAAACTACTGATGAATGTGGGATAATTTATTTTCCACGGGTTTAAGGTGTAAAAACAAGATGATGCTGCTCCACTTAAATCCTTTAACTACACAGTCAAACTAAACATCATTTTCAACATCTATGTTGAGGGGGGTGGGGGTGGTAAAGGGGACTCATTTTTTTTAAAAGACTAAAACAAACAAAAGAAACAGACAAATAACAACAAAAAGCAAAACTAAACAAAGCATAAGATGTTAAAATGTATTCATATACACGTATACAACTTACCGGCCACCACCCCTGGCTTCACCCCCTCCAGCTTGCCCAAGTTACACACCAGTTTCTTCATGTGAGCTCCCCACATTTCACTGAGATAGGACACGTCCGATTCCTTTAGGCCTGGATCTGGAAATAAATGAAAATGAAAATGGATGATCAAACTGCATTGGGGACAACATTCTTATTTGGAGAAATGTCAATAAAATTTTTTTTTAAAGCCTCATTTTGGTAGTAGAAGTCTTCCTCGAGAAATCATCTTTCACTGCAGAATCCATTTGCATTGAGCTTTTAAAATTGAGCTTTCATATAAATAAATAAAATAAATAACAATCAAATTCCTTTCATTCATTCCATAGGGGAAATTTGTCTCTAGGTACTATTCCAAGGGAAGACCGGAATAACTCTGGCGTCAGCCGCAGTGCAGCACCGCAAATTGAGCGAGGGCGAGGTGACTTGCCCAAGGCCACACAGCGCAGCAGGTAATAACTCGGTACATTTCGGTTACAAAGCGAAGACCATACCGCTGAGCCACGCTGCCATTACACAGATAATGTTATCAACTAAACGTGCTCAAAGCACTTTACAAGGGGTCCCTGGTCAACAGCAACACTTAACATGTAGGATGGGACATGATGCCTGTTAGGCGATATTATAATTTTTCAGACAGAGACAGCGCTGTTAACAGCCAGGTACTCATTTTACACCTGAGTACGGCGAGAGAATGTGAGTAAAGAGCCTTTTCCAGGGACTCAACTATGCGCCGAGTGAGGCTCGAACCCAGGACCTTCCGATCCGAAAGCGAGTGTCATACCACTAGACCACAATACTTTTTTTTTTTTTGTTTGTTGCTTTAGGTCTCTTCCAACACAATTGAGGTTATATGAGAGACCGCTGAAACAAAAAAACAAGCAATCTAACAAAAATAGTACAAATGTCAATCAAAATCATAACCTAAAGATATCATAAGCTAAATTATAAATAACCACCCTGTCAAAAATACAATCACAAACCAAAGAAGCAGGATAGGCTAGTAAAGAGAAGAAACGACATCAATATCGGATCGTACACCCATGCGAACATCATAGGTATATGATTCGAGGGTGATGCTCCCATCCAACCACCCGCTGGGGGACCACAATACAACACATTTACATCTTTAGTACCGAAAGATAAGACTTGGGGAAATGTATAGAAAGCCTTGAAAAAAAAAATCTTGAACCTTTAGTAAGTTAAATCTTTGTTTGTTTGTTGTTGCTTTAGGTCTCTTCCAACACAAATGAGGTTATATGAGAGACCGCTGAAACAAAAAAACAAGCAATCTAACAAAAATAGTACAAATGTCAATCAAAATCATAACCTAAAGATATCATAAGCTAAATTATAAATAACCAAGAACAAACAGGCAGAGGATTTACAGGGAAAAAAATATCCCCTGTCAAAAATACAATCACAAACCAAAGAAGCAGGATAGGCTAGTAAAGAGAAGAAGAAACGACATCACTATCGGATCGTACACCCATGCGAACATCATAGGTATATGATTCAAGGGTGATGCTCCCATCCAACCACCCGCTAAGTTAAATCTATTTTAGTGTAAAAACTGGCATCAATTTCTTATTCCACCTTACCCTTCAAAGCATCCTGAAGTCTGGCTGTCAAGGTGGAAATAATGTCTAGTGAAGACCTTAGGACAGCTCTACGTGGCAGGTCGGCAGATAGTTGAATACAAGCCAGTGATTTTTGCTTAATACAGCCACTCAACTCTAGGAGGTCGTTGATTAGTCTCTGCTGTTCTTTTTGTAAAGCATCTTCTGATGGGTCTGGTGATTATAATTCACATTTGTAATAATTTCAAAAAAATTAAAATTCTAAAATAAAATAAAATAGAATAAAAACCTGGAGCTTTTATATAGAGCAACAGCCACTAAATGTGCTCAAAGCGCTTTATAAGGGGTAAGTCCCAAGCCAACAGCAATACCTAACATGCAGGATGAGACATGGAACCTGTATGTAAGGTGATATTAGATTTTTCATACAAATGAGCTTTAGCCAGGTTTGTCATCATGGTCATGTACAACAAGTCATTAATGGTAGCACGTCTGACAGGTAATCAATCAGGAGGTCTGAGGTTTGATTCCCATTCAAGGCAGGCTGATTCTTTGGGATGGTTTTGTTGTTTTTTTTGTTTGTTTGTTTTTTTGTATTTTTTCTTTCTTACTTTGTCTGGCACTGTTTCAGGCACACTTTTTCAGATCTTTGTCAGGCACACTTTTTCAGATCTTTATCTTACATCAGTGCCTGGTCCCTAATTTGTCACTTTATCTATTTACTTACTTATACATGAATTCACAACTATCACTACAAATGAAATCAGGACATGTCTTATATAATCATCTTAATAACCGCAGACTCACCAGTTTCTTTGAAGTCCAGCATGGCGTGTAAGATTTGTCTGACAGATCCTGAATACTCAAAGCAGTGGTTTTGGATGAGTTCTCTAACTTGGAGAGCCTGGGAAAATGAGGTAAATTCACGATGATGATGATGATGATGATGATGATGATGATTATGAAAATGATAAAGGTACTGAAGATTATGGTGATCATGATAATGATGAAGATAATGATGATGATGATTATGAAAAGGATAATGGAACTGATGATTATGGTGATCATGATAATGATGAAGATGATGATGATGATGATGAAGGCGATGATGATGATGACGATGTTGATGATGATGACAAAGCTGCCCACCCACGACGTAAGCAAAACAAGATAATACTTCTAAAAATCAAAATTTTATCCCCAAAGCCAAACCTACTGTTCTAATCTGGTTCATTAAAATGGTGATACCTTGCCAGTCCTTCAAATAGGAATATATGTGATAAACAACACTTAAACAGACCATCAAGTATCTCTATTATAGATAGTATGCGCTTGGCTAATAAGCTCACAATATTGCCATCCAGAAGTATAATGTACCAACACACAAAACTATGTGTAATCTTGAACGTTTATAGTCTGGTTAATAAAGTTTAGTGAGAATTACTCATAAACGTGGATGGCATAAACCATAATAAAGACCTGAGTGACGTCTACTTCATACTATCTATACCCATTAACATCATGAAAGTCATCACCAAAACATCAAGGAAAAATGGAGGATTTTGGGAATCCTGTCTGGATTTATTTCATTTCAGACCCGAAGAAAACGGAAAAATCCTGAGGGAATAAAAATGGGAGTTGGCAGTTCTATAATGATGATGATGATGATGTTGATGATGATGTTGATGATGATTATGTTGTTGATGATGATAATGTTGATGATAATAATGATGGTAGTTTTTATAGAAATCATGACAGTGATATCAATCAAATAGTCACAATGGGGGCAGCGTGGCTCAGCGATACGGTCTTTGCTTCGTACCCGAAAGGTACAGAGTTTGATCGCCCGCCGCTGCGCTGTGTGGCCTTGAGCAAGTCACCTCGCCCTAGCTCAATTTGGGGCACTGCATTGCAGCTGACACCTGAGTTATTCCAGTTTTCCCTTGGAATAGACCCTAGAGACAAATTTCCCCTATGGGATGAACAAAGAGAATTTTATTTTTATTTATTTTATTTACACCATCACCTTTTCAATCCACCGATTCCTGGCCAGACCAATCCTCAGACGACAGAACATCGTGTGATTGGGTATCTTACTGGAAACCACTGGTTGCCTGGCAACAGCTACCACGTCAGACAGGGCCTCGTTCAACTCTGCCACCAACTCCTCACTCCTTGATTTCACCGATGGGTCACTGCATGGAAAGATCATATCATTATTATAGATAAACATACATTTCAATAACTAGCATACATGAAAATCTGTATGGGTCACTGGATGGAAAGATTATATCATTATTATAGATAAACATACATTTCAATAACTAACATACATGAAAATCTGTATGGGTCACTGGATGGAAAGATTATATCATTATTATAGATAAACATACATTTCAATAACTAACATACATGAAAATCTGTATGGGTCACTGGATGGAAAGATTATATCATTATTATAGATAAACATACATTTCAATAACTAACATACATGAAAATCTGTATGGGTCACTGGATGGAAAGATTATATCATTATAGATAAACATACATTTCAATAACTAACATACATGAAAATCTGTATGGGTCACTGGATGGAAAGATTATATCATTATTATAGATAAACATACATTTCAATAACTAGCATACATGAAAATCTGTATGGGTCACTGGATGGAAAGATTATATCATTATTATAGATAAACATACGTTTCAATAACTAACATACATGAAAATCTGTATGGGTCACTGGATGGAAAGATCATATTATTATAGATAAACATACATTTCAATAACTAATATACATGAAAATCTGTATGGGTCACTGGATGGAAAGATCATATCATTATTATAGATAAACATACATTTCAATAACTAACATACATGAAAATCTGTATGGGTCACTGGATGGAAAGATCATATCATTATTATAGATAAACATACATTTCAATAACTAACATACATGAAAATCTGTATGGGTCACTGGATGGAAAGATTATATCATTATTATAGATAAACATCCATTTCAATAACTAACATACATGAAAATCTGTATGGGTCACTGGATGGAAAGATTATATCATTATTATAGATAAACATACATTTCAATAACTAACATACATGAAAATCTGTATGGGTCACTGGATGGAAAGATTATATCATTATTATAGATAAACATACATTTCAATAACTAACATACATGAAAATCTGTATGGGTCACTGGATGGAAAGATCATATCATTATTATAGATAAACATACATTTCAATAACTAACATACATGAAAATCTGTATGGGTCACTGGATGGAAAGATTATATCATTATTATAGATAAACATACATTTCAATAACTAACATACATGAAAATCTGTATGGGTCACTGGATGGAAAGATCATATCATTATTATAGATAAACATCCATTTCAATAACTAACATACATGAAAATCTGTATGGGTCACTGGATGGAAAGATTATATCATTATTATAGATAAACATACATTTCAATAACTAACATACATGAAAATCTGTATGGGTCACTGGATGGAAAGATTATATCATTATTATAGATAAACATACATTTCAATAACTAACATACATGAAAATCTGTATGGGTCACTGGATGGAAAGATCATATCATTATTATAGATAAACATACATTTCAATAACTAACATACATGAAAATCTGTATGGGTCACTGGATGGAAAGATCATATCATTATTATAGATAAACATACATTTCAATAACTAACATACATGAAAATCTGTATGGGTCACTGGATGGAAAGATCATATTATTATAGATAAACATACATTTCAATAACTAGCATACATGAAAATCTGTATGGGTCACTGGATGGAAAGATCATATCATTATTATAGATAAACATACATTTCAATAGCTAACATACATGAAAATCTGTATGGGTCACTGGATGGAAAGATTATATCATTATTATAGATAAACATACATTTCAATAACTAACATACATGAAAATCTGTATGGGTCACTGGATGGAAAGATCATATTATTATAGATAAACATACATTTCAATAACTAATATACATGAAAATCTGTATGGGTCACTGGATGGAAAGATTATATCATTATTATAGATAAACATACATTTCAATAACTAACATACATGAAAATCTGTATGGGTCACTGGATGGAAAGATTATATCATTATTATAGATAAACATACATTTCAATAACTAACATACATGAAAATCTGTATCTTATCTAAAAGTTAAAAAGTTTTTTCAACCCAGCAAGAAGCCTATCTTAGTATGATTTGCAAGGTTTTGCCCCCATCACCTGAATACCTTGTCGGGGAATATAAACCAACTCAATCTCTGCGATCCAGTAGTTCATTGCTCATGGAGAAAAACATCCCAAGAACAAAGTTTGCTGAGCGTGGTTTTGCATTTTCAGCTCCAATCATCTGGAATTCTTTACCACCTAAAACTCGACAATGTGAAAGTCTACCAGTCTTCAAACGGCATTTAAAAACCAATATTTTTCATTCTGCTTATCGTGATTCTATGTGAATTCGAACAAGATATATATGTGTGACTGTTGTAGTGATTTTGTAGTCGAATGAATGAACATGTGTGATACTAAATACTATTGTAAAGCACCTCTGAGCACTGTTTGTGGATACTGGCACGATATTTAAAAAAAAAATAAATAAAAAAAATAAAAAATAAAAAAAAATAATAATAATAATAATAATAATAATAATAATAATAATAATAATTAATAATAATAATAATAATATAATAATCTCACATAATGAATAGTTGAATGTTTTTGAGTAGGTCTTGTGAATGTTGGTTTGGATTAACTTGTGAGTATATTTTCCATATCTTCACACGTCATGGTTATATTCAAAATTTATGGTTTAAAAAATTCTGAATTTGGTATAAAAGAACCCGTAGATGCATAATATTTCATTGACATAGATGACAGGTCCATTACGTAGTAAGCTGTAGTGGAATGAGCATTCATATATTATTTGGATATGTAAAAGTATACAATGATTTATTTATTTAAATGGAGCATTTATACAGCACAATATCCACTAAACATGCTAAAAGCGCTTTATAAGGGGTCCTTAGCCAAGGGCAACGCTTAACATGTAAGACGAAATATGATGCCTGTTAGGTGATACTACAATTTCATTCTCTGACAGAGACAATGCTGCTTATGGTCAGATACTCATTTTACACCTGAGTATGATGAGAGAATGTGAGTAGAGAGACTTTTCCAAGGACTCACCTATGCTTTGCTCGGACATTCCAGTCCAAAGACAAGTGTCATACCACTTGACCACATAGCCACACAAAATGAATGAATGTAGCAGCTTCCAAAATGAGCAACACAACCCATGTAAAGTATTTTGAAACTATTATACTCATTTTGCTAATACTTTTTACAGTTCACAACTTCTAATTCAATTTGACTTGTGTACAGATTTGTGTTTTTAATAGTTAATGTTTTTTTGTTTTTAAGGGTTTTACGGCGCTTGCAACACATTAAGGTCATATCAGCGCCAGTAAAAAGGAAGAAAATGGGATAGTAAAAAGTTCTAGAATTACAATTAAAGCACCCAAGAAAAAGTAAGACAAAGGGGAACTAGGAACAAATAGGGATCAGATGTAGATTCCAAGAGCACACTATCATGTACTTAGTTTGAGATCACCTATAAGTCTCATCTGGACACAAGCACAAAATCCAACAAAGAGGAACACACTCAAATGCTTACACTATACATTAAAAATGACAAATATAATAATACATAACAGAGAGATGATTTACAAGGAAAAAAATATCATCTCCCAAAACAATAACTATGCATTTGACTGTTTCCCTCCCAGCCAGGACTCCAACCAGGGCCAGGACAAAACCAAGTAACCTCATTCCAAGACAAGGACAGAAAGCATGTTGGAAAACAGATATAAGGGGATAGAAGACACAGTATGTACCTCCCTGCCCACTATGGGAGGTCAGGATCCCCACCCAGTTTTTAATAGTTCAAACAAGTCACCATGCAAGATGTCTTAGATAATGACTAGAGTCCATGCAATTTGAATTCACTCTTTTATCTCTGCTTCTGTGTAAAACGACGACTCTTATATACACAGTTAGACATCATTGTCCTATTGATGCTGTAGTCCATTGGATTTACGTCAAGACTCATTGGAGACCATTTCATCTTTAGAAATAAATCACATATGATTTCTGCATCGTATTGAAAATTATATAAGCATTGTTAGAAGAAAAACTTATTATAGAATCTATCCCAATGGCGTAACTTTCTACACTCGTCACACAACACTGCTAAAAACAAGACGCAAGTTTGAGAACTTTTGATATCGTAATTTTGATATATTTTGATACGACTTTGGTATAACCGGCATGATTTCTTAACCAATCATGAGTTTTTAATCAGACTTAGCAAGTATTAACTTGTTCTTATTGCTCAATAAATTTCGAATGTTTCTGATTTTCTTTATTGCATTGAAACAGCGTCATACTTTTTTCACTTTTTTTTTCTCGCATCTTATATATATATATATATATATATAAATTCAAGAAATCTGTATAAGTGGCAAGGATTTATCTTCACCTAATTACAACACAATCCACCAACTCCAACAACGCATTTGTCTCTTCCTCCAACACACCAGCCAGCCTGGACTCTCTCTCTGCTGCCTTGCACCGAAGTCTGGGGAATTTCTCTCTTCCCAAAGTCTCCATGGCATCCGACATCCGGTCCATCTCCGACACAATGCAAGTCATCAAGACAGACCAGTCACGACTCACCTGGGCAAACTGCCATCTTTCGCTTGCCGTTCTGGAGGCTAAAAAGGGAAAATATGCTCAAGTTAAATTAAAAAGTGAAGAGAAAAAACAAAAAATTAAAATTTTAAAAATTGAGTTTTTATATAGCGCAATATCCACTAAACGTGCTCAAAGCGCTTTACAAGGGGTCCCTGGCCAACAGCAACACTTAACATGTAGGACATGACATGACACCTGTCAGGCAATATAACAATTTTTTTCGGGCAGAGACAACGCTGTTAACGGCCAGGGACTTGTTTTACACCTGAGTACGGTGAGAGAATATGAGTAAAGAGACTTTTGCAAGGGCTCAACTATGCGCCGAGCAAGGCTCAAACCCAGGACCAAAAAATCAATTTTCTTTTAGGAAGTTCACCAAAACAATAAGACATTAAGAATTGTAAATATTTATACTCGAGTCCTTTAGAAATATGCCAAAAGCACAACTTAAAACCTATCCATTAGTCACATTTCGTGTGTAAATAGTACTAAATAATGCAATATGGTTTCATAAGGCCAGCTTTGGGAATAAATGAAACATTGCGATGCGCATTGAGCATGTTTAATCTGTGTAAATGCGCTATTCAAATGTTCATATTTATAAATTATGTAAAATCATCAAGAGGAATTATCAAGGAAAAAACAAAACGGGATTTTTGACATCCTGATATTTAATTTAAAACCCTTTTTAAAAAGATGGAAAAATCTAAAGGGAAAAACTGGGAGTTGACACAATTTTGTTGATAAATGATGAAGGCAATACTCACTGTAAACATCTGCAACTTGCACGGATGTGGAGATAGTGACCGACAGGTTTTCTATATCTTTGTGACAATCTGTGAGGTAATCAATGGTATCCACACCTTTCTCCACCCACTGACCTGACAGGAACCGTGCCTTGAGTAGCAGACAACTCATTTCATGCTGGGCCTGAGAAATGGAGTCAAGCTGGAAAAGAGGAGGAGAGTTGGAAATTTTTATTTTGTCAAATCTAATCATCTGGCAGCAGTTTCTAATGGTCTCACACTATAATAAATAAAATAAAAATAAAATAATAAAAATTCCCTTTATTCATCCCATAGGGGAAATATGTCTCTAGGGTCTATTCCAAGGGAAGACTGGAATAACCCAGGCGTCAGCTGCAGTGCAGTGCTGCAAATCGAGCTAGGGCGAGGTGACTTGCTCAAGGCCACACAGCGCAGCGGTGGGTGATCGAACTCAGTACCTATCAGGTACGAAGCAAAGACCGTACAACTGAGCCACGCTGCCCCTATAGTAATCATAATATTATGATGCCCAATTCAGACGACAAACTTGTTACAGCTGTTGTGTAGGGTCCCAAACCCTGCCCAATTCAGACGACAAACTTGTTACAGCTGTTGTGTAGGGTCCTAGACCCTGTCCGGCAGCCTCGTCACAAAGCTCAACCAGATGCTCTGTGATTTCAAGTTCTTTGCCACAAAGTGTATATGTGGGACAGGTAGAAAGTCTCCACTGATGTAGGGTGGCCACTGATAGACAGGTTCTAGACCTTAGTCTGTTTCCAGCAACTCAGTGCCTCCTCTTGCAGGTCAGAAGCCTGGCAGCTTCTCTCATAGTTTTGAGAAGACAATGTCTGAATCTCTCCAAGTCAAACTTCGATTTCATATGTGCAACCCCCACCCAGAGTCAGGAAAGCTAATGTCATTCAAGAATTAACAAATTAGGGAGCAGGCACTGGTGTATGATAAAAATCTGAAAAGGTGTGTTTGAAGAAATGTAAGACAAAGCAGAAAGAAATATACAAAAAAATAAAATTCTAAAAGATCAGCCTACCCCGACTACTCGTCGGGTCAGGTTGATCTTCCGGGATTGATTTTATGATGGTACAATTTAACACACACCTTTTCAATTTAACACACACCTTTTCAATTTAACACACACCTTTTCAATTTAACACACACCTTTTCAATTTAACACACACCTTTTCAATTTAACACACACCTTTTCAATTTAACACACACCTTTTCAATTTAACACACACCTTTTCAATTTAACACACACCTTTTCAGACAGGTCCATAGAGACCGTGCAGCCATATTTATTATTGTTATTATAATTATTATTATTATTTTCAGATAGGCAAAATTTTGAACTTTGTAAAATCTATTAATTGTTTATTTGTACAATATGAGAGAAAAAGCATACAATCTTACAAAGGTTAAAAAGCCATACAAATATGCTTTTTGCCGTACAGTTGGCTGCCCTGCAAGACCCCCACACCAAGGGTTGCCCTCAGAAAGACCCCACAAGGAGCACGGAGGAGAGGTGGTGAAGTACCTAGGAGCACCGATGTGAAAGCAAGGATGGGGTGGATACAGGGACAGAAGTCAAAGATAGCAGCAAACCGTGATGGTTGGAGATCTACTGCGCTGCTTCATGTACATATGAGGCACCAAGAGGATAAAATAGTAAGAAAGTCATTATGATTATAATATAAAATAGACCTACAACAGTTTTTCCTTGTTCTGTGTCATCAGTGTTGATGGCCTGTGTGAGGGCATGGGTAAGTAACAACCACTTGTCTGATGCCACGTCTACTATGATTCTGGCCTTGTTTAGCTAATAGAAAGAAAAAGAAAAAAGTTTTTTAAAAAATAAAAGCAATTGAGCTGTTTTGACACATTTTCTTAACTTCACTTCAAATTCTCATTTATGCAAACCTGCCACAAGCAATAAACAAAAAATCGATATATACATGAAAAAAAAATTACAACAAAAAAAAGAATTTTTAAAAATATATCAACGCAAAATGTATATATGTAAGAGGCAGGTCAGTAAATATGGTCAGATACTCTATCAATAGAATCAACATGTCCTGTAAATTGTGAACTGAAAAGATGAGAAATTTCCCATCAATGTAAATTTGACCTATCACCTTTTGAGACCACTCCTGTGACTTGTCGTGTAATTCGTTTCTCCTGTCTTTATCTCCAGACACTAAAAACTTGGAACACTGTATGACAGCTGGGACCAGTGTGTCTATATCTCTAACTAGCTGCTTCAATTCTCTGAAAAACACACACGACATATATGTTTTATAAACTTGAGCTTTTATATATAATGCATTGTCCACTAAATGTGCTGAAAGCACAAACACAATATATACTCCAACAAGAACCTTGAGATTGAGTGATAATAAGTTCAAAGTTAGTAAAACCAAAAATAATTCAAAAGGTTGGCATTCAATCATTTGAATTTGCCACTCCTCAAAATTAGAATTCCCTATGGAGAGAAAGATAAAGGGAGTAAATGTGACTCATAAATAAGGGAACAACACAAAACAAATGACGTTTTGAAAAAAGGCCAAAGGCCAAAACGTCGTTTGTTTTGTGTTGTTCCTTTATTTATGAGTCACATTTACTCCCTTTATCTTTCTCTCCAATTTATTGACTCATTTAGACACCTCTAGTTTTTGGTTTTAGAATTCCCTACCACAGTTTCTTAGATCATCCTCATCCTTTCCAACTTTTAAAATACAACTAAAAGCTACTTGTTTACAACGCCATCTATTAATGATTTGTTTGTTTATTTCAATTAAATATCTACATTGTAGGGAGCGAAAAAGACGAATGGAGCTTTGGACGAAGCAAGCGGAGTCTTCCTCTCTCTCACAAATCATGAACTGATAACAACAACAAGCTAAGACCTCTGATCAAACTTTTCTCTTTTATTGTCATTCAAGTTTCATTAAATTACTATCGTTTGTATTTAATCATTTTGTTATTAAGTTATTTCGAGATCCTATAACATATAGTAATTTACAAAAGAAACTAGATGGTTTTCATTTGCTATTATCTCACATAAGAGAATTTATTCTGACCTCTCCAGGTCCACCTGGCATAGATTGGGTAGCTTGGGGGTCTGTTAGATCTGATAGAAAGTACTTTGCAATAAACCAGCATCCTATCCAAAGGGTAGCAAGCAATTGCTATTATCCGCTTCAGGCTATAGAAACCAGGATAAACTCCAGCTCCATGGGCCTAATGGCTCTGAAGGACTACTTATCCGCCAGGAAATAAGATAGATGGCTTGGCCTTCTGATACAACTGATGACCTTCAATTTCTAAAAATAGACTGACAAGAGGTCAGTCGGCTATTGGTTCAGATCCAGTAAAAACTTCTAGCCAAAGTGTAATTAACAGAGAGAGAGAGAGAGCAGGGATAATATCAAAAATGACTTACTGCCCTTGTGCAATCTGGCCACAATGAGCCAAGAGAGAGTCGCCAGCATCTACAATGTGATTGGTCCATCCCAAGATGTCAGAGGTCAGACTATCCGTTGACATCCTGTCCCCTGAGGTGGCAGCCGTCAAGAGACGATTAATGACCAGCTCAAGGTTTGACAATTCCTCTTTAACTAAAAATAAAGAGTAAAAAAAAAGAAAAAGAAAAGTCTTATTCAAAGGGGTGGAAAATTTCAAATCTTTGATAAAATATGTTTTTATAATAATAATAATAATAAAAATAATAATAATAATAATAATAATAATAATAATAATAATAATAATAATAATAATAATAATAATAATAATAATAATAATATAATAATAATAACAATATTAATAATAATAATAATAATAATAATAATAATAATAATAATAATAATAATAATAATAATCATCATAATAATAATAATAATAATAATAATAATAATAATAATAATAATAATAATAATAATAATAATAATAATAATAATAATAATAATAATAATAAGAAGAAGAAGAAGAAGAAGAAGAAGAAGAAGAAGAAGAAGAAGAAGAAGAAGAAGAAGAAAAATAACAATAATAATAATATTATTATTAATAATAATAATAATAATAATAATAATAATAATAATAATAATAATAATAATAATAATAATAATAATAATAATAATAATAATAATAATAATAATAAGGCGAGTCTACTCTTGTTTCTAAAGCATAAAATCTGAATAAATTCTTCTTTGCCATTACTAGATAAGGCGACAGACTCGTGACTGGTACTTTCCATGCGATTCCATTCCACCAAGTAGTCGGGTTCAATCCTAGGTGATTGGATTGTGGAATAGCACTGACAGAATGGAATGGTCAACTTGACAACTTTTCACAGACAATATTTGTGAAGTAATTTTTTTTTTTTTTTTTTTTTTTGGGGGGGGGGGGGGGGGGGGGTGTACACAAAGATGTAATGAGATTGGTGGTGGTCATAGGTGTTGGTGATGATAATGATAATGATGCTGATGATAACAAAAACGATGATGATGAGGATGGTGATGATTATTATGATGACATCTACAGTGACTAGAATGATAACAACAATGATGATGGTGATGATGATTATGATAACGACAATGCTGATACTGATGACAACCACAGCAATAATGATGATAATGATGATGATGATGATGAAAATGAATAAATAAAAATAATGGTAACAACAACAATGACAAAAACTCACCTTCAATATTCGATTGTCCTTGCTTCAGCCATGACCTGCCAGATGTTTCAGGGACATTGACATCATTACTATCATCAGCACCGCCATCATTACCCATTTTCACCATTGTTGTCTTCGTTTCATCTACGGGCTGCTTATCCACTGGCCATGACAATGTGTTGCCCACCCCTGTTGACCTCTTTGGCTGAACCTTGCCCTCTGGCCCTAAAACGGACTCTGCCGGAGCGGTCATGGATGTTGACCCCGCCACCATCCCTTCACTTCCTTCATCTCCCTGAGCATTCCCAGGTCTAGATTGTGTGATGGTGCTTGTGTTGTTCTTGTTGGGTGGAACGGTGGTGGACAGTTTAGACTCCATGGCTTTGGGCAGTTTGGCCACTGACCGTCTGGTTTTGGGTCTGGTGGTCATGTCAGGTCGTGAATCTGAAAATAATATTTGTATTTTATTCCGTTTCATTTATCTTTTTGTATATTTTATCAATATGATGCAATATAGATAGTTTGAAGATGACGTCACTCAGGTCTTTGTTATTGTTTTTGCCATCCGCGTTTGTGAGTTGTTCTCACTAAACTGTATTAACCAGACTATAAAAGTTCATGGTTACACAGAGTTTGTGTGTTGGTCTGTTATACTTCCGGATGGCAATGTTGTGAACTCCTTGGCCAAGCGCATTCTATCTATATCTTAATCTGGAAACTGGTCTAATAGTGAATACAATTCATGCTCTATGACTCTTTACAAGAAAAAGAAAAATATGAAAAGTATATTACCATCTATAGAACCTCTATTTTTAAGTAATTGAGTCATTAGCGAATGACTTGACAGGAATTCCACCAATTTTGATCTATAACAAAATGAAACAACTCCCTATCTTTTTTTAACGGTTAGCGAGAAAATAAATATATATAAAGATAAATACCATCTCTAGAATCTCTCGTGTGAGGTAAGCCAGGAGGGTGACCTCGTTCAGGACTCATTAGATTGGGATGATTCTTCTCATCCAAGCCTTGCCTGAGACCCAGGACAGACCCATGCAGAAGTTTGAGTCGTCTGTCCAACGTGTCGGACAGTTTGGAGGACAAGGGGTTGGTCAGGACATCGTTTAGAGCAGCCCTGGCCAGATTGATAGCTAGAGGGAGAAGATGAGTAGAAAAGAAAGAAAGACAATTTAGTATCATTTTTTTTTTCCTTTTTATTCTTTTTTTTTTTTTTTTTTTTTCGCTTCTCTTAACTCTCTCGAGTACATCATATTTGAAAATCGAACAATTTTATTTAATTTTCCATTCATATGAACACAAGAGAATTAAATATTAGAGTGGGTTGGTGAGAGTTATTTCAATTTTTATAAATATTTTAACTCCCAAGTTTTATTTCTCATCCTGTGTCTGTCAGGCAGCTCAATCAATATTTGAAGTTAAAAAAATTTTAATGTGCCTTGTCCAATAGTCTGGGAAATGCTTTAGATAACATGTTTTGTCCAATAATTTGGGGTATGCTTTAGATAACACGTTTTGTCCAATAATTTGGAAGTGCTTAAGATAACAAGTTTTGTCCAATAGTCAGGAGTATGCTTTAGGTAATCATTATATTATTGTTGTCCAATAATCCGAGGTATATTTTAGATAACACGTTTTGTCCAATAGTCAGGAGTATGCTTTAGATAATCATTATATTATTATTGTCCAATAATCCGAGGTATATTTTAGATAACACGTTTTGTCCAATAGTAAGGAGTATGCTTTAGATAATCATTATATTATTGTTGTCCAATAATCTGAGGTATATTTTAGATAACACGTTTTGTCCAATAGTAAGGAGTATGCTTTAGATAATCATTATTAAGAATCTGGAAAGACGTGTATGAAACGATGGCAGGCAAATCACAGAGAAAAATACAACGAATAAAAATAATCCTCAAAAATCTATTTGCCTTGATTGCTCCAGTCGAGGTAGCTGATTCTTTCAAAAAATTTTTTTTGTTCTTTGTATTTACCTCTCTGCTTTATCGGCCACAGTTTCATACAAATCATTTTAGATTTTTATCTTACACCAGTGCCTGCTGAAAATGTGATACAGGGGAAAATGGACAGCAAACGAAGAAGGGGAATACCTAGACCTAGTTATATAAAAAAACATCCTAGAATGGACAGAGATGAATGGAAGAGAATTATATGATACCGTCAGCAGACGAAAGGGAATGGGCAGACTTTTGTCATCGCAGAGTGCGGGCAGCCAACGTCAATGAGGACGACGCTGGATAGTGAATAAGTGCCTGCTACCTAATTGGACACTTTGATATTATAATTATTGTAACTTACCATCCGTGAGTTTTCTCACAAAGACCATCAAGCCATTGCGGTATATCGGGTCTGTGTGTCCATCCACCACCCTGGATCCCAGTTGACCAGCTCTCAGGGCATAGGCCAGGATTTTGTCCACCTTGGATTTTAGGACCGGTTTGTTGTGGATCTCAGACATCACATGCTTCATCTTAGAGGACATTTTTTGTTCTGGAAGAGGAGTAACAAATTTTGGTAACATTTGAACATATATACTTTATTTATTTATACAATGACAATGAGACTCAAACATGGGGTTTTCTTTATATTATTTTTTTATAATTTTTTTTTCATTCGCTATCTTTTGTCCAGGCTAATCTATAAATGTACAGAGTAAAGCTGTCTCAATTATACGTGGAAATAGGAAATTAATCAGTGAGTGTTTGTGATGAATAATTTTTTTTAAAAAATAGCAATTGTTTAGCAGATTTTTTTTTAGATCAGTCATTTATTTCATCTTAAGTTTCTAATTCTCCATCAAAAGTAACTAACCATTTTTTAGCACTATTACTTGATCTGCCAAACTTCCTATATGTCATGTTATACAAATGGTCATTAAGTTTGCTAGTTTTGGTGTTTTGAATCCCAACTACAAAAACTTGGCATGGACAAACAAGGATTACAATTTTGGGGGCATTAAAAAAAAAAATTCACTAAATTCATAGACAAACACAATATATACTCAGATTATACTAATTGTCAAGTTAAGGTGAAATTTTAATTAAACAAAAACATCTACACATGGCAGCCAGATAGGAAAATAAAGATTCATTTTTACTTTTATGTCATTTTTACATCATTTCGGATATTTTGGCCATCTAACTTTCATAAGTTCAGCCATTTATATTGACCCTTTTGGTTCCTGATTCCCCTGAGAAGACAGACAGTCCATTATTTTAAGCACTATGACATGTCAAAGGCTCAATTCTTTATTACTGTTTTCTTATTTTTTCACCATTCTCCAAAACAAAAATCATTTGGTCATTGTCTTTCTACCAACAACAATTTAAAAATATCCTACACCTTTATCTCAACATAAAATTCATTCTCTCAATTGTGATAACAACAAGAAATGAAGTGAGTAGGAAAGTGCCAGAAGACAATAGAGAATAAAAATTTCACGCAGTGATGGGGGTTTGAACCCGTGACCTTACTGGTACAACAGCTCCACCTGACCGGGGGAGCGTGACTCTACATATGAGCAATCCACGATCCCAAAAAAAGATCGTCTCTAACCCTAGTCTTTATTAGAGCCCTCTTCCTGACTTCTTGAGTTCACGGGTTCAACACTCACAACCGCCGCGAAGTTAGTTGGCCAGCATTTAAGCTTAATAGCCAATAGTCTCAACACAAACATGTAACATAGAAACAATTGAGACATTGAGTATGCTCCGGTTTGGGGTCAATTTTTAATTCAGAAAAGTGACTGGAGCAGGCACTTATGTTGATAACAACAAGAAATTTTTATTCTTTATTGTCTTCTGGCACTTTCCTACTCACTTCATTTCTTGTTGTAATCAACAAAAGTGCCTGTTCCACTCACTTTTCTTCTCTCCATTGTGACACACTGCCTAAAAACAGTATAATGTTGGAATGATTTCGAAGCTGAAAAATTGTATTTACGGCCAAATTTATTGCAGATTTTATAATTTATTGGGATGGAGGATGAACATTGTAAGCTAGTTGAAACACGTGAACTATCCATATTTCATATTTTATAACATCTGAACTTAAAATTGACTTTTTGGCATCTGGTTCACCAAAATATAACATTATATAGAGTTGATGAGTCACATTCTATCTACCTGTGACTTCCAGAAAAACCCTGACGTCAATCATCTTGTCCACAGTCTTCACAATGATGCCCGTCTCCAACTGCCACCTTTTCACAAGCAGACGCAAGTGTCGGATGGATGCAGTGTCTGATTTCTGGCGTGACACGGTGACCACCACTGGGACTATGTCTGGGTCTAGGGTCTCCAAATCTTGGACTGATGATTGGATTGCACTCGATCCTAAAAAAAAAAAAAATTGTTTAAGATTAAAAGGCCTTTATGTCAAAAGAAGAACTAAGAAATACTACAGTGCCCTCCGTTCTAAAGTCACAACAAGATCTTGACAGCCTCAAAACTCTGGCCCAGGATCGTGACCAATGGAAACAATTAACAACATGGATGGAGAGAGCAGCTATACTCATCAACCATGACTGAATCACACGATTCTCAGCAAGGGTCATTCAGACTGCGAAGCTTACTACTACTACTACTACTACTACTACTACTACTACTACTACTACTACTACTACTACTACTACTACTACTACTACTATGTCGAAAGAAACCTTTTCTGAAATTAGATAGCAATAGCATGTATCAAATGGCACAATACTGGAGATATATGGGAGAGGAAAAGACCAGCATATACATGAGGGGGAGAAAATGGAACTGGAAAGGTCACGTTTTGAGGAGAGGACAGGAGATGACTAGTCTTGGAGTGGGGTCCCTGAGGGGAAGAGAAAATGTGGCCGCCCCACCATACGAACCTGGCAGAGAATGCGAGGAGTGGAGAGGAATATGCAGAATGGAACAAGCCACACTCTGATCACTAAAAGCTTGAAACTGACAGACTTAAGATTAAGGTAAGGTATGACAAAAGATTTGTACTTTGTTTTAGGAGTTTATCATCTAACACTTTAAGAAAATTTCAACACCAGAGAGAAGAAGATGGATCGTTGATAGCTACCTGTAGAAGTAATCTGTGCACCAACAAGCAACTAAGATAAAGCATGACAAAGGAAACTTATTCAATCAGAAAAACAGAAGTAGATCCAAGAGAAACTTATCAGTCTGAAATCATCTAGAAAACACACATCCCCATACCCCCCCCCCCCCCCTGTCCAATCCCATTGGGATAAAGTTAAAATACTTACATAATATGTATCATAAAACAAAAGATTACCCCATTGCAGAAGTAAGTAAGTCCCACAGATTCATGCATCTATTTTTCTTCCCAGAGAATATCCTAGCCAAGGCCTTGGCAAAACCAAATAACCTTCTCCTAATACAACGACAAAAAGTCATACTCAAGAGGACAATAGATATTGATAGAAAGATTAAAGAGAGAAGAGTTCATCCCCACGACCCACAAAGGAAAGCCCAGGGCCCCAATCTAAGACAAAATGCTTATATATTATCATATATACAATGACAAAATAATAGGCAGATAATTGATAAATTTCATGTTTGTTATTAAGGGTTTTACGGCCCTTGCAACACATTTCAATCACATCACCACCAGTAAAAAGGAACAAAATAGGATAGTCAAAAAAGTATAGCATTACAATTAAAATAGCCAAGAAAAGGAAAGACAAAGGGGAAATGGTTCAAATAGGGAAAATATGTATATTCCAAGAGCATACCGTCAGTGTATTTGGTTTGAGATCACCTACAAAAGTCTTGTCCAGACACCAGCACAGGATCCCACTAAGAGGAATACACTCAAATGTTTACAAGATATGTCAACAACAAAAAATAAAACCATCAGCACATAACGGAGAGATAACAATGAAAAAATTATCATCTCCAAAAACATATATTATACATTTGACTGTTTCCCTCTCAGCCACGGCCAGGACAAAACTAAGTAATCCCATTCCAAGATAAAGACAAAAAGCAACTCAAAAATCAGATATAGGGGGATAGAAGACACAGCAAGTGACCGCCAGCCCTTGCATGGGAGGTAAGAAGACCCCGCCCAGAAAACTGATACATAATCACCATCAGAGTCAAACTTACTTGTCACATCATCAGAGCTGGCAGCAGCCAACAGAGCTATCTGGCAAATGTTGTCTACATAGTCGGAGAAGGACTGAATCAAATCACTGTGAACTTCAGAAAAAGGACGACCTTGCTTGTTCTGATCATTTGAGAGAGAAAAAAGTCATCCTTACTCATATAAAATTGTTGAAACTTCTGCTAAGTGAATCATAATATAACAGAGAATGTTAAATTCCTTTTTTTCTAAAATTGAAATAAAAAATCTAAATCATTGAGAAATATACTGCTTTTGTCACAAGCGTTAAGTCATTACCTTTATACTAAGATTGAAGTATACCTAAATTCAGATTTTATCTCTCTCCCATACAGTAAAAAAAAAAAAAAAAAAAAAAAAAAAAGCAACAACAAAAAAAGAAGTGATTCATCAGAATTATTAGACCCATGAAGTCTGTTTTCTTGAAGTACTTAAATTCAGATTTTATCTTAATTATATTACAATTGTATGTTACCCTTCTGATAGGATGCTAGTCTAACACGACATACTTTATGCCAGATCTGACAGATACCCAGAAACCCAATCGCTGTTGTCTGAACAGAAAAGGGGAAGGGGGTCAGAAGATAAAAAACAAAACTTGGACTGCACTGGGATTGATATCTGTCCCTTTGCAAGCACTCTAGCAACTGAGCTATCGTGACCCCCACATCATCATCATCATCAGCATCATTGCCTTTTTCACCCTGGGTCAGGGTATACGCCACAGAAAAACAGTTTCCATCCTTCTCTATCCTGGGCTAACTTTTTTCATTGCAGAAGCTCTTCAGTCACCCAAGCTAAAAAAAAAAAAAAAGGCTTTGATTTGTCCATTTGCATTTCTGTAACGGTTTGAGTTTTACGGAAGGGATGTTAACCCTTCGACAACCCCCAACCTGGAGGACCAGATGACTCAAAAAAGGGGGAGTCACACACCATTAGTCGCCTTTTATGACACGCTGGCTTGGCATTGGGCTATTCTTGTACCCTCTCAGTTGAGGGACCCCACATCAGCAAAATAAAACTATATTTTTAAAGTTAAACTGTTCAGACTCACATTGTACTCCAGTCCTGCTTTGACCAGTCTGTCCAGAGGGATTGTTGTGTCTATGAATGTCTCTACAATCAAGTGGATCAAGGTCATGTTCACCTGTTTCTCAAGGTCACAAACCTCATCAAGAATCGTCTCACAAAGGTTGTCGTACTCAACTCTGGGAGAAATATGCACCAAGCAAGCATGTCAAATTTCACACATCAGCCATAAACTTGCCACCTTGATTGACAAACATAGAATCAACGACCCAAAAGCACCTATCATCATCCCAAACGACACATAGATACAATGCATCACAATACATACCATTTACAGGCACAGATACATACAAACACAGCTTTTTCTCAACGAATAATAAATGACTAGAATGTCCTGCCATCAGACACAACAGACGTTTAATGCTTGGAAACTTTCCAAACAGTTTGAAATGCACTCGTTCGTCAAAGTAATCTGTGACTGCTCCCTGTTTTGATTGGACTGTAACCGAACATTAGCAGTCGGCCTTGTGTAAATACAAGCCATTGAAGACTGAAGATATGACAACACACAAGGTCAGTTTTTTTTTATTCAGGATTTTTTTCCTGCTTGCATCAAACAACTCATACATTGAACACGGGAAATTAAGGAGCAGGCACCAGTATAAGATGCAAGCGAAGGTTCACAGCGTAAAACACATGCCCTTATGAAGAATATAAGTATTAAAGGATTGTCCCAACCATCAGGAGCCACTGTGGTGTAATGGTAGCACGTCTGACTGGTAATCAGAAGCTCTGAGGTTCGATTCCCCAGTCAAGGTAGACTGATTTTTTGGGATGCTTTTTTCTTCTTCTATTTTTCTTTCTTGCTTTGTCTGGCATCTTCCATACACACTTGTTCAGATCTTTACTAGTAACACCACCATCATAGAATGTATTTACCTGATATCGGTAACATTTGGACTTCCTACCATCATACTATGCAAATCCAATAGTCGAAATTTGGCTTGTAGTATCTGGTATGGAAAAAATAATAATAATAAAAATAAAAATAAAAACCTCAATAAAAACAACAAAATCTGGTTCTAAAATGACTGGCTGACTTTGATTTTAGCTTCTTAATAATTTGATTGGGGTGTCTTGGCCATCTCTCTCTCTCTAATCACTTGTCAATTCCTTCCACAGCTCTCAATCTTTGGAAAATGACGTTTAAGACTTTTTTGATTTTTTTCAAATTGAGCCTTGTCCATCAATACAAATGAAAGTTTTTCTTCCCTTTTTTTAAAGGAGTGTATAGGGGGGCTCATCTTTCAGATGCTTAAGGAGAAATCAAACTCAAAACTCAGGTCTTTATAGTCAAAGAGAGCCTGTAGTTCACCTCAACAGCAGCACAAGAACACCATGATCCAGTTTGAATAAGTCCAAAGTGATTTTGATGTCTAATTTTTAAGGATTTTCTCTATTTTGATATTTCTAATTTTTAAGAACTTTCTGTATTTTGATATTTAATTTTTAAGGATTTTCTCTAATACAATATCTAATTTGAAAGGATTTTCTTTATTTTGATATCTAATTTTTAAGGATGTTCTCTATATCTACTTTTTTAAAGGATTTTCTCTACCTCAGCAGCAACAACAGACTCAGTAAGACACAGTAAGACTTACCCTATGACATGCGGTAACAATGATATCTTTATAAGACCCCTTGTGTAAATTGGCCACAGTCAAGCAGTGTTGTATTAAAGAAACAAATAAACTCTCAAAGTCCTCGCCCAGTTCTTGTCTTTTGTCTTCTGATAGACATTCCATTATCTGTGGCAAAAAAATAAAAATTTCTAAAAAGGAATAGAAGCTTCAATTCAATCTACACAGAAGACAAATGATGCCGATGTTTCAGGCTTCCCATATGTCAACAAAATGCTAACAATTTCATGTTTGCTATTAATTTATGCCGACTTCAAGCAGCGACAATTGCAATAAAAACGCTGAAATCATCAAAGTTGTTATGCTTTTTCTTTTGACGTTAAAAAAATGTTGTTGGAAGCTGCTGTTATTGATATTATTATTATCATTAATATTATTATTATTATTATTATTATTATTATTATTATTATTATTATTATTATTATTATTATTATTATTAATATTATTATTATTATTATTATTACTATTATTATTATTATTATTATTATTATTATTATTATTATTATTATTATTATTATTATTATTATTATTATTATTATTATTAAAAGGATTATATATTTACCTTGTCCACCATAGTGACAAAACAATATGCCATCTCATCCTGTCGACCTCCGGATGAAGACGCCCCTGTGTGGATCAGGTACTGGATCTCATCTAAGATACCATGAATCTGTTTTAATACTGCATCTCTACTCGCCTGCAAGTGGAAGGTGGGGCAGAGTTGGGGTTTTCTTTTAAATAAATAATAAACATACAATAAAAAGTTGAACTGATAACAAGGGAAGCAGTGAAAGCTTCAAATAATCTCTTCTCCACCGACCAGACTCTCGACGGCCATACTAGTCTTCAATTTGCTGAAATATTGGCTTGAAAAGAAGAAGAAGAAGAAGAAGAAGAAGAAGAAGAAGAAGAAGAAGAAGAAGAAGAAGAAGAAGAAGAAGGAGGAGAATAATAAGAAGAGCTTGTCAGCAAGGACATTTTTTAACAATAAATAAATACACAAGAGAGGAAAGAGAATAAAGCAAAATAGAAACTCCTTTGCTGTTTTCTTAAAAAGAAATTTAAAAACAAAAACAAAAACAAAACAAACACAAACCTTGGCTGTTTCATTGTTCTGGTACTTGAGAAACGTCTGCATGGCCATGCTGAGGCTGGGAATAGATTTGCGTAACACATTCATGGAGGAAGAGAGCTGGTCACGACATGACGTGCTACAGAGATCATTTTTACGCACGTCTACTCGTTGCTTTAGCTGGACCACAGATTCTGTCAAGCCCTGCATGGAGAAATAACAGATTAAGATTTGTCTATCTCCTGTTGATGGTCAATCTGTCCCACTTTCTCCAAAGTCAAAGGCCGTTCATTTATATACTGCTCGAGTCAACTTATTGAATAATGTTGAGACCTTTCAAGAAAGTGCCATGAAAGTCTGTTCTAGTTCAGATTCAGATCAGTCTGAGTCCTGGGATGATGACGACGATGATGATGATAAAGATGACGATGACGATGATGATGATGATGATGATGATGATGATGATGATGATGATGATCATGGAGAAAAAGAATGAGACAGAAAAAGAAGAAGAAGAAGAAGAAGAAGAAGAAGAAGAAGAAGAGAGAAGAAGAGAAGAAGAAGAAGAAGAAGAAGAAGAAGAAGAAGAAGAAGAAGAAGAAGAAGAAGAAGAAGAAGAAGAAGAAGAAGAAGAAGAAGAAGAAGAAGAAGAAGCAGAAGAAGAAGAAGGAAGAGGAAGAGGAGGTGGAGGAATTAACAAACCCGAAAAGAGGGAACGAGCTGCTCCACTAAATGAACAGAGCTGAAAACTCCAAGGCTTTTCCTGGTCTGTGCAATGAGAGACAGGATGAGGTTGACTTGCTTTGTGTCCACCACCAACAACACCTGAAACAATGGATGAAATCATCTACACTATACATGAGGCTCTGACAAAAAGCAGACGTGTCAACATTTAAAAAACTAAATTAGGGGGGAAATGTGGGGGCATAGTTGAGCCCTTGAAGAAGGCTCTTTACTCACTTTCTCTAACATACTCAGGTGTAAAATGAGTATGTGGCCGTAAACAGCGTTGTCTCTGTCCGAAAAAATTGTAATATCGCCTAACAGGCGTCACGTCGTGTCCTACCTATTAAGTGTTGCTGTTGGTCAGGGGCCCCTTGTAAAGCGTTTTGAGCACGTTTAGTGGATATTGCGCTATATAAATGCTCTAGTTTTTTGGGGTTTTTTGCTTGTTGTCTTTAAAATCACATTCATGATGATAGTGATGATGATGATGATGATGATGATGATGATGATGATGATGATGATGATGATGATGATGATGACGACAACGATAACCAATAATGACAATGACAATGATGATGAGGAGGGGGTGGAGAAGGAGAATGATGAAGACCATGATGTGTTCGTAAAAAAAGCAGTCTTCATACTGTTCAAAATGTAAAGATTTTTATTTGAAATCCAGCTTGATTTGAGATTTGCAGACAATTTTGGCATGACCTTCTTTTCCTCTTCTTACAAATCTCATCCTACACGTAATGTGATGCTGTTGTTTTGGGATCCCTTGTAAAGAACTTTGAGAACGTTTAGTGGATATTGAGCGATACAAAGACTCAAGTTTTATTTTGATTTTGGCTAGTTTTGTTTTGGTTTTTTATTGTTTTTTTTTTTTTTACATCTGCCTGAACTCCACACTCTTATCTTATGAAACCAATTTAACATAAATTTCACAAACACCAAAATGATTTCAATGAAATTAGACTTTTGATTTGTGTGATAAAATAAATAAATAAAAAAAAGAAGGGTGTGTTGCCTAAGGGACAATGGTTAAAAGAAAAAAGAAGGGTGTGTTGCCTAAAGGACAAAGGTTAAAAAAAAAAAGAAGGGTCTGTTGCCTAAAGGACAATGGTTAAAAGAAAAAAGAAGGGTGTGTTGCCTAAGGGACAATGGTTAAAAGAAAAAAGAAGGGTGTGTTGCCTAAGGGACAATGGTTAAAAGAAAAAAGAAGGGTGTGTTGCCTAAGGGACAAAGGTTAAAAGAAAAAAGAAGGGTGTGTTGCCTAAGGGACAATGGTTAAAAGAAAAAAGAAGGGTGTGTTGCCTAAGGGACAATGGTTAAAAGAAAAAAGAAGGGTGTGTTGCCTAAGGGACAATGGTTAAAAGAAAAAAGAAGGGTGTGTTGCCTAAAGGACAATGGTTAAAAGAAAAAAGAAGGGTGTGTTGCCTAAGGGACAATGGTTAAAAGAAAAAAGAAGGGTGTGTTGCCTAAGGGACAATGGTTAAAAGAAAAAAGAAGGGTGTGTTGCCTAAGGGACAAAGGTTAAAAGAAAAAAGAAGGGTGTGTTGCCTAAGGACAATGGTTAAAAGAAAAAAGAAGGTGTGTTGCCTAAGGGACAATGGTTAAAAGAAAAAAGAAGGGTGTGTTGCCTAAAGGACAAAGGTTAAAAAAAAAAAAAAGAAGGGTCTGTTGCCTAAAGGACAAAGGTTAAAAGAAAAAAGAAGGGTGTGTTGCCTAAGGGACAATGGTTAAAAGAAAAAAGAAGGGTGTGTTGCCTAAGGGACAATGGTTAAAAGAAAAAAGAAGGGTGTGTTGCCTAAGGGACAATGGTTAAAAGAAAAAAGAAGGGTGTGTTGCCTAAGGGACAAAGGTTAAAAGAAAAAAGAAGGGTGTGTTGCCTAAGGGACAATGGTTAAAAGAAAAAAGAAGGGTGTGTTGCCTAAGGGACAATGGTTAAAAGAAAAAAGAAGGGTGTGTTGCCTAAAGGACAAAGGTTAAAAAAAAAAAAAGAAGGGTCTGTTGCCTAAAGGACAAAGGTTAAAAAAAAAAAGAAGGGTCTGTTGCCTAAAGGACAAAGGTTTAAAAAAAAAGAAAGGTCTCTTTGCCAAGGGACAAAGGTTAAAAAAAAATAAACGAAAGATTATCTTTCCTCACACTGACTCTCAATTGAAGTTGCAATTGAGACCAATACAATGCCATGCCATGCCATCTTGTCACTCAAATGCTTAGTTTTTAGGATTAATAGCTCGAAGAAATAAATAACAATATGAAATTGAATGTAAGCGTCCTTTTAATATACGAAAACAGATAAAATTAATGGACGTTTCAGATTTCCCCTTTATCAACAAAAAAGGATGAATGAAACATTACAGATAAATGTTGTTAACAATGCCGCTATCACATTATCTCATTCGTCTGTAACGTTTCATTCATCCTGTTTCATTGATAAAGAGGAAACCCGAAATGTCCATTTTATCTGTGTCTGTATATTAAATTGAAGCTTACATTCAATTTCACATCGTTATTTTGGATTAATGGGGTATGTCAAGTCATTGACTAGGTTAGCAAGTCCCAATAAGAACTGTGGTGAACCACACTTTCAAAACTATCCAGTCCATAGATATATTCATTAAAGAAAAGAAGAAAATTCCCTTTATTCATCCCCAAGGGGAAATTTGTCTTTAGGGTCTATTCCAAGGGAAGACTGGAATAACTCAGACATCAGCCGCAGTGCAGCACCGTAAAGTGAGCTAGGGCAAGGTGACTTGCTCAAGACCACACAACGAGGCGGGTAGTCGAACTCGGTACCTTTTGGGTACGAAGCAAAGACCGTACAGCTGAGCCAAAATCACTATATTGTAAACAGTGAAATGAGTATTAGAAAAGAAAAAAAAACCAACAAAAAAACAAAACAAGAAAAATAAAAGAAAGACAGAAATAAAGGATTGATTTTTAAGGGTTTTACAATGCTTTTAGGTCATTTCAGTTCAAGTAAAAAGATAGATGACAGAATAGTGAGAAGATTTAGATCAATCTCTCAAGCAGTGAAGAACGTGTGAGAGAAGAGTGATATATCCTTGTAGCCAGTCTGAAACCATCTATAGTCCCATCCTCTTGGCAAACAGCTCAAAGCAGAACCCAGGGAAAACCAAATGGTCTCATTCCAGAACATGAACATAAAAGGCATATCATTTTTTTAAAAGGGGGGGGGGGAGGGGCGGGGGAATAGAAGAGATAAAGCCCCAGATTGATAAAGATTCCACCCACTCAAGAAGAAATAAATAATAAATGAGATCCACAAAAAGAGAAATTCCATCAACTACAAAAGATAGAAAGAGACAACAAACAAAAAAAAATAAAAGAACAAAAAACAATAGAAACAAACAAGAGAAGAGCTCACCTTGACAACAGCCTGTAGAACATCCTTGGCCATTTGACAGACGACCTGCCCTGCCTGAGGAGACTGGTCTACCTCAAACCTCTGGGCTGTCACATACAGATTGGTCTTGGCTAAATCCAGAGTCTCACATGCTGAAAACATTTGATCACTGAATTCCTGAGGATTGAAATTCAAAATATTATAGAAAAATGCAGGAAGAAACAGAAGAATTGTTACATGAAATATAGAAAAAAATTATGAAAACAATGACAGACCAGTCACAGTTAATCACGAATTTGTATCAGATGACCATCTTTTACTTCAAACAATTCTGACAAGGCCAATATCAGATTATGACTAGGTGATCTTGTGGTATGACACTCGCTTTCGGATCGAAAGGTCCTGGGTTCGAGCCTCGCTCAGCACATAGTTGAGTCCTTGGCAAAGGCCCTTTACACACATTCTCCACCATACTCAGGTGTAAAATGAGTACCTGGCTGCTAACAGCATTGTCTCTGTCCGAAAAAATTGTAATATCACCTAACAGGCATCGTGTCCCGTCCTACATGTTAAATGTTGCTGTTGGCCAGGGACCCCTTGTAAAGCGCTTTGAGCATGTTTAGTGAATATTGTACTATATAAAAGCTCAATTATTTTTTTAATGTTTTAAAAAGAAAATATATATTTGGATCAGATGTAAAAGGTCTTGTGGGATGATGATGCAAGTGGTGTGTGTGAGTCCTGGAGAAATGGAAACCTTATCAGACTTGCAACCCAACTTTAACACAAAATCGCTTCATCGGTGGGGACTTTCCACCTGTCCAACAAGTACCCAATGTGGTAAAAACCCAAAACCGCAGAGCATCTAGTTGAATGGTGTGTTTTAACGAAGCTTCTGGGAGGGTTTGCAACGAGTGCGGCAAAGATTTTGCTGATTGGGTCGATCATCATAATCATAACATAGTAGTGTGAGCACCATTAGAAGAAGAACAATTAGAAAAAAAATTATCATATTTTCCCCACCATTTATGTTAATATTTTCATATCCCCTTTATCAACAAAACACACAAGGAATGAAAGATGTGAGAATGGTCTTGTTAAGTTTGATTTTTTTAATCACCTTAACAATGCCATAAAATGTCTTTAATTCTAGTTCGCGTTAAGAAAGCAGATTTTGTCCAGTTGATCGTAGAAAGTGGTTTGGGGTATAAGCAGGGGATATAGCTATGCATTTAGATCTTTCAGATAAATAGGGGCTGCTGGATTTTTGACTGTGTTAAAACATAATTAGTGAAAATTGCATTTGAATTAGAACTTGCAGAGATGATTTCACTCGCGAGAGTGGAGGTGAATTAAGATAAAAAGATAGAGTTTTTTTTTAACAGCAATTTTTTTGTTTTTTAATCACTCCAAGATTTCTATCCCTGAAAATGAAATATAAATGTTTCTAAACCCATTTTAGAAATAAATTTAGATATTTAAATCAATTTTAAAACTTTTCAGCTAGTACAAAACTTGAGCTTTAAAATAAAAAGTTACTTCCACAATTTTTTTGACAGAGTCAATGTTGTTAGCAATCTGGTACTTATTTGACACCTGACTATAGTGAGAGAATGTGAGTAAAGAAGAGCCATTTTCAACTGCTCAAGCAGGACTCGAACCATGGATGTACCGGTCCAAAGGGGAGTGTCATTCCACAAGAACACAAAGCAACAAACAACCCAAAACCAACCTTGTTATTGGATTCCCGACCCTCCTTCTCTCCAAAAGAAATGACCTTGGCAACAGCAGACACCAATTTGCCGGCACATGACGTGATACTGAGGACAGGGGCCACATTCTCCAAGGATTCTGCTCTTGCTACATTATTGATAGCAGCGTTGTTGTTGGTGGTGGTGGTGGCGGTTCTTGTACTCGCCACACCTGTGTTATTAGTGGTGGTGGTGGTGGTTGTATTGTCTGGTCCATGCTTTGGCTTTTGCTCAGTGAGGATTATAAGCAGTGACACCTGCAGGGAAATCAGAACAAAAACTAGTATACAAAAAAAAATATATATATATGTATAGAAAAATGTGCTTTTACATAGTGGAATAATCTCGAAACGTTCCAAAAGTAGAGTACTTATATAAAAGCAAAACCGTCTCAAAGCAATCTAAAAATAGACCTTTTATAGTAAAACAGTCTCGAAATATTCCAAAAGCACTTTACAAGAGGATCCACCAAGCCAATAACTGTATTTATATGTCACCTATAAGGCATTAATACAGAATCTTTTTGTCAGAAACAACACTGTTGTTAATCTGGTACTTATTTTACACTTGAGTATGGTGAGAAAATGTGAGTAAAGAGCCAAATCCCAGGGCTCAACGTTGCGTTGCCCACAGAACTCAAACCTACAGATCACGAGGTGTGTGTGCAGTGCTGCCAACCCTATCCCATGTAAATGTGTACAATGGAGAGCCAAAATGAGTAAGATTTTGAAAAAATGCGTACAATTCTGCAAACTCGATAATTAGCACTAAATCTGATAATGGGCAATTAGACCATACTAGCAATGATATAATCAATATTTGAAATAATGAATAAGCTTACACTTTATAGATGATAAATAGTATCAACTTCCAGATCCATGTATAATTCTGATGGGTCAAGAAACATTTAGTGAGTAAGGACACCAAAAGTGCATTAATGCTAAAAATGCTTGAATAATAGAAATTTAATTATGCGTACAATCCTCAGAAAAATGTGTACAATGAATGAAAATGCGTAAAAATACGCATTTTTTACGTAAGGTTGGCATCACTGTGTGTGTATCATTCATACCAGGACCACCTAAACTCCCACACTGACACGGCTACAAAATGTTTGTGATAAGGGGCTCACTCAAGTCAAATGGGTTCTACAAACTAAACACCACTGTACAAAAATGAATAAAACAGCTTCAAAAAAAAAAAAAAAAAAAATTAAACACAAAAGTTTCAAACTAAAAATCATTCTTCAGCCTATCAAAACACTTAAATCTGTAGGTACCCTACTACTTCATGTTAAATCATAATGTGTTTTTTTTTGTTTTTTTTTTTTTTGGTTTTTTTTTTTTTGCTTTTAAAGGTTTTACAGTGCTTGTAACACATTTAAGTTTAAGGTCATTTTGGTGTCAGTAAAAGGAAAGAAAATGGGATAGTACAATAAATCTAGATTTATGATTAGAAGCACACACAAGAAAACGTAAAACAAAGGAGAATGGTTCAAATGGGGAACAGATGAAAATTCCAAGAGCACACTATCAGTGTGCTTAGTTTGAGATCACCTAGTAAAACTCTCATCAACACACAAGCACGGGATTCAACTAAGAGTAAGAGGAATACACTAAAATGCTTACGCTACAGATCAATATTTATATTCAAAACAAAAAAAAATAACAGTAATAACAGATCGGTGATTTACAAGGAGAAAAAAATTCCCTAAACTATAACTATATATTTGACTTTTTCCCTCCCAGTCAAGGTATCTAGCAATTGTCATGACATAACTATGTCATCTCATTCCAAGACAAAGACAAAAAACAAGCTGGAACAGATATAGGGGGATAGAGGACACAACTAGTAACCTCCCTGCCCACAATGGAAGGTAAAAAAAAAAAATCACCAAGAAACCAAATGTTTGTGCGGCTACGTGGTTTGACACTCGCTTTCAGATCGGAAGGTCCTGGGTTCGAGGCTCCCTCAGCGCATAGTTGAGTCCTTGGAAAAGACTCTTTACTCACATTCTCTCACCATACTCAGGTGTAAAATGAGTACCTGGACGTTAAAAGCGTTGTCTCTGTCCGAAAAAAAAAAATGCAATATAGCCTAACAGGGGCGTCATGTCTCATTCTACATGTTAAATGTTGCTGTTGGCTAAGGACTCCTTGTAAAGCACTTTGAGCACTTTAAGTGAATATTGCGCAATATTTGGTTCAATTTAAATGTATGCCGAGAACCATTCTCCCATCTATTTGGATTTTATGTGAAGAGTTACCGCTATAGGCTTATTATTGGCTGAAGAAGGGATTTTGTGCAGCTAAATGCGCTTTACAAGGGGTACGACGTAACCGGAAACATTTAACATGAGACACAACACGCTCTAAGGTGCTATAAGCACAGTATCAACTGAATGTGCTCAAAGTGATTTTCAAGAGGTACTAAGCCAACAGCAATATTTAACATAGGATTATACGATACCCATGAGGCGCTATTACAATTTTTTAAAACATATTTTACGCCTAAGTGTTTTGAGAGAATGAGAGAGAAAAAAGACCATTCCAAGGGCTCAATTTTGTGCTGTCCAGGACTTGAACTATGGACCTACCCCTACAAACCATTATATAATATGTATTTAAAACAAAAAAAAAGGTAAAAATAGGCATCTACAAGGAAAAACATGTTAAAACATGTTATCTCCCAAAACGATAATCATATTAATATTATACATATGCCTGTTTCCCTACCAGGCAAGGCTAGGACAGAACTAAGTAATCCCATTCCAACATAAAGACAGAAAGCAACTAGGAAAACATAAAGGGGAATGAATATAAGACACAGCAAGTGACCTCCTGTCCACTATGGGGGAGGTCAAAACACTCCACCCAGGCCACTAAGAGTACGAGGAACACACTCAACTTTTTACAAATCATATTAAAAATAAAAATCTAAGAGGACATAATAGAGAAATGATTTACAACTTTAAAAATATCTTCTCCCAATATTATAACTTATTTAACTTTTCTTCTCCCAGTCAAGGACCAGGATAAAACCAAATAATCTCATTCCAAGACCAAGATAGAAAGCAACTCGGAAAATAGATACAGGCGAGTGACCTCCTGCCCACTTTGGTAGATGGAGGGATGGATGAGACAAGGCTGTGGAACGGTGAATAGTCCAGATCCAGATTATATTCCCCTGCCCTCAAACCTTAACTCACTCAATCCTAGAGATTTTTTGGTACATTTCAAAATTGAAACAAAAAAATATTTAAAACGACAATGTGCATAGACCGTTTTATTCAACTGCCATTAACAATGTTGTAAAACTTAAAAACATTAGCTTTGATACTACACCTATAATTTGTCTCAGAAAAATGTAATAATAATAAGCATGGGGTAAAAGTAACCCCCGGGTATACTACAGATATAGTCGGTGTTAGGGTTGAATGAGTTAAGCGAATTCCAAATACCACTGCCATGGGGAAAGATACACAGAAAAAGGGAGATAGAATTAGAATGAACAGCAAAGCTGCATCTACTACCTATTCCCCAATCCCCCCCCCCCCCCCCCCCCCCTTTCCCCATTGATCCCAGTGAATCTCCACTTGGACTCAAACCCAAGACATTTCTATTTCAAGGCAAGTGTCTCATCACAAAGCCTTTGACGTGTATTCGCCATAGCATTTTAACAAATATCATCAACAACGACATGATAAGAAAAAGGTCCAACAAATACAAATTCGTGAATTGGAATTTCTTTATTTTACAAACATGTTTCAAAACAATATACATACAATTTACATTTACATTAGCATTGTCAATATACTTTACAAAGCAGAGCATAAAATCTGTGACACCATAAATTGTCATTTGATTCAAGATACAAAATAAAAACCTTTTACACGCACATGATAAACAAAAAATTATTTAAACTTTTAAAATGCCAGAGTTGATTATCTATACACTACAGTGAAGTCTGCTTAACCCTATTTCTTACACCCACTAAATATTCCTATTTCTGTCTTGTGGGGTGTATCACACCCCCTAACAATTACTGTTGAATCTATCGGTATATTCCGATTTCTGTCCATTGGGGTGTAACACACCCCCCTACATATAGATAAGCATTAATTGGAAACCCCCTATTTCAAACATTGGGGTGTAACACACCCCACCTCTTTTGTCACTGTTTTATTAGTATCTTCAACATTTGGTCCCCGAATATTAAGGTATTTAGTTACTTTTTTGTTGCCAATTTAAGTTCTCTGGCAACTTGTAAATTACAATTGACCACCATTTCCTTTTCCTGTGAATGGAAAGTTACACCTGTTGAACCGTTTGAAGCAAAGAATATATGTGTTTTTAATCCAGCAACATACCCACCTGGTAAGTAGAGTTCTTCTCTATAATTTCATTTCAACTATGTATTCCTTTATGTTTGAACAGCATACCTCTAAATAGTTTTGCTTTAGACTCGTTTCACAATCTCATATACTTATATCCTATTGATTAGCCTTTCTACTTCTACTTTCTAGTTACATGTTCTAAGGCAGCTAAACGTAATCACAGACTAGTAATGCAACTAAATGCAACACTTTAAATTGATATGTTTATAACTCCTAACCCTAAAAATGATAATTCATAGATAAACAGAGCAGGAAGAAATAATTCAATTGATACATTTCTTCACTTATTTGTTCTTACAGTTCTATTCTTTCTTTGATCATGGATGGGTAGAGATCAAATATTTTTGACACCTTCAGTACTGGAGACAGCTTTATTTACACGGATCTGCAGCCTGCTCAAGTTGATTCATCACCTACACACGGTAAGTTCCATTGCCATGTCCTTTTTAATTTCGTCATTGATTGTGTTTATGTGTGTATTATTGGATTAAATACGGTAACAACTTAATTTGTTATTGATCCGTAAAATTACTTGCTCTATATGGAAAACTTGAGACCACTTAAAATCAGGCACATGGCAGTAACACTATAGGAGCTATATTTATTGGTCTATGAAAACAAAGAGGCGCCTAGAGCAGGGCTTGAACCGGTGTCGTCCAGGCAAAAAGTGCAATGCCTCGACAGTCACATAACCTCACCTCCATTCGATCGTTGATGGTATTGTTTTAGTTTTAGCATTTACTTCATTTTTACAATATCACAGGTTTATAAATGTTATATATCCTATTTTTCGTACATAAATCTTATCTCACTTTGTATTCCCTGAACCCTAAAGCAGAACATAACCATTGTTATTAGACTGTAGTCTATTCTGGATGAAAAGTATTTATGCTTTAGTATATCATTTTTCACCATTTTATTGTCCACTCATTGGTGGTCTGATCAGGTTGAGGTAGACCAGCGTTCAATCCAACAGAAAGTTTAAACTGATTTTGCTCTTCTAAAGTTTAGAATTGCCATTACCTTGAGGAAAATAGCCCTTGAAGAAGAAGAGCATTAGTTAATTACTGGGGCTTGTCTCTCTGTCATGTTCTTTCTTCTAATTCTAATCATTTAAATTCATTTATCTATTTTTGCTTTCAGACTATTCCTATGCAGAGCAGTTAGACTGGATCCCTGACAATGATTTAACAAATGATGAAATGAATCCGAGAACATCAGATGAGAGCAGTGATGACGAAGATTTCCCTGCTGTATTGGCTGATTCAGATCCTGACTCAGAGCTGGAAGAAGAAAACCTTGAGGATCAAAATGTTCATGATCAGCTTCCATTGCCAGCAACAAGCAACATCATAGTCAGCACAAATGGTTCAGTGGTATGGAGCAAGGTCCCTACTCCTCAAGTGGGAAGAACACCGACTAGAAATGTGTACAGGCCTCCAACGTCACATGTCAGGAATCAGAAAACTGTGAACTCTGTCGTCTCTGCCTTCAGTTTGATATTCACAGAGGTCATCATTTACATGATAGTCAAGATGACAAATCTAGAGGGTATGAGGCGGAAAGGAACTCGATGGCAACCTGTGGACCTATTGGAAATGCGCGCCTTGATTGGTCTCTTTATTCATTTAGGGGCACGCAAGCTGAGTCTTTTGAGGGCATCTAAGATTTGGCATGGAGCATCGGCCGACCGTGTTGCAATGTGCACAATGAGCTTCAGGCGCTTCATTGAGTTATGTACAGTTTTGAGGTTTGACGACAAAGAGAAGAGATCAAGAAGACAAAGTAAGGATGTGTTTGCACCATTGAGGGATCTGTTCACAAAAGTCAATAACAACTTACAGAAATCTTACATACCATCTCAAAGCCTGACAGTCCATGAACAACTTGTGCCATGGAGGGGCCGATGTAAATTTGTGCAATACCTCCCCAGCAAACCTGACAAATACGGACTCAAGCTGTTTCTTATTTGCGATAGCAAGACTGCATACCCGTTGAGTGGAATACCGTATTTAGGCCGACATGGAGACAGAAAGACAAATTTAGGAAGGGAGATTTTAAAAGAACTGGCTACACCCTACTACAAGAGTGGTCGCAATGTGACTTGTGACAACTTTTTCACAGATCTCGAACTGGCACGGTACTTATCAAAAAGAAGCCTATCGCTTATAGGGACAGTACGGAAAAACAAGGCTTTTTTACCAAGGATTTTCCAAACAGGAAAGGATATTGGAAAATATGATAGTAGCTTCTAATGACAAGAAGCACGTCGTGGTTCTCACCACAATGCACCATGCAGCAGATGTGGACACCGACGATAGAAAGAAGAAACCGATAATAGTACAAGATTATAATAAGACAAAAGGGGGTGTCGATACATTCGACTACATGTGCCACAGTTACTCCTGTAAGCGAAAGACGAGGCAGTGGCCAATGGTCTTGTTCTACAATCTCCTCGACACAGCAATGGTAGCGTCCCGTGTGATCTACAAAGATGTATTCCCTGCTGATACCCAAACCCACACAGACAGAGGAAAGTTTAATGAGCTCTTGGCAAAGGACTTGCTCTTTGAGCACTTACAGAGGAGAATGTCACTGGCAAGGACGAATAGAAGAGTAAATCTTTCTTATGAAATCCTCAAGCTTGAAATGAAGTTGTGCTTGGAAGTCCATACAAGGCAATCAGGACAGAAGAGGAAAGCTAGCCAAGGGAGATGCACCATGTGTCCCAGGAAAAAGGACAGAAAAGTCAAGCAAGTCTGTTTGAAATGTGACGCCTTCATTTGCAACGATCACAGCTCACTCATTTGTTTGATTATGAGCCATTGATCATTTGCCCTGTGATGACATTGGTTGGATTTTGTTTCCATTTATCTGTTCTCATATTTGATTTCATTTTAATTAAATTCTTTTTCTCTACTCAGGTATTTGCCTTGTTTCTTGATTACGTGTTGCATACCTAAAGTTGTGTAGTATGCCTTGTCCAAAAGCATTAGCTCAGTTGATAACACACTGGACTTCAGTTGCATACGATGCCTGATTCAGTCCCCAAGGGTAGTCTTTTTTCAGCGAGTGAGAATCTTACGCTTATCAAATCATAATTGGAAAGTATCCTGCGTGAAACCATCATCCTATTCAAGGGGTATCAAGAAATTGTTCCTAATCCATACCATGCTACATGATCCAGAGTAAGCCCTATGCCTATAAGTATAAGTGTAAGCGTCCATGATCTTGAAGATCTTGAGTTGCATAGCTCTACTTGCTGAAATATGTAAAAATCAGTGTTGCTGTGAAAATAAAAAGTTGTTGATGGACTTACAACTAACAACTGACCAAATTGGACCTTGATTACACAAAGAAAGCGTCTCTTTCCTATTCTTCACGCCAGGATAGGCATATTGAAAATAAAATCACAGGATTGGAGACGAGTACATCAGCCCATGTGCTTCAATTTGGGATTTGAACCGGGCATAAAGTTGTAAAACATGGTCTGGTTGGTCACTGCTTTGGTTCACACAGTGATTATTTTGATCACAACATTGAAAACCTCCTGGGGTGTGACACACCCCAAAGGGAAAAATAGGAGGTTTCCGAGCTTTCTCTACTCATACATAAGGGGGTGTGATACACCCTAAAAGACATAAATCTCAAAATCCAGTGATGACCTTCCGGGGTGAGCAAACTATGCACGTGAGATAAAAAAAATTTGGACAGGTGATAGATGGGGTCAATTTAGGAAAAGTCATAAAATTTGAAGACTTTAGGACAAAAACTGTTGATTTTAGAGCGAAAAAATATGGGGTTGGGGTGTGATACACCCCAATGGTAGAAATAGGGTTAAGGTAAACTTTTTTGGTCCAGTATCAAACAAAAAAAGTTTATATTAAGCAAGGTTTATCCTAACCATTTTCATAAGCTTGTATTGATATAAAACCTAAAGAGTAGATTGAAGTTGTGTACACAGTGTAACCTCTGAAGAACAACCCCTGGATAGCGACATTGACCTCTGGTCCAGATTTTGTTTGGGATAATTATTATTAATAAGAAAAAACCCAAAACAGCGAAATACATTTTAGTAAAACCTCTGTTTAGCGACATCGACATATCAATAATCCGCAGTTCACACCAATGCTTGGCACCAAAAATCTAGCCAAAAAAGCAACCTAGTTTCCGACCAGCAATATCTCGTACTGGCTCGCTAGGGGAGGTGGGGAAAAGAAGGCCACTATGACAGAGATCAGTTTATTTTAACAGGACCAAAAACAGATTCATGATTATTTAAACCAGACTTTGTTTTTAAAGGTTTCACGGTGCTTGCAACACATTTAGGTCAAGTCATAACAGCGCCAGTAAAAAGGAAGAAATTGAGATAGTTATAGAATTACAATTAAAGTACCCAAGGTAAAGGGTGACAAAGAGGAATTTATTCACATAGGAAACAGATGTATACTTCAAGAGCACACTATCAGTGCACTTAGTTTGAGATCACCTAACTGTCTCATCCTGACACAAGCACAGGCCCCCACTAAGAGGAAAACACTCAATTGTTTACAAATCATTTATAATATGGAAACAAAACATAATACAGTGCATAACAGAGAGATGATTTACATGGAAAAAAACATCTCCCAAAACCAACTACACATTTGACTGTTTCCCTCCCAGCCAAGGTCAGGACAAAACCAAGTAATCTCATTTCAAGACAAAGACAGAAAGCATGTCGGAAAACAGATAAAGGAGGATAGAAGAGACATTAAATGCCTCCCTGCCCACTCACTATGGGAGGTCCGAACCCCACCCAGAAACTAGTCTTTGATTCCTTGGCTTATATTTATATAAAGAGAAAAAAATGGGACCAGATGAAAAGCTTTATTTTAAATGAGATTTTCTCATACGCGTATTTATCTTATTTGGACTCTACTGTATGAAAAAAACAATGATAAAACATATGCGACCTACTGCCTTGAAACAGTACAATCCCAGGGTGATATAGATGCCTAAAAAAAATGGAATAGTTGAAAATATTAGAATTGGGCTAAATTTTATGATTTATCTACAAGAATGGATATAATTTCTATAAAGTTACTTAGACTTTAACCCATTGCCCCTTGAATCGCCCATTGCCCGCTATTACTGTTTCTCATTTACTTCCTTTAACAGAGAGTATTAGTTTTCTGCATTAAATTCCTGGATGAATTCCCATTCATTGAATATAAATTTCATCTCAGAGTTATCCATGATCACAAATCTAGAATAGTTCAAACAAACTTAAATTTTTCTTGATCAAAATGGCTTTCAACTTTCTGACTTACTTCGTGACCAGCTTGATGATGACAATATTGATATAAATGATGGAGAATGTTATGAAAGTTTAATCTTTTCCCATCCTTTTTCATTGTATTTCATTGAAATAGCATGGGTAGTTAGTTATCTCATAAATAATTTGTTTAAACATGTAACACATAGTTTATGCGCCCCTTGGTGCTAGGAAATAAGGTAGGATTCTATGACACCATCCAAGGGGAAAAGGGTTAACTTCACATTTCTGGCCATCTTCAAATCATTTTAAGCTTCTGCAACAGCCTGACATAATATGTTTTGAGGTGATGGGACATATATGTATATATCCCCATGATCAAAATCCTATGACGACAACCGCGACTGTGGTCTCCAGTTTAGGCACATTATCCAATCAAAGAAAAAACAATTGTCCAACAAATCAACTGTCTGTGAAAACACCTAGTTTTCTAAAAAAAAAAATTTAAAAAAAAGGATTGTATTGGAGAAATGGGATAGACGTCTGATACTTCTTGTTCCAGTCCCAAAAGCTTAAAATATGATTTTAAAATGATGATCACAATGGCACACGTTATATGTTGAATGTACAAACACCACGCATATCGATTTCGTAAGACATGTGACAGACATTATTGTCAGCGTCATTGATGAAAATGGGACTGAACCAATGTGGCCCATATGTCATAAAACAATAACAGGCAAGTGATGAAAATAAAGGAAAAAGTGAGATAACAGACGCAGCAGATATAGATAGTATTAGTATGCGCTTGGCTAAGAAGCTCACAACATTGCCATCCCGAAGTATAATGGACCAACACACAAAACTCTGTGTAACCATGAAATTTTATAGACTGGATAACACAGTGAAGTTAGAATTACTCATAAACGTGGATGGCAAAAAACAATAACAAAGACCCAAGTGACGTCAACTTCATTCTATCTATACCTGACTTAGTTCTTGTATACTTGAAAATAAGGTCAATGCAAAGTCAGACTTAACTTGAATCAGAGATAAAATACTTTGCAATAGCATAGCTTCCTACTCAATGGGTATCAAGTGAAAACTCACTGCTATACCAAATTGAGAAACTGGAATCAACAGCACCATATTCGTGTCATTTTTAAACCATTAAAAAAAAAAAAAAAATTAATCAAAGTAACACCAAATGTCAATCCTACCATTTAAGAAGGGAGAGACAATTTTACAATAATTATACGTAGGTACCCTTTTCCATCTATACAATTGGAGTATCCAATTATGAAGATAAAAATGGAAGAGCTTGATATAAAATATATATATACACAGACCTATCTAAAAATTAAAAATATTAATAATATCAGGGCCCATAGATGCATCAATACTACACCGAAACATTTTTCACTAAAAATGAATTACATGAACATGTTTTCTCACTGCCAAAAATACTAAACTAAACTAAGCAAAAGTCTGACATTGACATGCAAACAGGAGATCTGAGGTTCACCAATATCCTCAAATTCAATAATATAAATGGCCAGTTTGTTTTGTTTTTAGCAATCTCCTTTAAACTTATAATCAATTTAACAACTTGCAATCAACCACAACTCATACTATTATTATATATATATATATAATAAAACTGAAATCATAATTTAATTTCTTTATAAATTCCACACATCTCTTCCGTCGCTTTAATTATTCTTACTTAAAGGATATTGCCAATAATTCTGCAACAATTTGAATGGTGAAATTACAAAGTGTGTGGTCTGAACATAAGTAAAACAAAACAACATAATGAATTGCCTATGTATTAGAATGTCAAAAAGGATAATTATAGGTGGACCCTAGAGTTTTGTTTCTTTCAAAGCGAAAATGTACGAACAACCTTTATACAGTAACAGTAATGCAGGAATGTCATCATACCATTCAGAATAACATTGATACATCTTGACACAGACACGTCCAACTCTAATTCTGCATCAGACAAATACATACAGTTGAACTAGAATTAATTACATCCAGAAAAATGAACACAAAAGATTATCTTTTTCCGTTTTCTCAACGTTCAAGAAACATGAGCAGCAGCATTCAAAGAGATCTTGGGAATGAGAACAAAAAAAAACACTCAGCACCACAAATCTCATTGTGAAAGGGAGGCGCGGGGGGGGGGGGGGGGGGGGGGGGGGGGGGGGGGGGGGGGGGGGGGGGGGGGGATATGATAGAAAGATAAAACTATTATCAATGGTGGAACATGCACCAGCTCGACATTATTTTATGTTTAAAAATTGCCCTAGGGATAAATGATGTGATTAATAAACACATTTCAAAGTTTTGAACAACAACTGTAAGCAGCAACCAATCCAGTTATGAAAGTCGCAACCATTCAGGTTACAAAGATTTGTGAACCTCAATAAAATTAACAATGTTAAAATAAAACGAAACATCATTATCTATACCGTGACATTGTTTGGAAGTAGCAACAAATAGGTATTATCATTGATAAGCCTGTACGCATGATGAGCTCTCCCCTTACCAGACATTTTCATTATCATTCCCGATAACTCATCCACAAAAATCAGTATTTTTTATCTCAAGATCTAAGAAGCAAATGATTATCATTATATTATACATACTATTTTTGTTCACATTTTTTAAAAATGTTCTACAGCTAAAAAATAATTTTTAATGAACAATCTGAAAAAAATAATCCAGTTCATACCTTAATGAATGTGACTATGTTGCTATCTATTGTCGGTGAAAAGTTTTAAGTTAAGCCGATGATAACCAAGGCTGGTGGAATGACAAGTCTTTACTGTATAGAACACTTCATCAAATATGTGATGAGTAAAGAATGAGGAAAGGAAAAAAAACAATGTTCATTAGATATGGACAGATACTGGTCAGATTCAGAAATACTGAAAAGTTTACTGGATTGGTTTTAAGGATTTAACACGCTAGCAACATTACTGGGTAATTTCAGCACCAGTGTAATAAAGGAAGATGATTGAAGAACAGTTGTAGATCTGAAGTTAAAAGCGCCAAAGACAGAGGAAGACAAAGGGGACAGTTTCAAATAGGCAACAAAAGATTCCACAAGCATTCCAAAATGTGCCTACTTTTAACATTACCTAAAAGTCCCATACAGACACTGGTACATACTCAAATATTTACAAATCCAAAACTCATAAACTATAAAAGTACATTTAACAGAGATGATATAAAGGGGGGGGGGGGGGAGAGGGGAATATCTCTAAAAAAAAAAATAAGGTTGCATTTGACTGCCTCCTTCCCAGCTGAGGATCCCTTACTGGACCAGGAAAAAACATCTTAATCCAGAACTAAGGCAGAGAGCAACATGGAAAGGGAAAACGACGGATAGAAGACACAGCAAGTGACCTCTCAGCCCACCATGAGAGGTCAGAAGGAAAGGAATAGTTATTATATAAACAATATTTACAAATCAACATAAAAATAATATCTTCCTCAACAAATCCACCACTATTGTAGCGTTCAACAAAATCAATGCCACATAAATGCACTGGAAATAAGGGAAAGACGTATCTCAATTTATCTTTTTTTAAACTGAACAAGCTGGAGAATCCCAAGTTATTTTATCATCCATCTCTTACAAAGGTGACTTGTCGCAGCTAACAAGCATGACGAAATAGCTCTGGTACAACTCAGAAATAATCTGCTAGAAATCTTACCCAAAAAAAATATGTTTAATTGGGGTATGAAAAAAAAGTAAAATTTAGCTAGAAAGAATAAATTACAATTTCCAAAAAATAATCAATATGACGTTATATCAAAAGAGCACTTAAATCTAATGTTGAAACAAGGCAGTTCAAAATATAATAAAATCATACGCAGTAGCAGGCGTAGGTTGTGTGAAATAAGCTGTTTACCGGATGTGAAAGCAAATGAGGAAAGGACAAGACTGATGAAATGATATTAAATCTTCCTGGAAATCTAATCAGTAAGAGTGTGAGAAATTTGATGTAAAACTAAATGTTAAAATAATTTTCAAAGCAAGGACTGGAACTAGAGCTAGAACAGTTTTCTATCATGACCAGGTTGCAAGTTGGAATTGAGGAATATCATGCTATGCAAATTGTTAGGCTTAACCTTGTCTCGCCTCTGGTGGATGAACTCTGATCTTCTGGTGAAAAGTAATGAAGAATTGACAGACGTTGCTGGAATACACAAGTATTTTTGGGCCAAAACTTTGAGCTGTGGGAATTGAACCTGATTCAATCTCCACCATTGAAGGGGATTGGAGTTGCGTGGAATATTTGCCTCTTTGAAGTAACGCCTGCATTCGTTGTCAGCTTCAGAAGACGTTGTTTTCTGAGCACCTGCTTCGGATACTTTTTTGTCAAACATATTCCAGAAATTGCTTGCGTCATTACTGTTGTTGGACTCTCCGTTGCCTTCTGCATCCAGAGGAGCAGCTGTGGATATGATTTCTGACATAAGTCTTTGTTGCACCGTCTCCAGAGCAGTTGAGTCTGTGAAAGCATGACGTTTGAATCGAGGATCCAGCAGGGTGGACACGGCTAGTGGGTAGTTTGTTTCCAAGTTGGCAAACTGTTCTTGCATTTGGAGAAGGAGGGCACTTTTCAAGGCTGACTGAGGTCCTGGGGTGTCAATGCCGGAGGCAGCAATCACTTGTTGCAAAAGAGTGGCTATAGGAATGACCTTTGACATGGAGGCATAAGGTTCTGTGCAGAGTTCTCTGGTCGCAGCTTCGAACGGACGAAGGACATCAAGTACAAGTCTGATAAGCTCTACCTCGTCATCACACAAACACATGTGATCTTTTCCAAGGAAACAAAGTACAGTGTTGACCGCTTCAAACTGCTCTACCATCCTCTCCATCATGTAAAAGGTAGAATTCCAGCGCGTCTCAACTTCCTGCTTTAATTTATGTACTGGCAGGTTGTGTTGTTGCTGAACAGCGGCTAATGTGTCAGATGCTTTGACACTCTTCTCAAAGTAGGTTACTGCTTCACTCGTCTTTTTTTGAATGCGAGCAATTTCTGCCACAGACTTGAGAGAAGTGAGAATAACATTGTTGAGCATCTGGCCAAAACAAGAGAGGTGTTCCCATCCAATGCTGAGAGCGGCTGTGCTGATGACATTGTCCTTGATCTCTGGATCTGTGACAAGAGTAATGATCCTCTCACTGATGCCCCATTCATCTGTAATCCTCTTCAGGTTCATTGCAACAGCATCACCTTGAGAAGGAAAGAGTGAAACTTTATCATTAAAACATCTTAATTTAGAAAATTTATTTTAAGTTAAAAATGCAAAAATCGACAATAAAAACATACTTCTTGTTCTTAATACAGTTTTTTTTAAACCTGCAATATGCAATAAACCAAAATAAAAATCTGCTAACTTGGGAAATAACGGGTAATGAATGAAAATATATATCAGGAATGTCCAGGATAAAATTCAGGGATTTGGTAGGTCTGGAAATGGTATCAGGTCATGATTCTATGGTTTACAAAATTGCATTCAATATCCATCACCTATTCTTTACTGTCGCATCACCCAATGTCTTGTCCATTCTTTGCTAACTGATATTTCCAATGCTGTACATATAATCCATAATATCACCATACCCGAGGTTCCTCTGAGATGACTGCCAAGGCAATTTATTCTTTAGAATAATTTTGGTAGTGAGAAATTCAAACTATTCATCTCTTTAATCATCGTCATGTCTAAATCCTTCCTACACAGAACAATGCATCAGTGATTGGCGAGAAAAGATCAAATCCGAACATTAAAACTACTCTTGCAAAGATAGTACTTGTATTGTAGTAATCCTGCAGAGCCAGATTTTATCCAGGTTTCTATAGCTTGAATCAGTCAGAAACAATTGCCTGCTACTCTTTTGATAGGACGCTAGTCTATTGCAAAGTACTTCCCACCAGATCTAACAGACCCAGCTACCAAATCACTGTTGAGTGGACTGAGGTGGAGGAGGGATTAGAGAAAAATCTTAACTTCGCCAGGATCGAGTGAAGCGAATACTCTAACAAACTGAGCTATGGGGACCCCATACTCTTGCAATGTCTGTAATGGAAATTGCATGTGTTATAAAGGACTCCGTTTGAAGTGAGAGAATGTCCAAAGGAAAGCAGCATGAACAGTAGGTGGAAGTTAAGTTCAATAAACACTTTAATGCACATACTTTGCAGTTAAAGAGACATGAAGCCAGAGCCACAACCCTTTTCAAAATTTCTAGAAATGCATTGGACATAGATTTGACTGTTGCTCAAACAAAAACCAAAATAGTTAAAGAACAAGGGGTCACTTCTGAAAAGTTTCAAACACCAAACAATGGAATCGTCAACTATATTGTTTTACTATCCATAATTCGATAACATAAATAAAATTGCCAAAATGAATGACAGAAACACCAGATCTAGAAAATTGCAAGAACACTGTGACCGATTTGAGATCAATCTATGTCAGGATGGACGGAAAGTTGTTTGAAATCATTCGAAAATTGAAACCCTACTTATTCAGACTTGAAAAATTTATATGTTCATCCATGCATCAATAAAACTTTACCAAACTCCAGGGTTGCCAATTCAGGGGGCAAAAATTTACTAAACTGTTATAAGTCAACACATTGACCGACCCCTATCTGAAAACCGGACTCCAGTAAAAAAGACATTGTGTATTAACTTTTCAACAAGTGACATGACATTATAGTTAAGTAAGGCCAAGTGTGATTTTGCTTTAATTGGCCCGTATCCTTGTCCTTTTTGGATAGAGGTTCCCCGTTATCTAATTTGCTCATCTTCTGTAAACTTTTTACTTCCGCTTGCCTGCGGGTGATTGAAAAATGTACGGATGTTTGTTTTAACTTACTGAATTCTGTAAATATACAGAGAATCGACAACCCTGAAATTCTAGTAATTTTTACAATATATTCAATTATTTCAACCCTGACAAAATATTAAATACTATTTCAAGGTGGTGGATCACATTTTATTACTTTCGCAAATATGATAGAGGCAATTTGCTGGGAGAAATAAGAGATGTTCCAAAGGATGCCTTTCCTGGACTACATCCACAACAACAACAACAACAACAAAAAAAAGCGAACCCCCCCCCCCCCCCCCCCCCAATAAATGGTTTAAAATAATAATAAACTACGGTTAAAACAATATCATCACATAATGTTATAATATATAAACAATAATAAACAACAATTAAGATTATTTACTGACTGCTACTTAAATCAAGCTACTGCTACTACCATTAGTCATTATTTGACAATCTAAACCTAAACAACAATTAAGATTATTTACTGACTGCTACTTAAATCAAGCTACTGCTACTACCATTAGTCATTATTTGATAATCTAAACCCGCTTACTGCTCAATTTCGTTTTTGCATCGCTCATTTTGCATATTATATTATTCATAGGTGGGAAAAACAAGTCATGATTCCAGAGAGAAAAGTGGATCCAAACTTTCTAGTAAGGAGACATGCACCAATGGAGAAAATTCTAAAAATATAACTCAAGAGTAGTCTTAGTCCTAGGCCAAATTCTGCTCGTTTAAACAGTTATCATTCTTTTTCTATAGTTTGTGTGGTAGAAGTGATGATGCTGTGGCAAAAAAGAGGAAGTAATGACGATAATGGTGATGTGGTGGTGTAGAAGTGAGTGATTTGGTGGTGGCATTGATGATGTTTTGTTTGTTTTTAAGGGTGTTATGCCACTTGCAACACATTAAGGTAATATTGGCGCAAGTAAAAAGGAAGAAAATGGAACTGTAAACAATTCAATTAAGGCACCCAAGAAAAGGTAAGACACAGGGGAATTGGTTCAAATAGGAAACAGATATAGATTCCAAGAGCACAGTATCAAAGTACTTAGTTTGAGATCACCTAAGAGTAAAAATCTCATCCAGACACAAGCACAGGTACCCACAGGAACATATTCAAAAGTTTACAAATTATTTATAACATGTAAACAAAACATAATACAGTGCTTAACAGAGGGATGATTTACAAGGAAAAAAATATCATCTCCCAATACTAACTATACATTTAACTGTTTCCCTCTCAGCCAGGGTGTCCGGCCATTCCAAGACAAAGACAGAAAGCAAGTTGGAAAACAGCTATAGAAAAGGATAGAACACACAGTAAGTACCCCCGGGAGGTCAGGAACCCCACCCATGTGGTATTAATGATAATTGTATTCGTGGTGATAATGATGATGACGATGCGAAGGTATTCTTGTAGTAGTGATGATGGTGATGTGGTGGTTGTTGTAGTTGTAAGCTGTGGTAATGATGGTGTGGTGGTTTTTGCTGTGGCCGTAGGGATTATGGAAATGGGATGATGATGATGATAGTGACAGTGGCAATATAAATCAAGGACGATGGTAGTGACAGTGGCAATATAAATTGATGATGATGGTAGTGACAGTGGCAATATAAATTGAGGACGATGGTAGTGGCAGCATAAAGCAATGATGATGGTGGTAGTGACAGTGGCAATATAATAATCATGTAGTGGCCATGGAAATAATAATGGTGGTGATTGCAATTTTAATTTGACTTAGAACTTCTGCTTGTAATGTTGATGATGATAATGGTGGTGGTGGTGATACGATGTATGTGGTGGTGATGATAGAATATAATAACAGCCAACCTTTGATGAAAAAAAAGTGGGATCAACCAAAAAAATAAAGGAGTTAATGAAAGATATAGGGGAAAGCCTAAAGCTACACCACCACCCACCCCCTAGTCCAAAAAAACTGAAACTCTTTAACAAATCCAACTGCATGAAAAATGATTATTTCAATGCAGATCCAATTAATTGCTTTTTGTTATTTTAATATAATGAGACAATCATCGACTAAGTTATGGTAAGCAACATTATCCAGTTGCAAGGTAGACAGGGAAGGGAAAATGTATTTTGAATAAAAAGATTAAGTAAATAAAATAACACCCCCACCCACTAAAAAAAAATAATAAAAGAAATGAATAAAGAAAAGGAACAAAAGTTAATTCCCAAAAAAATTATCTCCCTTTGATGATTTATGTGCGAGTTTATGCAGCCTACTACTATGAAAAATTCGTAGTTCTACCATTTGTTGGCTTCAATTGCAGAGCTGTATAAAGACATTAAATTCAGTAAAACTTGTTGAAAATAAAGTATTGGTGCCACAGCACATAAAGTTAGCAATTTGAAGCATTATCTAACCTTGTAACGAGAGATTGGTATGTTATAAAGTAAAGCAGTAAGTTATGGTGCCTACTATATATTCCACCCTAAAAACTACGAATTTTTACAATAACAAGTAGACAGGTCTAGTTTATGTCAAATAATTATTGGGTCAACAAGTTTATAAACTTCATAAATTAAAATCATAAATGAGTTCTGTAAGAAGTTTGAAATGCACACCTACAAAAACAAAAATGGCATTTTTGCGCATAATCTAACGTAAAAAAAAAAGCACTGCTCACAGTATTGCAATGAATGTGAGGGATAAACAGGGCTGCCACCCTATAGTTTTATAAAATAGCCCTTCAGTCATCCCACTCTCTGCAGTTTAGAAAATTTTGGTGACAAAAAGTGAAAAAGGAGGTAAATTTTGAACGACTGCCTTTAAGCCCCATTTTTATTGCATTTCTGGAGAGTGGGATACTGCACCTTAATTATTTGGTCCACCACACATAAACAGTGTTTTTGATTCGGGTAAATGACTTATTTTTAAAGGAGGAAATTTCTCAGATCCGTGGAAAACCATCAGAACTGACTATAAAATTAATAATCTCATTCTGGCTGGCAAATCAGATATAATTCGATTCAATTTTAAGCTGGATACCCTTTGACTTTGAATTCCCACCAATATAAAAATGGATTTTAATGGTTGTAAAAAATAAATATCTACTCACTTGTATTTTCTTCTGTGATGTCAAAACTCTCAAGGGAGACACTGACCATTTCCCATGAGTCCTTGACAAAGTGGGCAGTCAATGTAAGGTATTGCTGTGTCTCTCTGTAGACCCAAGCCTCCAAAGTCAAGGCAAAATAGGATGCAATGACCACTTCCAGCTTAATCTTGTTCTTTGTTTCCTCAGCCAGTTCTGGCAACATGGTCTTGGAGATGGATCTTTTAGAGGGAAGTTCATATCTGCTATCCAAAACTCGAACAAAGTGTCTGAATCCTGGAGATTCCACAGTGGAGAGAGGTATGAGTTCTGAGGCTATCATATTGACTAGGGATCTGTTCAAGCTTTGGCGAACTTTCTCCATTGCGTAGCTTTTGCGACCAGTGGAGGAATGTGAGCTTGGAGTTAAATTGGGTACAAAATTAGTTGCCATGCTAGCTGATGGCGAGGCATCCGTTTCTGATTTGACAATGGCCTGGGTATAAGATTTTGGCCGGCGTCCACGAATTCCTGGCCGTGTGGCAAGTTTGCCAATTTTGGATTTCATTTCTAAGTATAGATCCATTTCAGCGTCCTTCTGAGCTTCTGCTTCTTTGTATGTAGCAGGATGCTTCACACGCAAGTGTTTGAACAAGTTGGATGTGTTATTAGCATGATGACATAATGAATTGCAAATTTTGCATCTTGCCCGCTGGTGTTCATTGGGCATCTTTTCAAAGTAGTACCACACGACACTTCGTGGTCGCTTAGGACCACTAGATTTGTCCTTTGAGACAGGAGATTTTCCACCTGCCGACATCTTGTCTCAATGTTCTTTTTCTTTTTTATCAGATGTCTGAAGTTATTAATAATATTTGAAAATTATCAGTCTGAGTCAAGTTCGATTGCCAGTATTTCCTGGATTTCATAAGAGGTCAAAATTAACACAAAGAATTAACAATTCAAATCCAATTTTATCAAACATAGAGGAAGAATGTCTTGATTCAAAAACACATTTTTTACATAAAACTAGGAATAGGAACCTACTAAAAAACTTTTTATTATCATATCAGAATTAAAGTAAACGAAATGCATAATTTTTCTTAATTATTGCAGTTATGATTCTGATATAAAAAAATTTTCTCCGGGCATGTCTTGTACTTGTAACGACCAGGATTCGTTTATTTGGGGGGGGGGGGGGGGGGGGGGGGGAAAAGATATTATCTAGATCGCTCTAGAACATGCTTCCTACCGGTCCTCATAGAAATGGCAGAATGCTGAAACTGAAATACTCATCGCCGAATTCTCGCAAACGGGTAACCAAAATATCTCAAGAATGGAAACCTGAAACTATTCGGAGAAATAGAATTCAAGTTTATTTCGGAGGGGGCAGCGTGGCTCAGCGATACGGTCTATGCTTCGTACCCGAGTTCGATCACCCGCCACTGGGCTGTGTGGCCTTGAACAAGTCACCTCGCCCTAGCTCAATTTGCGGTGCTGCACTGGATTATTCCAATCTTCCCCTGGGATAGACCCTAGAGAGAAATTTCCTCTATGGGATTAGTAATGGGAATTTTATTATTTTATTTTATTGTTATGAGAAATAGTCACTTCGTTAATTATTCGCATTCTCCAATCAAAAGTTAACAATGCGAACCAAAATCATATTTTCCTAATTATACTTATAACGTATTCTTAAAAAATATCCGCATGTGGAATACACTGTCACTGAGTAACACTACACCAGGAAATTAAATAAGGGCAGAAGAGTTTGTTTTTCTTTTCAATTTCAAGTTTATTGAGATTGAGAGTGAGCTGAAACAGGACAACCGTCGTCTAACTCTGTCTCAGTACTGTGTTTTTAAATTTAACTCGTATTTTATTGGTTCCTATTTTATTTACTATCGGCTATCTTCAAGTTCAAGACATGAACTTGAACTTGATGAACATGCCATTTAATTCTACCCCAACCGCTGTGCTGTGATTATCTTGGCTAAACGCGGTTGCTATTTCAACCTAAATATTCACTGTATCTTCTCAGTTTCCCACTCTTCTGTTTTAGTTTGGTTGATTGATTATTCTCAATTTATATTATAACCCAACTTACTTGAGATGCAATTGGAGCAACGGCTCTTTCAATCGTCCGGCATTTCACGAGCTTTGATATCAAACCTAATGACACATCCATGACATCGGATGGGATGGGAAGGTGGTTATAAACATACAAACATTTTTATGACAATATCATTGACATGTCACGACGGATTCCTATTTCAGGAAGATAACTAAAACGAAACAAGGACATTCCATCAATAAGATAAAAAAATCTACTTTCAATTCCAACATTGTAAACAACGTCGTATCGAATACAATTTGATAATCTGACCAAAGTGGGCACAAAAAAGAACCGAAGACTGATCGATTACCATTATAACCCCTAGAAATTAAGCGATACCCCAGTTATTGATCGAAAATATTGATTAGACATTCTTCCGCTATGTTTATACTATTCTAAGAAACAACAAAAAGCACTGAATGTCTTGAAATAAACTTTTTCCTCACAAGTAAACGAAGAAATTTTCAACTCTGCGAATTCCCTTGCTAACCAATATGGCGCAGGCATCGATGATTCGATGACTTCTCTGACGTCACAAAACAACAGATGGCGGATGAATATAGACAAGATTAGACCTATTTTTCTTGTATTTATTGAGTCAATCATTTAGATTGAGCAATATTATAACTATAAAAAGCAATCTTTATTACACTTGTAAAATCTGTACATTATTCATCTTCAGAAAAGACAATCTTTTTAACATTTTAAATCATCGAAAAGATACTTCGATACCTGGAGCCCAAATTTGTTTCGTATCGTATCGCGCTCTGATTGGCTCAAAGTATCGCGCTTTTAACGTTTAAGCTTTTTGCGTGGTAAACATCCCCATTTACTTTTAGTCTTTAGTACATTGCGCGCCATACAATTGTGTTCTACCAGGGCAGGCAGCAGGACAATTAAAATGATTTTTTTTTTTAATTAATTGAATCAGCAGCAAACTGACACTCTAGTTTGAAAAGTTCGAAGTCAATGAGTCCCATGTCCTTAACAACGATTTTCTCCTCCACATTGCCCTAACTCTTACCGGTCCTGAAGAGAAGCTATAACGCCATAGAGAGACAAAAAGACATCGCATTGGAATTAACAAAAATCGTAATAGTAGTAGTTGTCGCAGTAGCAAATAAGCATCTTAATAGATCAGTGTCCGAAAGTTGTTTTTTGTTTATTTTTTGGTTCATGAGAGAACCGCATAAAGCAGTTACAACACAATCAAAGAGTTTACTCTCTCTCTCTCTCTCTCTCTCTCTCTCTCTCTCTCTCTCTCTCTCTCTCTCTCTCTCTCTCTCTCTCTCTCTCTCTCTCTCTCTCTCCCTCTCTCTTTTTTTTTTTTTTTTTCGTTTTTGTTTAGTTTTGTTGTAAAAAGGTCTATCATTTCATTTCGCGAAGAAAATTACTGGGAAGTTACTAGGTGCGCATATATAATAGGTGTGATCAAAAGAAGGTGTACGCATTGGCGGTGAGTAAAATTCTAGCGGGATGGGGCTAAATCATGACATAACTATAACATGACTCTTTTAGTACGCCATGGGCTAAATGCGAGCCGAGCCCCAAACAGCTAGAGATCTAGGGGAGCGCTGTAAGCTCCCCCACCGGGGTCTGGGAGTAGCCCCAGAAGTATGACACTTTAAAAAGTTGAGCTTTTATATAGCGCAATATCCACTTAATGTGCTCAAAGCGCTTTACAAGAGGTCCCTGGCCAACAGCAACATTTAACAGTTAGGATGGGACATGACGCCTGTTACGCGAAGTTACAATTATTTTTTTTTCTGACAGAGACAACGCTGTAAACGACCAGGTACTCATTTTACACCTGAGTACGGTCCTTTCCAAGGACTCAACTATGCGCCGAGCGACGCTCGAACCCAGGACCTTCCGATCCGAAAGCGAGTGTCATACCACTAGACCACATAGCCGCACTCCTCTGCTTGTTGAAAAAAAAATAATACCAAAACAATGTTAATCCTCACTTGTTTGTAAAGAAAGTGAACTCAGCTGCTCTTCATTGATACAAAGTACTCTATTACGTTTTCGTTAGCGTTTATTTTGACTAATTTCCTCTTTATGTATTTTGACAACATGGCGAGAGCGTTAGTTTTGACTCGCCAATTGAATTGGTTAAATATTATGTTTTTATGCGTTTCAGAGTATTGAAAGAACGCTCTGGTTCAGCTGACGAAACGGATTGAATGCACTACTTTCATTTCTCGATAAAAGAATGGAATAAATCATTTTCCATTACATATTTATATAAGGAGGACACACTGGTTATATTTTCAACGCGAAATGATTTGTTTTTATAAACATTTTTGTTAAAAAAGAGCCTGCACACAATTGTTTTTTTTTAATACACAGTACTAAATACACTCACCCATATCAGGAGAATTTCAAAGGGGAAATAGGAATTGTCGCATACGAAATCCAATCTATTTTGTAGAGTATATATATATATATATATATATATATATATATATATATATATATATATATATATATATATATATATATATATATATAACAGCTATGAAAGGACTCAACTATGCACCGGTCAGAGAGGAGCTCGAACCCAGGACCATCCGATCCGAAGGCGAGTGTTATACCACTAGACAACACAGCCGCACATATAATTATTGGAGACTTTCTACTACCAATAACCATTTTGTTTTTCAATCCAGTTGACATGAAACGAGCTTGCGTATCATATTAAATGAATTTAATGTAAAAAGTGGTATGTATCCTAATTGCGGTCTTGTGATGTGCCACTCATTTTCGGATCGGAAGGTCCTGGGTCGGCGCATAGTTTTGTCCATTGAAAGAGACCGTTATATCTGTTGGGGCGTAATCATGAGTCCTTAATCTAACCTTTGGCCTTCGGATTTGCCCAAATTTAACCGTTCATGGGTCAAAAGATTCGTCTCGATCTGTTTTAATTTCCACAATACAGTAGTTTAATAATTTTTGTTGATACTAATTCGTCCCTTCATACATAACTTATATTATTTGTATTGCTTTGCTTAATCATGAAGATGTATACAGCTGGACATCGGGATGTTGCGCTGTATTTCTAGGATGATGTAGATGCTTTCCCTGCCATCCGCGTTGGGGACTATAATTAGCCAGTAAGAGATGGAAGTCGGTTTGGACGAATTCAATCCCTCATGGGGGCGGGGACCTACACTCCTCTAAGCTTGGTGAGAAGTTGCCAGGCTTTGATACCAGTAAGAGGAGACATTGGGTGGCTGCGAATCGGCTTCGGTCGAGGAGCTGCCTAACGACAAGTGCGTTACATCGGTGGGGTCTTACTACCTGTCCAATATGTCCCCGCTGTGGACAAGAACCCGAGACGGCAGAGCATCTAGTCGAAAGGTGTGTAGTGACGATGCTACCCGGCGGGTTCGCGACGGTGCACGAATGCGGATCGGACTTTGCTGATTGGGTCGATCGTCATAACATAGTAGTGTGAACCATAAGAGACTGCTGCCAGTAAGAGGAGACACTGGGTGGTAGCGAATCGACTTCGGTCGAGGACAAGTCGTTCATCAGTGGAAGCTCTCCACCTGTCCAACATGTACCCGATGTGAGTTAGAACCATGACGTAACTATAGTCGGCCATGGTTAGAACCCAAAACCACAGAGAATCTAGTTGAACGGTGTGTTGTGACGAAGCTTCCGGACGGGTTCACGACGGTGCACAGATGTGGTAGGGACTTTGCTGATTGGGTCGATCCTCGTAACGTAATAGTGTGTGCACCATAAGAAGCTGCTGTCAAATTGATGATCATAGTAGTGTGGAGCCCGGGATGGCCGAGGTCATTCGTGCACGGGGTTGGATCGCCATTAGCCACATATAAGAGTATGCCGATGCCGTCGCGCATTTACCATCCACGGTTTCTTCCCTTGAACTAAGAGCACTGTAACTTTATATCGCGTTGTTAACATTCGAGAGAGAGAGAGAGAGAGAGAGAGAGAGAGAGAGAGAGAGAGAGAGAGAGAGAGAGAGAGAGAGGGGGGACACACAGTGAGAGAGAGAGAGAGAGAGAGAGAGAGAGAGAGAGAGAGAAAGAAAGAAAGAGAGAGAGAGAGAGAGAGAGAGAGAGAGAGAGAGAGGGGGGGGGAGAGAGGTTAGTTTTTATCGTGTATTCATTGGAAGGAGGATGGGGTCTTTTGAGACAATAAACAATGTGGATGAACCCAAAGAAAAAGGGGAGGAGAGTTTAATAGCTGACAATTGTCCACAATGGGTTGTGATAACTAGTGACATGTCCTACATAGCTTGAGGTTGCAGCTCAAACATAAAGATTCAATCATATGATTTCATGTAAGTCATTACAAATCAAGCCCCACCCTCTCCTCTTCAAGCTGTCATCTGACTCAAAATGGAAACAATGCATCAAATGATTTGACTAGTCCCATTTTTAAAATTGCAATCTCATTGGTCAATATGTTTCCCATTGATGGACTTTGACTTCTTTTGAAACGAAGGGCTTTCTTATACTATCCCTACCTATTCTTTGCTCCACCCCCTCCCTCCTTTTCCCCTTTCTTTATCTACCAGTCTCGCTCACTCTTTGTCTCCCTCGTGGTTCTTTCACACATACTAACACATACAAACACACACACACACACACACACACACACACATATTTATATCTTTATTCTATTTAGCTCCTGCCCTCTACAATGCACATACAAGCAGTCTCTCTCTCTCTCTCTCTCTCTCTCTCTCTCTCTCTCTCTCTCTCTCTCTCTCCCCCCCCCCCCCCCCCCCCCGTTTCGAGACGGAGGGTCACATAAATATTAATATTAATAATAATAGTAATAATAATAATAATAATAATAATAATAATAATAATAATAATAATAATAATAATAATAATAATAATAATAATAATAACAAGAACAATAACAATAATAGTAATAATAACAACAGCAACAACAACAACAACAATAATAATAATAATAATAATAATAATAATAATAATAATAATAGATAGATAGATAGATAGATAGATAGATAGATAGATAGATAGATAGATAGATAGATAGATAGATATTGAATCGTGTTGGATATAAATATGGTACGAAAAGTGCTCGACATGTAGCAATGGACACACAACAAACCAAACTCATGTAACACACAGTCCTGACGATGGCTAAAAAGCCCTGAAACATCGATGTTGACTGACTCCAACATTGTGGTAGATAGATAGATAGATAGATAGATAGATAGATAGATAGATAGATAGATAGATAGATAGATAGATAGATAGATAGATAGATAGATAGATAGATAGAGATATGATGGTACGTAAATGGAGGATAAGTCTTGATAAGTCTTTGTCCAGTTTTCCCATTTGATGTCAAATGGATCAATCTCTTTCACGCATTCAATTTTTTCTTTGTAGCGTTTTTTCGATGAAGTGTCCATTGCGTTGAAAAGATTGGTCGCCAATCAAGGGACTAAACCGTGTAAATGTCAAAAATTAACGCCCTTAGTCTTTACCGCATACTCTCTATAGGCGGGATGGTCTCATGACGGTCAACCAGAGTTATTCCTTTGCCCCCAATATGCCTCGACCCCCCCCCCCCCCAACCCACCAACGACAAGGTAGGAGATCCACTAGGGAGTGCTGGACCGCCGCCTTACCCATTGGGTGCATCTCGAAAGGGTTGCCCGGAAAATAGAGAAACGCAACAGTCTTCTGAGGAAGCTGGCGGGATCAACTTGGGGTGCTGCTCAAGCGCTCCTAAGGGCGTCCGTCTTGGCACTATGCTATTCCACCGCGGAGTACTGCGCTCCAGTGTGGGGTAGAAGCAAGAACGTTGAGAACAGTGGCGTGGGGCCATTGGATCGAATGGTGCCAGGCACCGTACCAATCTTTTAAAAATCATTAACAGCATAATTTAATTAAAAATAAAATTGAGAAATTTTAACTCCACTGTCTTTCGCCAACTCGCCAACAACATACTGCCTTTTTAGTCTCCACTCTATTCAAGCTTCCGAATCACGCACTGCGCCGACTCGTGTGTTGGTGACATATGACTGCGCGAAGTAGTGACTAAATCAAACACCGTGGTGCAAAGCAATCCAAGCTCCAGTTAATGCTCTATCCATTAGTATCGCTACAGTTGATTGAGCGAGAAAC
>NC_088373.1:27679547-27689547 GCF_034508935.2 Berghia stephanieae | reverse complement strand
AGATACTAGTAGGAGTGATTTATCGGAGCCCAAATAGCACAGGAGAAAATAATGAGAGAATGTTGGAGATGATAAGGAGAGCATCACAAAAAAAGCATTCAGAGATAATTATTATGGGAGACTTCAACATGCCGGAACTGGAGTGGAAAGGGATGGACGAACCAAAAGAGGGAAGCCTGGAGGAAAGTTTCATAGAAACCATTGAAGATTGCTACCTACAACAGATAATAAAAGAACCCACGAGACAGAGAAAAAACCAGAAGCCCAACGTATTGGACTTGATATTGATGGAGGAAGAAAATGACATAATCAATGAGAGAATGTTGGAGATGATAAGGAGAGCATCACAAAAAAAGCATTCAGAGATAATTATTATGGGAGACTTCAACATGCCGGAACTGGAGTGGAAAGGGATGGACGAACCAAAAGAGGGAAGCCTGGAGGAAAGTTTCATAGAAACCATTGAAGATTGCTACCTACAACAGATAATAAAAGAACCCACGAGACAGAGAAAAAACCAGAAGCCCAACGTATTGGACTTGATATTGATGGAGGAAGAAAATGACATAATCGACCTAAGACTGAGCCACCCACTGGGAAAAAGCGACCATGCGACCATATTCCTAAAACTGAGGGCGACATCAGAGACTGTAGATGAAAAACTGACACTCAGATATAGGAAGGCTGATCTAGAGAGTATGAAAGAGGAACTGGGGCATATCAAATGGGAGGAAATACTAATCGAGGACACCGTAGGAAACAACTGGAGTAGATTTACCAGAGTACTTAACCAATGCTTCGAGAAAAACATCCCGAAAAGCAGAGGGAACCGGGTTGGGAGAAGAAATCAACCTTGGATGACGCAGGAAGTGAGAGAGGCATTACGGAAGAAGAAGGCAGTAAATAGAAGATACTCTAGAAGCAAAAAGGAAGAGGATTGGGACAAATACAAAAGAGTGAGAAACGCAACTACTAAAATAGTCCGACAAGCGCATCAAAAGTATGAGAACAAGATAGCAGAGGAAACGAAAGAAAATCCTAAAGTATTCTGGAGTTATGTAAACAGTAAAATGAAGACAAGACAGGGAACCTGTGACATAAAAAAAGAAGATGGCACTTGGGCATCTGAAGATGAAGACAAGGCAGAGGTGCTAAATCTCTTCTTTGCAAGTGTCTTTACAGTGGAGAACCAGAAAAACTTGCCAGATATTGCTAAAAGAAGTAATATAGATACTACACAATGGCCGATTACTGAAGAGAGAGTAATGAAGAGACTACAAAACCTAAAGGAGAGTAAATCACCTGGACCTGACAAACTTCATCCTTACATCCTAAAAAACTTAGCAGAGCAGCTAGTAGAACCCCTAACCAAGATATTTAACCAGTCGATGAAAGAAGGAAGACTACCAAGGGAATGGAAAGAAGCTAACGTCACAGCCATATTCAAGAAGGGAGACAGAAAAAATCCAGAAAACTACAGACCAGTGAGCCTGACATCTGTCGTCTGCAAGCTCATGGAACAGCTGATTAGAGAAGAAATGGTTGATCATATGACCAAGAACAAACTATTCAGCAAAGATCAACATGGTTTCATGGCGGAAGGTCTACAGTAACAAACCTACTTGAAACAATGGATGACTGGACGAGAGACCTGGAATTAGGCAACAATTTAGATGTCATATATACCTCGACTTCAGAAAGGCATTTGACAAAGTTCCACACTGGCGCCTAATCAGGAAATTGGAACAGTATCAAATTAATGATCAGACAGTCAAATGGGTCCGAGATTTCCTCAAAGATAGAAGACAAAAAGTGATAGTGAATGGAACAGCATCAACAGAGAGACTGGTAACAAGTGGAGTTCCACAAGGAAGTGTACTGGGACCAGTTCTCTTCCTGATTTATATCAATGACTTGCCAGACAATCTATCATCTAAATGTAAAATCTTTGCCGATGATACTAAGCTCTATGGAGTAGCTAATACAGAAGAAGAAAGAAACACCTTACAACAAGATTTGAAAAAGCTTGAAGAATGGTCCGAAATATGGCAGATGGAGTTCAATGTAGATAAATGTGCAGTTCTTCACCTAGGAAAAAACAACAGAGAAGCAAACTATATAATGAAAGAAAAACCCCTGCAGAAATCCAATGGGGAAAAAGACCTAGGAGTATTTATTGATAGGAAGCTAAACTTCAAGAAGCAAATTAAAGATGTTCAATCTAAGGCTAGTAAAACACTCGGAATAGTGAAAAGAAATTTCAAGAATCTGAAAACAAAACACATGACTACCATCTACAAGACTATGGTTAGATCAAAGCTGGAATATGCTAACTGCATATGGTATCCGAAGTTTGATGGAGACAAAGACTGTTTGGAAAGAGTGCAAAGGAGAGCAACAAATCTTATCACACACCTGAAAAACAAAACATACTGTGAGAGATTGAAAGAATTAAATCTCCCGACCTTAGATTACAGGAGAAGAAGGGGAGATATGATCCAAACATATAAAATAGTAAAGGGAATAGACAGGGTAGAGGCAGGATTCCTTAAACCAAACAAGAACATTCAGACACGAGGAAACAGCAAGAAACTGAAAAAAGAACGTTTTAAAACAAATGAAAGAAGGAACTTTTTTTTCATCTAGAATTGTAACTAACTGGAATAAACTACAAGAAACCACAGAATCGGCAAAAAATTTGAATAAATTCAAAGCAGAGTTGGAGATAAGCAACACCCTAGGAAACAAGTTCAATTATAAAAATTGGTCCAATCATTAATAGATGAGGAGGAGCAAAGGAGACTACACCAAGTCTAAAAGCTCTATACAGAGGTATCCAGGTATCCAGGTAATGGCAGCAATCCAGCCCCCGATGTCCGGCGGGAGACGATTACAAACAACTGGCTTAATAAGATCAAAAAGAGAGGGAATGGGGATACCCCTCTCAAGCGCATAATGGACGGTGTCCCCGTTTCGAGCCGAAATAAGTCCCGGCAACCCTTGTATGTAGCTTCCCTGATTTCGGACAGAGCTATGAGATGGAAGTCGGTTTAGACGAATTCAATCCCTCGAGGGTGCGGAGACATCGACTCCTCAAAACTGGGGGAGAAGTTGCCAGGCTTTCCACCAGCAAGAGGAGACATCGAATTGCAGCCAATCGGCTTTCGTCAAGAACCTGATTAACAGCACGCTCACTACATCAGTGGGAACTTGCCACATGTCCAACATGTGCTGGTTGAATGGTGCGTTGTGACGAAGCTTCCGGGCGGGTTTGCGACGGTTCACGAGTGCGGTACGGAATTTGCATCTTGGGTCGATCGTCATATGTGAACACCATTAGAAGCTGCTGCCAAATTGACGGTTGTTGTGTAGGATTAGGATAAGGAATGAAAGAAAATGTTGCTTTTGCATCATTCCTTTGCGCCAACAACATCTAACACGTTGAAAATTAAATCCAGCTAATATAATTGATACTAATTAAAAGGGTTATTAGATAAGTTGGCCTGGTATTAAAAAGCAACCACAAAATAAAACATTACTCTTGAATAAAGATAAGATAAAATAAGATAACCCTTTATAAAGCCTTCATACATTGTAAAAAAAAAAAAAAACAAAACAACAAAACAAACCCAAAAAAAAAATAAAAACCTTTAAAAAAGCGTCCCATCACTTAGGTATTATGATTTGGGAATCGCTATCTCGCCGGCCACCCTTTATGTATGCGCACCAACACACTTATACCAAAGCGATTTTGATCGTTGATTGCTCAAAAGATTCGTCTCGATCTATGTTTATTTCCACAATATGGTAGTATACTAAATAAAATAGACGATTGCCTGATTATGCAATAGCCTTCATTCCACGCAAATATTAAGGGTTCTCCACTATTAGCCTAAAAACTACAAAACAAAAAAATCGACGAAAATTTAATTCAACAAAATTACCATGATGAATAATGGCGAGTCGACAAGAACGATAATTCTGATTCACTTTGCAGTTAGCTCTCTCCAAGTCTCCAATCACTAAGAGAAGTCAAACTACCTAAAAGTGTCATTATCATTAGTAGGGTGTGTTCCAAGTCAATCGATCAATTCCCATTATTTATTTTTCGTTATAAGAGAAGTTGGTGGATAATTCTCTCACCATCCTTTGTATATAATATATATTTATGACCCTGATTTTGGATTGAGACTGGGGTAAAGTGTGGAAGTGGAAGCGACAGCAGAGCGGTGAGTAACCAGTAGCCAGTCAGTAACAGTAACAGTATAGGCTAAGTAACAGTAACGATCTAGACGTCTATTCTAGAATTTTTGTGTATCGTCCAACTCCAACTTGGGTCAGACGGAACTGAATGGGGCACGGAGAAAATTTTCTGTTACAGTCGGGGGTTCGCCTTATACATATTTTCATTCTTTCTCGTGAAATGAAATGAAGCAACCCCTGGTAAAACATTCATTTCATTCATTCATTTATTATTGTTTAGTTTTCTATAATAAGCTTATTTCTTGATAGAAGTGCAAGCTATAACGCGTTTGTTTGTCTGTCCTTTGTTTTATTTTTATTGATGTTGTGGATGTTACTTTTAAAAAAACGCAGTGTGGCTATTTTTACAGTCCCGTGTAAAGACGGTACTTGACTAATGTTTTTTTACACAGTTCCGATTCTGCACACTGGATTGTGGCGGATGCTGATCCAAGTGAGGTCCAAGACCTGTCCAAAATTCCATCCTCAGAAAAGGACCTATCAATGCATCTCCGCAAATTGAGCTAGGGGGGAGCTAACTTGCTCCTAACTTGCTCAAAACCACATAGTCGAACTTGGTACCTTTTGAATATGAGGCAAAGACATTAATACTGTCTCCCCCCTCCCCCCTCCCACCTCCCCCCTCCTACCTCCCCCCCTCCCACCTCCCCCCCCCCTCCCACCTCCCCCCCCCTTCCCCCCTTGCAAATAAGGATTGAAGTCTTGCATTTTGAATTGATACATGTTTTTCCTTTTGAAATATGTACAGATTAAAAAAAAATTTTTTGCCATTGGCAGGTCTGTATCTCTGCGTCATAAAATGTGTGTAACTTTCCAGCATGATCTTTCCCTTCCTCTTTATTATCATATTATCCGTATCTGTCCACGCATGTAACGTTGAACTGAACTAACTGAACTGCAAGAAATAAAATTTTTAAAGTAATAAAAGTAAAGAGATAAATCTGTCACATGCCTTGATCTAAAAATTCCATTCACTTGATTGTATGTATAAATAGTTGTAAGCTATTAATTTGATGAATCAGGAGTTTGATTTTCATTGATTTATTATAATTGATAACAATAACAATAACAATATCTCTAATTGATGAATGACCAGCTTATGTTTGTAAATTTATTAGTGTCTAATGTGGTGTGTAATAACTAGTCAAATTGTGTGTGTCATTGTCCAGAACTTTCCATTGATTTTAATGAGATGAGTAAGAGTAAATCAACTGCTGCATTATCAACTGGAGAGACACTATGTTGTTGTGAATACGAAAACTGGAAAGGAGAAAGGAGTCACATTCTGGCGTGTTGCTGTGACTGTGAGGCCGTGGATCAAACGTTTGATAAGTAAGAAGTCATTTTAACTTTGATCAAAACAAGTCAATGATTCAGAGAGTTGTGAGAAATGAAAGCTTCACAATAAATCTGATTTTTACTACCTTTTTAAAAAAAAAAATTCTCTTTAAAAAAAGTTTTTAGTTTTATATAATGGCTGTGTTAACATAACTGGCAATCCAAACAAGAAAAGAAATAGGAGTGGATCCATATTATAATCAGTCTGAGAGAAAAATAAAGGCTTGATACTGATGTCACAGTACACAATATGTAAACTATGACTATGACTATTTCTTTTCATACACACAATTTATATATTTGTGCGGCTATGTGGTCTAGTGGTATGACACTCGCTTTCGGATCGGAAGGTCCTGGATTTGAACCTTGCTTAGTGCATAGTTGAATATTTGGAAAAGGCCCTTTTCTCACATTCTCTCACCATGTAAAATGAGTACCAGGCCGTTAACAGGGTTGTCTCTGTCTGAAAATTTTTTAAAATAGCGCCTAATAGGTGTCATGCCCTGTCCTACATGTTAAGTGTTGGCCTTTGGGCACGTTTAGTAGGTATCGTGTTATATAAAAGCTAAAAAAATTTAGAACTTAGATGACTTTCAGTGAAATGGTTGAGAAAATTATTTTTGTTAGAAATGGACCAAATTAAATGACATTACATTACTTGAAAAGCATTTTAAAGAGACATTCATAGAAATATGTGTAGAACTCTTGAATTTTCTGTCAATACAGATTTTTAAAATTGAAATTCGGATTTTATCTCCAAAATTTTCATATATATTTAGTTTTTAGCTCGTGGCAGGTGTATGTCATCAGGACCCCAATAGCTAAGTTGGTAGAGCACTCGCTTCACATGCAAAGGAACCATGATTGAGTTTTTTTCTGATCCCCCTGCCCACCCAGCAGTGATTGGGTAGCTGGGTCTGTTAGATATAGTGGAAAGTACTTTGCGATATACTAGTGCCTATCCAAAGGATACTAAGCAGTTGTTATTGTCCATTTCACGGTACGGTATATAAACCGGGATAAACTCTATTGGCTCTGAAGGACTACTTTTTGTCTTTTCTTTTTTTTTTTTTTGTAGCAGGTGTGTATTGGTTACAATTTAAACTGCTCGTTGTTATTGATTTCTTTCATCATGTTCAAAAATTTCCATAGTTTTAGAATTGCACTGAATGCAAATGCTTTTTAACATCTTCCTTTTTACATTTTGCCTTCACCTTTTGTTTGGTTTGAAGTGCTTTCTACATTTATATTTGTCTTTTTATTTTTGGTGAGATTTGCTTGAATTGTTCAAATATTTCCCTTATCTTTGCCAGTACAGTTACAGCATGTTTATGTATTAATATTTTCTCTTTGGTTTTTCAATTTCAAAAACTGATAAATATTACGTTTTTGAATAGTAAGTACCTACTCTTATATAAGTAAAATTGCATGAATAACAATCCATTTCTATGAAGTATAAAGTTTGCTTCAAGGTACAATATTATTGCATTAATGAAGAGTTATAAAAATTGACAATGTGAAAGTAGAAGAAAAGATGTCATAAAGTGGCTCACCTAAGATTCATCAGTGCTGATGGTTTTCCCCAGAAATCACTGATTTTGAAGACAGAGGAGGGAATTTCCTCCTTTTCCGCCTGTTCTGAAAAGTTTTGCATTATCCAGCTTTTCTGCTAATTTTTGCGATATTATCTGCCACTTTTCATTCCACCAAATCTTTCTATAAATGATCTGTGGAAACATCTGGACTGTGTGACTATAAATGATAGTTTATCATCTATTTTGCTGTGAAAATAGGGGTTAACACCTTTAAAAAAGGGATATAAAGACAATCGTTCAAAATTTTCCTCCTTTTTCACCTGATACTAAATCAACATTTTGAATCATCATGCTCTTTTAATATAATTTATCAAGGTATGTTATTTCTATATTCCTTTATTAATTTATATCCTTCCACAGGATATTCAAATGTGAGAAAATTCCATCAAGTACCATAGACCGTGTGTTATTAACAATCTCCGACCGCCTCCGTGTTCCAATGTTTTCCGGGAAAGGTGCCATCAAGCTTCAACCAGATGTTTTCCTCCCTATTATCCTGGTGCCGACATGCCTGTTTATGGCGACCCTTCACCCCATCATGACCGTTCTGTCTTTCATGGCCATGCCCATTTCCATGGGCATCTTCCTCTCCATCTACAGGCGACATGATCTCCAGAAGAGGACAGTTTTTTTCTATTCGTGGGCTCTGACATCCCTCATTACTTGTTACTTAGTCTTCCAGGTCGGTTTTAGCTCTTGTTGTTGTTACTGATGCTTTATTCTTCTTCTTCTTCTTCTTCTTCTTCTTCTTCTTCTTCTTCTTCTTCTTCTTCTTCTTCTTCTTCTTCTTCTTCTTCTTCTTCTTCTTCTTCTTCTTCTTCTTCTTCTTCTACCAGGGTGGCATTTGTGACCTCCCCATTGGGCAGGGAGGAACTCACTGTGTCGTCTCTCCCCCTGTAACTGTTTTCCAACTTGCTTTCTGTCTTTGTCTTAGATTGAGATTACTTTGTTTTGGACTGACCCTGGCCAGGGTCCTTGGCTGGGAGGGAATCAGTCGTATCTATAATTATAGTTCTGGGAAATTTTAACATTTTTTTTCCCTTATGAATCATCTCTTATGAACTGTTATTTTTATATTTTTAACATATGATTTTTAAACATTTGAGTATATTCATCTTAGTGGGATCTTGTGTCTGGGTGAAACATTTAGGTGATCTCAACCTAAGTACACTGATAGTTAGTGTGCTCTTTGAATCTACATCTGTTCTCTATTTGAACCATTTCCCCTATGTCTTACTTCTTACTTTTTCCTCAAATACATCTAGAATGTTTTTATTATCCAATTTCATCCTTTTTACTAGCATGATATGACCTGTGTTGCAAAACCCCTAAAAACAAAAAAACAAACATTTTTATTATTATTATTATTATTATTATTATTATTATTATTATTATTATTATTATTATTATTATTATTATTATTATTATTATTATTAATATTTTTATTATTATTATTATTATTATTATTATTATTATTTCCTCGCATTACTATCATTTTCTGACAGGTGTTTGTTGTGGCATTTCGTGAGGTGTTGCTATGGGAGATCTTGCTGGTCTTCACCATGACTGTCACTATCTTCAGGTTGTTGTACAAGGTTAAGAAGGGTTCAGAGCTGCTCAACGTGACCGCAGTCGGTGGCAAACAGCGGGCTGGCGGTCACAAGAGGACACACTCCAATGTCATGCCACAGATGGCCCCTGGTATGACCTATGATCAGGTTTGTAGCACAGATTAATCCTATTCTAAATGTTTTTTTTTTTTTTTTTTTTTCGTAGAAAAACAAAATAGAGCAGATCTACCAACCCACCTATTTGATTGGGAAATTCCTGATCTGGTTGCCCAGTGCGGCTACTTGGTCTTGTGGTATGACACTCGCTTTCGGATCGGAAGGTCCTGGGTTTGAGCCTCGCTCGGCGCATAGTTGAGTCCTTAGAAAAGGCTCTTTACTCACATGAATACATGAAAATGAGTAGTACGAGGGCTCTTTCATAATTAACCGAAAAATGCCTGTAAAATCCGCGTTTTTTATTCTATCAACAAAATTCTTGCACGTTTTCATACCTTGACTCGTCCTTCATTTCTCTACGTAACAGCCAAGTCTGTCGACACGCTTCTGCCAACGCCGCACCATGGAATAGATACCCTCTCGGAAGAAATTTCCATCAAGGTTTTGTAGCCATTTCCGCACATGGTCAACAAGCTCTTCATTGACATCAAAGCGCTTTCCTGCCAGCTCACGTTTCAGTGGCCCAAAGAGGTGATAATCAGATGGTGCGAGGTCTGGACTGTGTGGTGGGTGTGGCAAAATCTCCCATCCATATTTCTCTAGCCAACCTTGCGTCACTCGTGCTGTGTGGGGTGTAGCGTTGTCGTGTTGCAAAATGACCCCGTTGGTCAACTGCCCTGGGCGTTTTCTGCGAATGGCCTCCCTAAGCTTGTCAAGAGTTTGGCAGTACCTTGCAGCATTGATTGTTTCTCCAGGTTGTAAGGTTTCGAACAGAATAACACCACGACTGTCCCAGAAAACAGTTCCCATTATTTTCTTTGCTGACCGCATGACTTTGAATTTCTTCGCGACAGGTGAGGATGGATGTTTCCATGTCATCGAATCTTGCTTTGTTACTGGGGTGCAATGGTGAAACCAAGTCTCATCACCGGTGACTATGCTGTCAAGAAAAGTCACATCGTACCCTAGAAAGTCTCCGCCGGTGTTGGCAGTATGCCCGTGAACCCTGTGTGAGCTCCTTGCTTCTTCTCAAAAGTTCCCTGCAGATGTCCAATCTTTGTTCTTTATGATTGTCTG
>NC_088373.1:27654547-27677047 GCF_034508935.2 Berghia stephanieae | reverse complement strand
ATCCTCTGTGAAATTGGGATTTAAAAAAAAATTTTTTTTAGCGACCTCAGCCAGCAGTGATTGGGTAGCTGGGTCTGTGATGCATACATGCTGTTTCTTATCAATTTTTTGTAATTTTACGAATTTTAGACAAATTTCATGGCCAAATACGAAATTTTATGGAAAATTACTAATTTTTAATTCTTAGTAATGCTTAAATGATGATAAAAATAATAATAATAATAATAATAATAATAATAATAATAATAATAATAATAATAATAATAATAATAATAATAATAATAATAATAATAATAATAATAATGATAAGAAGAAGAAGAAGAAGAAGAAGAAGAACAACAACACTACTACTACTACTACTACTACTACTACTACTACTACTACTACTACTACTACTACTACTACTACTACTACTACTATTACTACTACTATAATAATGATAATAATAATAATAATAATAATAATAATATTGTGGTTGTTCATACACAATTTCAGAATTTACAAATTTCCTTGTCAAATTACTAAAAATTGACATTAAAATTACTAAATTTGAAGTTTTCAATATGGCAAGTCTGGTGATGTGCTGGAAATTACTTTGCAATAGACTAGCGACTAGTAGTTGCTATTGTCCATTTTACACTATAGAAACTTGTTTAACACCAGCCTTGCATAAAAAATATGTATTCTTACATTTTCATTCAATGTATGTTTGTATACATTTTGCTCAGAATTATACGCATTATTCAATTTCCATTATTAATTCAAACAGTTTTTTTAAAAATCATACACTTTTAGTGTATCTAAACTCTTTAATTTGTTTCATGACCCAAAGTTTCATATTGGGACTTCAATAAAATATTATCTGGCTGGGTCGTATAGAATTAATAAGTATTCATCTATAAATAGTGAGATTATTTACTAATTTAAAGATTGATTGTGAATTGCCCCCATCATCAGAATTAGGGCTGCTCATCGTTTGTTCGGGATTGTAGACATAATTCCAAAATCTGACTCATTTTGGCTCTCCATTTTACATATTTCCAAAATCTGACTTATTGTGGCTCTCCATTGTACATATTTCCAAAATCTGACTCATTTTGGCTCTCCATTGTACACATAATTCCAAAATCTGACTAATTTTGACTCTCCATTGTACACATAATTCCAAAATCTGACTCATTTTCGCTCTCCATTGTACACATAATTCCAAAATCTGACTAATTTTGACTCTCCATTGTACACATAATTTCAGAATCTGACTCATTTTGGCTCTCCATTTACAACATAATTCCAAAATTTGTCTAATGTTGGCTCTCCATTGTACGCATAATTCCAAAATCTGACTCATTTTGACTGTCCATTTATACTAATTTATGTGGGCTAGGGTTGGCAGCACTGCAATTGTGCAGGAAATTAAATGTTTATTTAGTTACAAGTATATTAAGCCATTATTTGGTTGATTCATAGGATAGACGGTTGTTTTGAGAATTGACGTTTATCTTTTGACAAGTGTGTTAACCCTTTGTTCCATTCATAAGACAGACGGTTTTTTTGAGAATTGATGTTTATTTATTGACAAGTACATTAACCCTTTGTTTATTTCTTTGATTCACAGGATTGACAGTTGCGTAGGTACGTCCAACCACCGCCACTTTGTGGGAGCCATGGTTTTGTTTGTGATAACTGGTCTGTACGGTGTCCACCTCACCATGACCACCATCTGTACCCCCATCATGCTCTTTGACTGGTTCCTCTTCCCCAATGACTGTCGATGGCTCTACATTGATTTCTTGTAAGTTGTAGGTCGTAAACTAGATGAGAGGTATTGTGAGGATTCACCAACAAAGTATTTCCAGAGAATGTGTCAGTTGCTCACATTTTCCCTTTTTAAACAGATAGTGACTTTTTTTTCATTTTGGACATTAAAAAAAAAAGCTTAACTTCAGCCTTTTTTTTTTGTTTGTTTGTTTTGTTTTGTTTTGCCAGAGGCAGTTTTGCTATTATGTCTGCTTGATATGTAAAAAGTTAGAGAGAGGCACTTATGAATTGGTGTGCAGAGACTCAATTTGGGTTGTTGTAATCCCAAGAAATATGAGCAATAGCTCATCAATGAATGTGAAGTAATTTAATTTAACTTGGAAGTGTGGAATGTGCCCTTGAAAATGGGTTTCGTTTTGATTTTGTCATGTAAGCTTATTTTTGATACTGTTTTAAAAAAAAAAAAAAATCTGTGAGAAGACACATTGTATACAGAATACATTTTCGAAGGGCAAAGTTCCACGATCTTTTACAACTGGTATTGATGTTAAGCTGAGAGGAAATTCATTATCATCTCCCTTCTCATCATCATCATCATCATCATCACAAATTGTCATTGTTGTTGTTATAGTCGCTATCATTGTCATCGTCGTCATCTTCTTCATCATTATTGTCATCATCAACATCGTCTTCATTGCTGTCATCATCAACATCATCTTCATCGCTGTCAACAGTACTGTCATCATCAACTTCATCTTCATTCTTGTCATCATTACTGTCATCATCAGCATCATCTTCATTCTTGTCATCATCAACATCATCTTCATTGCTGTCATCATTACTGTCATCATCAACATCATCTTCATTGCTGTCATCATCAACATAATGATAACCGTTCCAATCTCCCCAGGACATCCATCTGTTTTGTCACAGCCATCTACAGTTGTATTGTCTCTTGTCTCGTCCTGCTGGCATTGTGCATGCAGATGGTGATGATTTCACAAAACATGACAGGACAGGAATTTGTTAAAGTGAGTCCAATCAATTAAAAACACTTCACATCATACTTATAGTCCAAAGTAATAAACAAAAATTAGTATAAAATAACAGTCTTTAAAAAAGTACAAAAATACCAAACACGGAACGTTTTGTCCTCAAAACCCTTCTTCAGCCAAGAACAAAAGCAACAAAGACATAAATACATCCTTCTTCAGCCAAGAACAAAAGCAATAAAGAAATAAATATGTCCTTCTTCAGTCAAGAACAAAAACAATAAAAACATAAATACGTCCTTCTTCAGCCAAGAACAAAAGCAATAAAGACATAAATACATCCTTCTTCAGTCAAGAACAAAAACAATAAAAACATAAATACATCCTTCTTCAGTCAAGAACAAAAACAATAAAAACATAAATACATCCTTCTTCAGCCAAAAACAAAAACAACAAAAGACATAAATACATCACTTGAAAATCAGATAGATTTACAGAGAAATATTTGGCACATTTCTTACTTGCAGGAAGGATGTGCCAAATATTTTTTTTGCCATCTATCTGTTTTTTTTTTTAAAGACGGACAAGAAAGCAAACCTTTATGCGGCTATATGGTATTGTGGTATGACACTCACTTTCTGATTGGAAGGTCATGGGTTTGAGCCTCGCTCTGCACGTAGTTGAATCTTGGAAAAGGCTCTTTACTCACATTTTCTCACCGTACTCAGGTGTAAAATGAGTTAACAGCGTTGTCTCTGTCCGATAAAAAAATGTAATTTCGCCTCACGGGTGTCATGTCACGTCCTACATGTTAAGTGTTGCTGTTGGCCAGGGATCCCTTGTAAAGCACTTTGAGCACGTTTAGTGGAAATTGCTCTATATTAAAGCTCAAGCTAAAAAAAAAAAATTATGAAAAAGATTTATGCCATTATGGACATTTCGGCTTCATCGTGTCTTAGCCTTATGAGCATATATTTTGTCAATAAATATTTACAAGTCCCTGCATAGTCTTATCCTTTAATGAGTTATAGTTGCTTGCCTGGGTGGGGATCCTGACCTCCCATAGTGGGCAGGGAGGTACATGCTGCGTCTTCTATCCCCCCCCATTACCGTTTTCCAATTGTTTCCTGTCATTGTCTTTTTTTGTTACTTTACATTTATTAATTAATTCATTCATTTTTTTATTCATTTATATATTTATTTGTCAATTGTAAAATTTGGGGGGGGGGGGGGGGGGGGGCAGTTATTTGGAAGATTTTTGTTTTTTTAATTCATTTATATATTTTTTCTATTTAAAAAAGAAATTCGCTAAAGAGGAGGATAGGGGTGGAAAATGAGTTTAATTGTAAATATAAATATTCTTACTTTGAGCCATTTCTTTTTTTTCATGTTTATTTATTTGATATTGTTCTGTCATCTGCATTTTTTGCAGCCGCAAATGGCAATTTGCGGCCGCAAATATCAGGGCGATCCGCAAATTTTGGCAAATTTCCCAAAATTGGCAAATCGTGGCAAATTTTGGGAAAATTGGCAGATCGCGTGACAAATTTTGAGAAAAAAAAGAAGCGAAAACAAAATAACGAGAAAAAAAAGTGCGAACTTGAGAAATGTTGCAGCTTTGCTGGGCCCAAACCAAGGGAAGCTACTCTCTACGGATAATGATCCTTTAAAATCTTTGTAACAACGCTATTCATAATGTAGCCTCCTTAAATGTAATAAATTGTCTTCTATATTTTTTTTTTCTGTATCGCGTGTTAATTTTTACTGAAATGCTTAGTTCTCCACGGCAAATTTTTTGGCAAATTTTGGTCTTTTTGGCAAATTTCTTGGCAAATTTTGGGGGTTTTTTGGGCAAATTTTGGCAAATTTTAGGTCCCAATTTGGCAAATAATGCAGATGACAGATTGTTATAATTCATTTAAACGACTCTGTGTTTCCACTAATGTCTCCTCCTCCCTCCCCATCCCCAGGCCACCAGGCAGCGTCAAACCAAATGTCTCTTCTACAACCCACACAATCCTTACAACAAAGGATTCTTCCAGAACTGGATTGATTTCTTGTTTACAGAATCGAGGGGTGGACCCGCCGTAACTGAACTTCCTCTCTGATTCGAATGAACTCAAAACTCAACCTTTTTTTCTCTAATGTCATTCTGTGGTCGTTATTTTATCTCAAAGAATAAATTTTATTAGGGAGCGTTCACTTATTATGTCATCCAAAATTGCTGATTTTTCCCCCTCCCTCCCTTCCCCCCCCCTCCTCCTTGTCATCACCTGTCATCAAATGCCTAATTCCTTGTCCTGCCTTCCACTTGTTGACATAATTATAACCCGTTTATTATGCAAAATGAAGACGACACTAATTAAGCAGCAAATTGTTACACATTGCATGTATATATATATATATATATCTATATCTATATATATATATATATATATGCCATAGAGTTTTTATTACATGATTTGTATTTTTTCACTCTCTTATTTGTTAACTGGAGAAAAACAAATTGAGCCCATGATGATTTTAAAAGACACATGTAACTTTTCTATACACTGTATCTTATATATACACGGCATGGTGGATGTGCCCTGAAGGACCATCCTCAGCTTTATGTCTTTATTTAGGATAAAACTGATGCCAAGGGATAAAATGATGACATTTATAAAATCATCTGGCTTAGCCCATCCCACCCCCTCCCCTCTCCTCGCTTCTTCTCCCTGTCATCATTTTTTCAACATTGAGGAGACTCCCCACCCATCCCGGCAACTGATGGTGTGATATGTGAATGCTCCCTTTCGAAGTGAAATGGAAACCAAAGCTATAAATAACCCTATATGTGACCCACCGGCTTAATCAGATGAAGAAAAAAAAAATCCCCAAAAAAACATGGTCACTAAAAATATAATTTAGTGATGAAATTTGTGCTGGGATCGTTGTCATTTTATTAAAGATGATTGAGGTCCCCGTAGCTCTGTTGGTTGAGTGCTCTCTTTATAAGTAAAAGGATCAATATCGATCCCAGATGCTGTTGAGGTTTTATTATGACACACACACACCCCCCTTCCCCTAACCACCCAGCTGAGATTGGGTTTGAATGATGCAACCTGAGGGTTGACTGTCTGAGTCACGCTGTGGCGGTGCAAAGATGTGTTCTTGGAAAAGGTTCTTTAGTTACGTTCTCTCACTTGGGTTGTGCCTGGAATTTTTTAGCAGCGTGGGAAATGGATCGGTAGATTTATCATTTTGTGAGAAGAGAATATTTTTTCCACCTCCTTAATTATCTATCATTTATATATATATTATGTTATATTAGATTTTAATAGAATGCTCATCTTGTAACCATCTTGAACACATATCATTCCAGCTGTTTGAGTTAGATTCTTTGAGATGGTGTCAGACTAATGACAAGTGACAAAGATATATTAATATTCCCTTTAGATCTACATGACAAATTAAGGAGCAGGCACTGTAAGATAAAGATTTGAATATAAGTGTTTATGAAATATCCCAAAAAAATACATCAGTCTGAGTCTTTGGGATGTTTTTTTATCTTATATTTTTATCTCTGCTTTGTCTGTTACTGTTTCGTATTATACATTTTCCGATCTTTATTGTGAATCTTCATTGACCACTGTCAAACTCGTCCCCCTTGTCTTACATTTCTCTTTGGTGCTCAATAATTAGGTCTAAAACTTTATTCTATCATCTTCCTGTTTTTTTACTGGTGCTGAAAAAAGCTAAAAAGTATTGCAAACGTAATTAAATCCCTAAAAACATAAAATTTAAATATCAGTAGTCATCCACCTGAGCTAACGGTGTTATTTACTGATTATGTAATATAACTTTAGTACAGTGCTACTAAACTTAGCACCAGGGTATATAAGTTTTGTTTTATTCCATGACGACTTGGCCTTATAATGAATGGAATTATACCATGTTTATGATATTTCTTCATTTGGTCAAAATTGTACTTAATATTGAGTTTGCTACTAAAGAGAGAGGGGTGAGGGGGGGGGGGGATGCAGGAAGGTAGGGGCAGAGAGGTTCATGATATATTTTGTTGGAAAGGGTGGAGACTGAAAAGGATTAAAAGGGAGGAGTTTGTATAGGAATAGAGAATGAAATTCTGTCTTTCGGAAGGGAAGACTGGAAAAAACCCCGACATCGCCACGGTACATGGCTGCAAAGTGACTTGCTCAAGGCCACACAGCGTGGTGGGGAGTGAAACTTAGTCGCATTTGGGTACCGAGCAAAGATAATACCATTATGCCATACTGTCACTTCTTAAATAATCCTGATACAACTTGCCAACAAATCTTCATTTCTATTTTAATGTCGAGAGGTCGGCATAGCCAGAGTGGTCGTGTTTTTTATTCTCCTATTCATACTTCATTGTATTTTTATACCTAATATTTTTCTAATATTCTTTGATAAAGGGGAAATAATTTCTATACTTTTGTTATACCGAAACCAGATTGGGTCTATAATTTTTTATCTACTTCAGGTTGTTTATTTGTTACCCACCACCTGAAAACAGTATTATGTCGGAATCTTTTAGGTGAAGTAAATTGACTATAAAGTCAGAATAATCGGAATTAGAAAACTTAAGCTATCTGTAGTTGTAAATATAAATCATCTCTCTGTCTCTCTCTCTCTCTCTCTCTCTCTCTCTCTCTCTCTCTCTCTCTCTCTCTCTCTCTCTCTCTCTCTCTCTCTCTCTCTCTCTCTCTCTTTCTCTTCTCTTCTCTTCTCTCTCTCTCTCTCTCTCTCTCTCTCTCTCTCTCTCTCTCTCTCTCTCTCTTTCTCTCTCTCTTGTCAACAAAGGCATGTCTATGAATGTCTATGAGTTGAGCTCTAAATTTCACTTTTGAGCATTGAGTTCATTCTGACCACTGGGTGGGATTCCTGACCTCCCATAGAGGGCAAGGAGGCACTTACTGTGTCTTCTATCCCCCTCTGTCTATTTTCAACTTGCTTTCTGTCTTTGTTTTTGTCTTGGAATGAGATTATTTGGTTTTGTCCTGGCCGGAGTCCTTGGCTACGAGGGAAACAGTCACACATATAGTTATTGTTTTGAGAGATGGATATTTTTTTCCTTATAAATCATCTCTGTGTTATATTTGTTGTTTTGAACGTATAATGTAAGCATATGAGTGTGTTCCTCTTAGTGGAGGATCCCGTGCTGGTGTCTGGATGAGACTTATAGGTGATCTCAGACTAAGTACACTGATAGTATGCTCTTGGAATCTCTCTCTGTTCCCCATTTAAATTATTCCCCTTTGTCTTCCTTTTTCTGGTGTGCTTTCAATTGTTAACCTAAATTTTTTGACTATCCCATTTCCTTCCTTTTTACGGGTGCTAAGATGACCTAAATGTGGCGCAAGCACCGTAAAACCCTTAAATACAAACAAAACATCACCTTGACCTAATCCTATTTTGAGACCACTTTATCAATGATAATTAATATAATATTTAATTCTATTTTAATGGCTAATATTTTTATTAGTTAAATCATCACAAAGTTTTGATTTTGAAATAAGCTGTATCCTTGTTGCTTTCATAAGTGATATTGTGCTCAATTCATGTATCATTTAATTATTATTATTATTATTATTATTATTATTATTATTATTATTATTATTATTTTTATTATTATTATTATTATTATTATTATTATTATTATTATTATTATTATTATTATTATTATTATTATTATTATTATTATTATTATTAATATTATTATTATTATTATTATTATTATTGTTGTTGTTGTTGCTTTAAAAAGAGATAATATTAACAATAACTATGAAGATATAATAATAATAATAATAATAATTATTATTATTATTATTATTATTATTATTATTATTATTATTATTATTATTATTATTATTATTATTATAACTGTTATTATTATTATTATAACTGTTATTATTATTATTATTGTTATTATTACAATAAAACTTCGTTATACTGCCATATTTGACATCAGACAATGATTACAGAATTCTGACCATGGCTTCGTGTCCTATAGACACATTGGACTTAGAGTGTGAATGACTCATCAATTGGCTGTTCTTGTTGACGGTTAAAAAATAGATGACTGAAAGACTTTTTACCAAGGTAGAAAAATAAATAATAATGATTATAAAATGGAAGCTTCCATTTAATTAAGGAATACAAATGATGTGGACGTTTCAGGTTACCCCTTTGTCACCAAAACAATGAATGAAACGCTTAAGACGAATGAGAGATGAGAGGTTGTCGTTGTTAAGGTGAATGCCAAGCTTCTATTTTATTTGATATTGTTATTTATTTCTCGCGAGTTTCAACTTCAAGCAGCAACATGTGCCGAAGGTAGAAAAATAGAACATTGATTCCATTATGTCCTGATAGAGGCATACATGAAACTGTGGAAAAATTCTAGATTAACTCACTCAACCCTAACGCCGACTATATCCGTTGTTTACCCAGGTTACTTTTACCCCTATGCCTATCTATTACATTTTTATGAGACAAATTATAGACGTACTATCAAAACTAATGTTTTATAGTTTTTACATGTTAATGGTAGTTGAGTAAAACTATTTATGTACATGCTCATTTTTAATACATTTTTTCCAATTTTGTTGAAAAGTAGCAAAAATCTCGAGGATTGAGTGAGTTTTAATGCGCATATTCATTTTTTCATCACTGTTATTAAAATTTTGGTAAGACTCAATAGTTTTTGGCAGCTGTTGTTACATCCTGAACAAGTCATCAGTTAACACACCTGTTATACATTCTTAATTAATATTTGAAAAATGAAATCCAAATCATTTTGATGGGTCAAAGTGGCATATTAGGGAACAGGCACTGGTGTAAGAGTAAGATAGAAATTTGAAAATGGGTGCCAAACAAACAAAGCAGAACGATAAGAAAAATGAAAGAAATGAAAAATTCAGCCTACCTCGATCTTTCTGCTTTTGTCTGTCACATTTTCATACACACCTTTTCAGATGTTGATGGGGCTTGTTGTACCCAGGTCTTGTTGTACCCAGGTCTTGTTGCACCCAGGTCTTGTTGCACCCAGGTCTTGTTGTATTCGGAGGAGGAGGAGGCAAAGGGGCGGTGGGGGGTGGGAGACAGAAAACTCGTCCTTCAAGTATAGATCTATTAAAATGAACCGCATCTTGTCAAAACCTCTCAAACCTGGGATTTCTATGACCTTCATCCTATCAAAATCTTCCGTACTGAAGTCCCAGGCTCGATTTCATTCTGAATACACGTGGTTTTCTTTTAAAAAAATTATTTTTTATTTTTGAGTACGGGAAACTTGTCGTGAAGTGGAGTTGAACTGGTCTGTTGACATGAAGTCAGGTGCTTTACCGATTAAGTGATGCATTCAAATCCATGATGGCGTTCGACTGACAGGCTCTGGTTAGCCGATGACAGTACCAGTACCAGAATCCACGCACACCTAAAACTGCCTCACAAAAATGTTTCCCACCATTCTGCTAACACAAAGTCTGCACTAGATTTGGTCAGAGTTTATATGTACACGAAGTATATGGGAAAGTGTGAAAGCAACAAGCATGAGTGTAATTGTGAACAAGTTATACGTAAGTCAATCATAAAATCTCCTTTAAATCGTTGAATCGGAGGAAGGAAAACTCAGCGGTTGTCTTTGCTTGTTTTTTTAAAAAACTTTTTACAATGATGATTAGTGAATTATTTATAACCAAATAATGTTTTTTATTGATAGAAAAATATCCATATAAGAATGCCTTTTTGTTTTACTTGTTAAAATTCTCTTTAAATTTGGATTTTCACAAAAGTACACAGCATTTGTTTTTTTTTTGTTTTGTTTTTTTCTTATTGCCAGCAGCAAGTCTGTAAATAGACAGACGTGCTTGAGAGAGGGTGCCTGATGTGCTGCGACACACCCCTCAAATCATACAAACAGCTGAGTTGTTACGTCATCATAGTTGTCTATCTACGAGTACTTGTCAATTGATTGGCAAGTTCCATCCTTATGATCCTTTGCTGGGTGGGGTTCCTGACCTCCCATAGTGGGCAGGGAGGTACAAACTGTGTCTTCTATCCCCTTAGGGAGCGTTCACATATTACGTCATCAAAAATTTGCCCTTTTTAGACCCCCCCCCCCTCCCCCAAGTCATCACTTGTCATCATTGACCTGACCCCCCCCCCCCCAACAGATGATGACGTCATCTAATTTAATAAAAACTAAAAGATAACTTTAATTTCACAATATTTATTATTCGTTTTTCAAACCATAAACATTGATTATCAACGTTTGATAAAACACATTCAGACATTTTATTAATTTCAGAAACTGTTGATAATTTATGTTTTACGATACAATGGGGACATAAAATTTAAATTTGCAAAGATAAAATCTAACAAACATTATTTAAATTAGGCTACTTGGTGCAGGTGCTATTTAAAAAAATTCAGAAAGTGTAATTTAAAATAGTATAGGAGGCAAATTATTTTATAGCATATTAGTCTTTTAGTGGAATGAATTTCTGTTTCAATTTCCAAACATAAAATTAATTGATTCAAAAATGTTTCTGACTTGGACCTCTGGCAATGCACTATAAATAGTATCATCAATTTCATCTTCATCGTCATCATTTTCTCCCATTTGCTGTTCTTCATGTATGCCGCATTTTCGTGAATGGTCTTTCATTGCTGTGATCGAGGAGTGATACAATGAACATTTAGGGCAAGTTCGCCTTTTGAGAAGTGATACCCCTTTCCCATTTTGTTTCTTGAGAGATGGGCAATACTCATCATAGCAATTTATCTTTAGCTGTTTTGAAAGGAACAAACTTTGAAATAGGCTTAATTTGCCTATGTTTTGATGACATCATCTTGGGTCTGACCCCCCCCCCCCCCTCCCCCATGTCAACACATGTCAACATTTGGTAGACCCCCCCTCCCCCTAGCTGATGACGTAATATGTGAACGCTCCTTTATATCTGTTATCCAACATGCTTTCTGTCTTTGTCTTGGAATGAGATTACTTGGTTTTTTCCTGGCCCTGGCTGGGAGGGAAACAGTCAAATGTATAGTTAGTTTTGGGAGATGATATTTTTTTCCTTGTAAATCATCTCTCTGTTATGCACTGTATTGTGTTTTGTTTATGTATTATATATGATTTGTAAACATTTGAGTGTATTCCTCATAGAAGGGACCTGTGCTTGTTTCTGGATGAGACTTAGGTGATCTCAAACTGAGTACACTGATAGTGTGCTCTTGGAATCTACATCGGTTCCCTATTTGAACCAATTCCCCTTTGTCTGCCTTATTCTTGGGTGCTTTAATTGTAATTCTAGAACTTTTTACTATCCCATTTTCTTCTTTTTTACTGGCGCTGATATGACCTTAATGTGTTGCAAGCGCCATAAAACCCTTAAAAACAAAACATATGATCCTTTGTTTCATGAGATTTGCCAGATTTTTTAATATTTATTTTTCCATTTTTCCCCCTTGCTATTATGAGTTCCATAACGTTATGTATTTTGTATAAGATGAAACAACTCAGCAGTTGTATTTTGCTTGTTTTTTAAATTATTTTTTTTTACTTTGTACAATGATTAGTGAATTATTTATATACACAATTTTATATTCATGTGCAAGGATCAAAAATTAATATTTTTACAACCAGTTTTCCATTGCGAATAACTGGTGTGTTTTGATTGGTATTTATGTACAGAGTGTTTATCTTGAAACCTCTCAGTTACTGGAAAGGTTCATGATTCATCTCATTTTTCTCTTTTATTGTTATTATTATTGTTATTATTATTATTATTATTATGATCATCATCATCATTATTATTATTATTATTATTATTGCTATTATAATGCTTTATTATCAGTTCTTTTTATTATTTTTGCAATCATGTTATTTCTGTATTTGATTGTATATGATATTTTGATAAATTCTTTCCATGTGTAATTTTTCTATCTCTCTGCCCAATCTAATGATTTTTTTTTTCTGTTTTGTACTTAATAAGAATTTTAAAACCAATTTATAATATTTTGTTTTGTGTACTAATAATCATATCATTTTTTTTTTTTGGTGATGTACAATGTCAGATGTGTCTGGGTTGGTTCTTTTCCTTTAAGGGGGCTGGGTGGGGATCCTGACCTCCCATAGTGGGCAGGGGGTTACATACTGTGTCTTCTATCCCCTTATATCTGTTTTCCAACTTGCTTTCTGTCTTTGTCTTGGCATGGGATTACTTGGTTTTGTCCTGGCCCTGGCCGGAGTCCTGGATGTGATGGAAACAGTCAAATGCATAGTTATTGTTTTGGGAGATGATATTTTTTTCCTTGTAAATCATCTCTCTGTTATGTATTATTATTTTTATTTTGAATGTATAATGTAAGCATTGAGTGTGTTCCTCTTTGTTGGGATTTGTGCTTGTGTCTGGATGAGACTTGTAGGTGATCTCAAACTAGGTGCATTGGTGGTATGCTCTTGGAATCTACATCTGATCCCTATTTGTTCCCAGTTCCCCTATGTCTTACTTTTTCTTGGGTGCTTTAATTGTAATTCTAGAACTTTTTACTATCCCATTTTCTTCCTTTTTACTGGCGCTGATATAAATTAAATGTGTTGCAAGCGCAGTAAAACCCTTAAAAACAAAAAACAAACCTTTAAGGCGGGGAGGGGGGGGGGGGGGGGGGGGGGGAGGAGCGACACTAAAGGGTCATTATTTTATTTGATGAAATAACCTGAACTTCTATGCACAGTCATAATGTATATGTTCGGGAAGGACAATTGCATACAAATTTTTTCGAAAAAAGTTGCCTGTTGCTATGGAAACAATGCCATATTGTGTTACAAGCACCGTGTAACTCTTCAAACCAATCATATAACATAGTATATATTTTATATATCATTTACGTTACCAAATTGCCACTTATGATAGTACGTGAAATCAACAATAATATGTGTGGATGCATGTATGTATCTTTTTTTTTTAAATTTTAGCTCCTAATGTACGAAGACATTTGACTCAGATTATCTTTATTGATACAAGTGAATTTTTTGCAAGAGAAAGCAGATTGGGCATGGAGAAAAACGAAAAAAGTATTGAATTTGAATACGTTATGTAAATTAAATGTGGATGATAAAGATCTGAACACGTGTGTATGAAAGGTGCCAGATAAAGCAAGAAAGAAAGATACCCCCAAAAAAATTTAAAAAACATCCCAAAAAATATGTTTACCTTGACTTCTAGTCGAAGTAGACTGATTTTTTGGGATGTTTTTTTTTTCTTGTATTTTTCTTTCTTGCTTTGTCTGGCACCTTTCATACACATGTGTTCAGATCTTTATCATAAACCGTTGTCTGCTCCCTAGTTTCTTAAATGTGGATGCCTTTCCATTGTTTAAATAGGATTTTATTTAATTTTTGTTTTTGTTTCATTTGTGTTGGTTTTTAAAGTTTCCATGCTATAAGTAAGATTATGATATGAAGTCTTATATTATTACATTGATTTGGATTTTAAATTGTGTAGATTTTATTTCTTTTTTATGATCTTCCGATTTTTTGTGCTTAATTTTTTTTACAATTTCAAGTTTTGTGTAGGCTTAAATGTAATGTACTATCATTTTAATGATTAAAAAAAAAGAAAATTATATGTAAATTAAGGAAGTAAAGGTTGTGTATTCAATTTAGGGCGTGTGCCTATCTCAATCCTATTCCAATAATACCTTTCTTTGTGGCTTTGTGCTCTTAGGGCTGCCAGATGGCCACGTTTGTGTGCCAAAATTAGCCACAGAGAGAATCGCGTTTCTATTACCGATGAGTTTTTTTCCCCAAATGGGTCACAGTAATAGTAGTATGTGGCCACTCGAGGTCCTGTTTTGTCACCTTTGAAGTCGAAATTGGCCACAAAGCACTCTAACCACCTGGCAGCCCTGGCTCTCATGTTTTGACACTTGCCTTTGGACCTGTCGGCCTGTGGCTGTGGGCGGTGCATAGTTGAGTCCTTTGAAACGGCTCTCTACTCACATTCTTTCATTGTACTCACGTGTAAAATGAGTACCTGGCTGGTGTAACAGCATTTTTGTTTCTCGCTGCGTCCGACCAGTAATATGTTGCTGTTGGCTTGGGGCACTTGTAAAGTGGTTTGAGCACATTTTAGTGGATGTTGCTTTATATAAGAGCTCAATTGTTTATATATATATTTATATTTTCCATTGTTTAGTTGTCTAGATATTGCTTCATTCTAAATAATTTACATTGTCATAACCTTTCGTTTCATCATGAAACCGTTGCATACAACTTCTTGTGTGCGAATTTATTTCCATCTTTTGTATCTACTCTTACACAATCAATCGATTATGATATTCTTAGCTTGATTTATCTGTTGCTTTGTCTTATCCAAAAAACACAATACAATTTTGTAATGAAAGAATGAATAAAATCATCTTTTGATAGAATTGGGTTGTTGTGATTTTAATTGACGCTTTTAGAGGCATTTAGAAATAGATTGCTGTCAACTCAATACACTACATAGAGAGTGACCACTCATAAAGGTTAATGCCCAAGTCTTGTTATGATTGGGATGAAGATATCAGGGTGGGGTCTTCAGACCTCCTATGGTGGGCAAAGAGGTTGCTTTCCGTATCTCCTATCCCTTATGTCTTGTTTTCCCATTCTTTTGCTGGGTGGGGTTCCCTACCTCCACAGTGGGCAGGGAGGTACATACTGTGTCTTCTATCCCCTTATATCTGTTTTCCAACATGCTTTCTGTCATTGTTTTGGTATGAGATTGCTTGGTTTTGTCCCGACCCTGGCCGGAGTCCTTGGCTGGGAGGGAAACAGTCAAATGCATATTGTTTTGAGAGATTATATTTTTTCCTTGTAAATCATCTCTCTGTTATGTATTATTATATTTGTTATTTTTAATGTATAATGAAATGTAAGCATTTGAGTGTATTCCTCTTTGTTGGATCTTTTGCTTGTGTCTGGTGAGACTTATAGGTGATCTCAGACTAAGTTAATTTATGGTATGCTCTTGGAATCTACATCTGATCCCTATTTGTTCCCAATTCCCCCTTGTCTTACTTTCTCTTGGGTGCTTTAATTGTAACTCTAGAACTTTCTACTATCCCATTTTCTTCCTTTTTACTGGCGCTGATATAACCTAAATGTGTTGCAAGCACCGTAAAACCCTTAAAAACAAAAACAAACCCATTCTTCTGACCTCCCATGATGGGGTCGGAGTCCTTTGACTCTGACCTCCCATTGTGCCAGAGAGGTCTTCTATCCTCCTCTCTTTTCTCTTCCCATGTTGCTCTCTGTCTTTGTTCTGGATTGAGATTGCTCAGTTTATTCCTGGTCTTGGTGGGAGGAAGACAGTCAAATATATAGTGCCCTTTTTTTGAGAGAAATTGTTTCCTCTGTATATCATCTCTCTGAAATTTCCTATTAAGATTATTAGTTTTTAATTTATTGTAGTTGGTAAACATTTAAGTGTATCTTTTATAGCGGGCGGGATCTTTTGCTCGTGCCTGGATGCGATCTTTACGTAATGTCAAAATAAGCACATTCTGGGTGAGGATCATGGCCTCCCATAGTGGGAACGGTGGCACTTACTGTGTCTTCTATCTCCTTATATGTTTTCCAATTTGCTTTCTTTGTCTTGGAATGAGATTAATTGGTTTTGCCCTGGCACTGGCCGTAATGCTTTGCTGGAAGGGAAACAGTCAAATGCATAGTTATTTTTTGGGAGATACTATTTTTTTCCTTGTAAATCATCTTTCTGTTATGTATTGTTTTTTTTTGTTATTTTGAATGTATAATGTAAGCATTTGAGTGTATTCCTCTTAGTGCCATCTTGTGTTGGTGTATGGGTGAGATATTTAGGTGATCTCAAACTAATTACGTTGATGGCGTGCTCTTGGAATTTACATCTGTTCCCTATTTGAACCACTCCTCTTTGTCTTACTTTTTTTCCTAAAGTCCTTTTTATTGTACATCTAGAATCTTTTCACTATCCAATTTCCTTTCTTTTTACTGGCGCTGATGACCTAAATGTGTTGCAAGCGCCGTAAAACCCTTAAAAACAAAAACCCATCAAAATAGGCACATTGATGGATGGATCGTGGAATCTTCTGTTTTGTATTTGAACCAGTCCCCATTATCTTGCTTTTTCTTTGGTGCTTTAAACTTCATATCTACAACTTTTCCTGTATTATCTTCCTTTCTACTGGTACTGAAATGACCTAAACGTTGGTTGTTCCCCGATTGTTCTCGGGATATAATTCCATACATGGCAGAAAAGGATCGCCTACCAAAACAATTGTATTTAAAAAGAGAAACTAAAAGTTTCGTTTTATCAGATGATGTCCTTAGTGATCTCGAAGGTTTATAAGGATATATTAGTTTTGTTTTTTAAAGTAGACAGAGGCTTCATCATTTAAAACATTTAAAACATTACGATTTTATTCAAAATGGAATCTTTTACTTGTGCCTGGATGGAAACTACTACTACTACTACTACTACTGCTACTACTACTACTGCTACTACTACTACTGCTACTGCTACTGCTACTACTACTACTACTGCTACTGCTACTACTACTACTACTACTACTGCTACTACTACTACTACTGCTACTGCTACTACTACTACTACTACTACTACTACTACTACTACTGCTACTACTGCTACTACTACTACTAATGCTACTACTACTACTACTACTACTACTACTACTACTACTACTACTACTACCACTACTGCTACTACTACTACTACTACTACTACTACTGCTACTACTACTACTGCTACTACTACTACTACTACTACTGCTACTGCTACTACTACTACTACTACTACTACTACTACTACTACTACTACTACTACTACTACTACTACTACTACTACTACTACTACTGATATTACATTTCTATTCTCTTTTTTCCATGCATTAAAATTTGTTTACTCTTTGTTTTTGTTTTTAAGGGTTTTCGGCACTTACACACTAACCCGTCCTTGACCTCAAACAAATAGGCGTGGTCCCAACTTGTTCGAAATTTCCGTGCTCGAGTGTACTTCATTGATCACCAATAAAAATGTAAGGACGCTATGAAGATTTGAAAATAATACTAACCAGTTTCAAAAAGTGCTTGCAGATACTCTGCTCTGCTGGCACAGATGATGGTTTGCTGATTGATAAGATTGCCACAAGACAATCACACCCTGGGGAATCTCTGCTTACAAATCACGTTTTTGTTTCATTCAAATTCCCTACACCAAGATGTGCACATGCTACAATTCTCACTACAGTCTGTTGATGTTTTTAACGTTCCTCTGTTTATTGTTTTGCTGATGAAGGGTTTTACACCCGAAATGCCTAATGTTTGTACTTTTTCCATACAAAGCCTTTCCATTTTCAGCTTTTCGGGGAGGCCATTTGCTGTGTTTGTTAAGCCCCTATACTTCAACTTGTTTTCTGATTTTGTCTTAGAATGAGATTACCTAGTTTTGTCCTGACTCTGACCAGAGTCCTTGGTAGTGAGGGAAACAGTAAAATGAATAGTTATAGTTTTGGGAGATGACTTTTTTCCCCTGTAAATAATCTCTGTGATGTAGAATTATATTTTTGTTTTGAACATATGATACTGGATAAAGTCACCCTTGCTTAAAGTTGACTAATCTTTCTGGTCTGGCAGTGCTGACATTATCAGGATTCCACTGTAGTAGTTTTACAATTCGAGGCTTGAAGCAGCTCCCACCACTCTAGAATTGGTTTGTTTGTTTTTAAGGGTTTTACGGCACTTGCAACACATTAAGGTCATATCAGCGCCAGTAACAAAGGAAGAAAATTAGATAGTAAAAATATTCTAGATGTACAATTAAAAGGACTTGAGGAAAAAGTAAGACAAAGGGGAATTGGTTCAAATAGGGAATGGATATAGATTCCAAGAGCACGATGTCAAGTGTACTTAGCTTGAGATCACCTAAAAGTCTCACCCAGACACCAGCACAAGATCCCACTAAGAGGAAAACACTGAAATGTTTACAAATCATATATTAAAAATGAAAAAATGACAGTACATGACAGAGAGATGATTTACAAAAAATATCACCTTCCAAATCTATAAATTCAACTGTTTCCATCCCAGCCAAGGACTCCGGCCAGGGTCAGGACAAAACCAAGTAATCTCATTCCAAGACAAAGACAGAAAGCAATTGAAAAACAGACACAGCAAGGACCTCCCTAATCTTAATGAATATTTTTTTCCCAAACTATAAAAATAAATACAAACAAATTGAAACACGTTTCTAAAGCTTTCATGTCAACAATCAATAAGAAATGGATAACATGGTTAATGGACTTATTTTTTAATTGATTAAGTAATAGTTTAGAAAGTAGATAAACAACTGTACAAAAATAATATGCTGTACATTATTCTAATAATCATTGTATCGATTATACAAATATTTTTAATTAAAGCATAACTATAAAATTAATATGTATTAAATTTTGTCTAACAATATGTAGACGTGAATAATATATAAATATAATAAAATATAATATAAATAAAATCAACATGCTGATATTATAATAAAAACAATATCATCTGTGAAAAACAATGAAACAAAATCAAAACAATAACCCATATACAGTGATCCGATCCGTCACCTACCGTAGTCAACATCTATAAGTTGATGTCTCATTTCAAAGATTTCTGAACATGCAATTTCAAAATTTTACTTTGGTGTTTAAAGCTAACAGGGTGAATGACATTTTCCACACTTTGTTTTATGTTATGTTTTTATTGGTTTTACAGTGCTTACGACACATTTATCATATCTGCACTAGTAAAAGGGAAGAAAGAAAATGGGAGAGTAAAAAATTTCTAGAATTACAATTCAAGCCCCCAAGAAAAAGTAAATCAAATGGGAATTGGTTCAAAGGGAGAACAGATGTAGATTCCAAGAGCACATTATCAGCGTACTTTGATATCCCTTATAAGTCTCATCTTGATATCACCACTAAGAGGAACACACTCAAATGTTAACAAATAATATTTATATACTGTAAGTAAAACGGCATGATAGAGAGATGATTTACAAGACAAAAAATATCATCTCCCAAAACTAAACATTTGACAGTTTTCCTCCCAGACAGGGCCAGGACAGAACCTGGTAATCTCATTCCAAGACAAAGACAGAAAGCAAGTTGGAAAACAGATATAGGGAGATAAAAGACATAGTAAGTGCCTCCCTGCCCACTATGGGAGATCAGAAAAGCCCACCCAGTTGCCACGCTTTAAAGTCACGTCAGTGACTTGTAAAAAAGTTTGGTATAATGCGCTGAGAACAATCGTTTATCTCGACAGAATGTTTAGAGGCCTTTTCTCCTGACTAAATAGAGTGAACATGAATTATTACTGTTTAAATTGTTTCTGTTGTTGGCTGATGAAGGATTTTGAGCCCGTAACATTATGTTTGAGTTTTGAGTATTTTGTTCTTTTTTCAAGCTGTTGCACTCATTTCGGCATGTCCTTTTTTTTATTATATACTTTGTCTTTCACTGTATCATACACTCCAATTTTTTGCTCTAAGATGGAAGGGGAGGTGGGTGAGCTGGGGAGTGGGCATTCCATTCAATGATGGAAGGGGGGGGGGGGGGGCTGGGGAGTGGACATTCCATTCAATGATGGAAGGGGGGGGGGGGGGTGAGCTGGGGAGTGGGCATTCCATTCAATGATGAAATGGGTGGGGGGTGAGCTGGGGAGTGGGCATTCCATTCAATGATGGAGGGGGGGGGGGGGGGGGTGAGCTGGGGAGTGGACATTCCATTCAATGATGGAGGGGGGGGGTGAGCTGGGGAGTGGGCATTCCATTCAATGATGGAGGGGGGGGGGGGGTGAGCTGGGGAGTGGGCATTCCATTCAATGATGGAAGGGGGGAGGGGGGGAGTGAGCTGGGGAGTGGACATTCCATTCAATGATGGAAGGGGGGGGGGGGGTGAGCTGGGGAGTGGGCATTCCATTCAATGATGGAGGGGGGGTGAGCTGGGGAGTGGGCATTCCATTCAATGATTCAAGCTCAACTTTTCAAGATTCTTCCATGAACCTAACTCATTATAAGAATGCCAGCAATCCACAAACACACAAATACACACATTCACACATGCACACAATAAGAATGATTTCTGCATAGTGATAAACAACAACAATACAGAAAAACAGTAATATCACTTCTATAATTAATAGCATGACACTTTTGGGGGAAAAACAAAAGAAACCAAACAAAAATTATTTTAAAAAAAAGTCATTTTAAGAAGATGAAAGTATATCCAGCAAACTTTGGTTTTCATCATATTTGCACTTACTACTTGTCAAAACATTATCAATTCAAAAATGAAACAAAAATCAATTTCATTATAAAAAATAAAAAAAGGAACTTGACAAACTAAAAACGTAAGTCTGTAATGGTGATACAAATGAGTGGCTCTAAATAAAATATGAAATCAACAAAAGTTACTAATTATTTTCAATAAAGTATAAAACGGAACAAAAATCTAAAAACAAAACCAGTGGAGTCCTTGACGATCAGGACCTTAGATTTGAGGAGACTCCTGCTTCTTCAATATTACTGTAGATGTCACTAAAAATACTAATAAAAAAGGTGAAAATGGCAAGGTTTTAAAATCCAACAAAACAAACATTGGACATTTTTGGTGCAAACCCTTTGGTCAGCATATCAATAAACAAAAGAAGCCTTGAAAACAGAGAAACAAAATGTGAGAATTTGCAGCACATACTCTTTGTGGATGGAATATGAATTGTCTCATTCCAAAGCTTTTCCATTTCCACATGTTCATGAGTATTGTTACAATCCTGGGCTTCAAGCAGCCTTAGCCAGACCTGCTACAAGCGACAAACAAAAAATCTGTAACTGTATATTTCTGGAAAAAATCTGTGTCAACCCGAAATGCATGAATTTTACTTAGTTTATATCAATCATCACTTAAAATGCTTTAAGAGCGATGTGGTGAAGATCAATTCGATCAAATTACCATTTTTTGGACAAAAATATCACTTTTTCTCCAAAATTTTGTGTAAAATTCTCCCCCCCCCCTTCCCCCAAAAGACATAAAAAATGTATGCATTGTTTGAATCTGTTGTTTGCTGCTCTCTATAGATGTCAATGAAATCTGCTTTGTCTAGCACTGTTTAACACACAACTTTTCAGATTTTTATCTTATACCACTAGTAGCCTACCTGGTCTATAACTTGTCACCAATAATAACCTCGTGATGTAATTTAATATTATGTGTGTCAGTGAATGATATAATCAGTCGGAAGGTGAAAAATTTTTTTCCTGCATTTTCTGAAAGAATATGCTCCCCAGAGCATTTTAATCTTCATTTGAAGTAAATCGGATGATTTTTCATGAAGTTATGGTCAGATGTATGGGAAAGGTATCCAGCAACTTTTCTCAAATTTCATCAATATGTATAACTAAACCTGACACCATCCAACTGATTATGCCATTCATGGTAACATTTAATCATATAATATCATCATCTCGATAGATGAAGAAGTCTGTCAGCGCTTAGAATGACACAATATTATAGTCCACTTCTCTATTTATCTGGTGTAGTAAAGGAAACATAACAGGTAATGCGTGAATGAAACGAGTGGGCAACATCTTGAAGTGACAAAAACCCTGATGACAACGATGGAATGTTGCATAGAATATTC
>NC_088373.1:27642047-27649547 GCF_034508935.2 Berghia stephanieae | reverse complement strand
CTCCTCAATTAATTGGATTCCGAGTTTGTCTCACTGCCACTGTGATATCTTTATTCTCTGTTTTCATCTGGCACTTTTCTATACCCTATATTTCTCATAGATATTTTTTCAACAGAGGCAACCCTGTTAGTGGTCAGAAACTCATACTGTGACAATGTGAGTAAAGAGCTTTTTGGCAAAGACTAAACTTTGAATTTGAACCACCTACAGCTTGACACGATTTTTTCTATAGATCCAAATGTGAACATTATACAACAAGACTGCAAAGCTGCAAATCTCTATTTAAAAAAAAAACAAAAACAAAAAAAACCCCCCAAAATATAGAGCAATATCCACTAAATGAGCTCAAAGTGCTTTACAAGGGGTGTCTACCCAACAACACCAAACACGTAAGACCACACATGACACCTGTTAGGGGATAGTACTTTTTTTTCTCTTCTCGACAGAGACATCTATGAACGGCCAGGTATTCATTTTACACCCGAGTATGTTGAGAGAATGTGAGTAAGGAGCCTTTTCCAAGGAATCAACTATGCACTGCTTAGAATGGGATAACAAGTGATTTTAGGTAAAGTGCCTTCCTACCGGCATCAAATCCTCTGCACCCGAGTTGGCCATGATGACAGGAGGAGATCCCACTGAATCACCATGGGCTGGGGGTGGGGAAGGGTTGCTGGCGTCATTGGTGTCCATAGTGGAGTCGGAGTCTGCTGTGTGGTGGTGATGGTGGTGGTGGTGGTGGGGGGTAGTGGTGGTGGCGTTGATGATAGGGGTGGCAGGTAGGGTGGGGATGATGGACATGCCACCGCTGGCACCCACACTTGCTGTGTTGACATTGGGCAGATGAGGTTTGTTGTTAGTCTGTTGGATAAAAAAAATGAAATTAATTACTTGACAATGGTGTATATGGTAATTGCGTTTCAGGTACTGTTTAAAAATAATGTCTACATACAATTCAATTAATACATCAAATTGATAAATTAGGGAGCAGGCTGACTTGCCGACCAAACTCAACCATTTGAAAAGATTAATCATATTTCCTCAATATTTATGCTCATTTTCTCATATTTTTTCCGAAAAATTATATTTTTAACACGTTGAACCACCCAAAATTTCAAAGTTTAACAATAACTGAAAATTATGGAGGTTTATCAAGCTATCAGAGAGTATGAAAATCCTGCAATTCCTGTGACAATCATCTGATCTGTCTGGTTTTGTTTTTTGTTTTTAAGGGTTTTACGCGCTTGCAACACATTTAGGTTATATCAGCACCCGTAAAAAGGAAGAAAATGGGATAGTAAAAAGTTCTAGAATTACAATTAAAGCACCCAAGAGAAAGTAAGACAAAGGGGAACTGGGAACAAATAGGGATGAGATGTAGATTCCAAGAGCATACCATCAATGTACTTAGTTTTAGATCACCTATAAGTCTCATCCGGGCACAAGCACAAAATCCAACAAAGAGGAATACACTCAAATGCTTACATTATACATAAAACAAAAATAACAATTATAATAATACATAACACAGAGAGATGATTTACAAGGAAAAAAATACCATCTCCCAAAACCCCACAATAACTATGCATTTGACTGTTTCCCTCCCAGCCAGGACTCCGGCCAGGTCTAGGACAAAACCAAGTAATCTTATTCCAAGACAATGACAGAAAGCATGTTGGAAAACATATATAAGGGGATAGAAGACACAGTATGTACCTCCCTGCCCACTATGGGAGGCCAGGAACCCCACCCAGTGATCTGTCTGGCTTCTCAGATTCTCATCTAGGAGGAGGTGATATTTAATAACCTTCAACTATTCCACTTTTATCATTTTCCCCCTTTTATTACAAACTTTAGATTGTCTGCATTCAGCATATTTTAGTTAACATTCCCATATCATCATATTTTGGACCTCAAAGTGAATTAAGATATAAGAAATCATACTGGTTGGCTAGCCTGAGCAGGCAATGAGAGACACGTTTTAATAATGAAATTCAATAGAATACTTTTTTAAACAGCAATAAAAACCTTCCAGAATAGTTATATTACTTGCGTTAACATCACTAATTCATCAATGAGAAAACAAGCGAGGAAAAAATAACAAATCTTTTTTTTAGACCCTATAAAAATTATATTAAAAGCCCAGGGAAATCCTTGGGAAAAAACGAGAATTGACAGCTCAATACTTGTGGTGGTGGTGGTGACGATAATGATGATGATGATGATGATGATGATATTTCTATGAAGTTTCACTTTAAAATACTTTAAATGATTGTAATGTTATGCTCGAATACGCATGTTTTTTCAACATTTTCATCCATATTCCTTTAAAATCATGTCATATCCAGCCGATTTGGGCTTCCAATAAAAGATGAATTTACAAATTAAATCTGTACAAATAGCAGGTTTGGACCATGCTTTGTTTGAAATATCTTTTTTTTTTAAAAGAGGGAAGAAAATAAAAGAAAAGGAATGGAATAAATCAAACACGGTTCCAGGACTGATAAGATATTTACCACGGTTTGTAACAACGGATTTGGTTGTGTGAGCTGTGCAAGCTGAGAAGGACTGACTAGTAAGAACTGCTGGAGTTGTCCCCCCTGCATCATGGAGATGGTCGGGGCACCTTGGAGTGCTGGGGGTACCACGGATGTAGGGTTTGATTGGGGTGGTATGGCTGCTGAAATGGCTGGGAGGATGGTTGGGGTTTGATTTGACGATGAAGACGACGACGATGATGATGATGATGATGATGATAGCATCTGGGATACCAAAGATGAAGACGTTGACAGTTGCGGTTGCTGGAGAAATGTGATAGGCGATGGGCTGACATTATTGTTGCTGCTGCTGTTGTTGTTGTTGTTGTTGTTGAGTATGCTGGTGGCTGACGAGTTGGCAGATGTATAATTTGATTCAACTTTCAAGTCCAAGGCAGCGTTGGCCCCTCCAGGTAATGATGTCACTGTTGGACTAGAGGCCAGAGCCACTTGTACTTGAGACTTTAGTTTCTGTAAACGAGTAGGAAGAAAATAAATAACATAAAAAAGATATACAATGATTGAATGTAGTTGTAAGAAATTTTTTAAAATACATATAAAAATAAAATGAATATATGAGGAGTCGACTTTCAAAACCTGCTAGTCACATTTTCATCATACAGAGAATGAAAACTCCAATTCATTGTCACTTATTAAGTGACTTGAAGAGGAAAATACTTGTCGTGTTTGCCCCATAGAACAACATGCTGACTGTTTTGAAATATCCAATTTAATTTACTCTGGTGAATCTGAGAGGTCCAAAAGATTGCTTGAGAGTGTTTACTCATTTTTTCCAAAACACTTCACAAGGTTTCATTTATTTCCCCAGCAGGTCATATGGAACCATATGTCCACTTCATTAAGTACCAGTTGCCTGTTTGACATAAAAAATTGGAGTGCAATTTTCTGTCTTAAATTTCTAAACACTTGAATTTCCTATTTCTCATCATTTTGACACTCAATTTTCTTCATCTAGTTCTATTCATAATTTGTGTTTCCCAAAATCAGGGAACTGGAGAAGAGCCTTCGCTCAACAGTATATTTTGGGTTTAAGGGGATCAACTGGAAAACATGGAAAACTCTATTTAATCTTGGCTCAAGAATAGAGGCAGATGGCAAGTCAGGTCCAGAGATGAGAGGCAGATTGGCACTTATGTGTCAGCTAGGCTAATTCTCCATGTCCCATTGTGTACGTGCCAGGGAGATCGGCTCAGAGAAGAGTCATAGAAACCTACATTTTCCCTTGTATAGCAATACATGGATGGGAATCGTTGACAATAACAAAGGACAGACGAAAAGAGAAGAAATGAATTTGAGATGATGTACTACAGTGCGGCTATGTGGTCTTGTGGTATGACACTTGCTTTCCGATCGGAAGGTCCTGGGTTCGAGCATACTTGAGTCCTTGGAAAAGACTCTTTGTACGTGATGCTGTTGGGACCCTTTGTAAAGCTCTTTGAGCAAAATTAGTGGATGTTGCGCTATATAAAAGCTCTAATTTTTTTTTTCACAGAAGGGTCTCAAGAATCCTATTGACAGGCAAGACATCAAACATCTGTGTCTTGGAGAGAATAGGCCTCAAAGACTGCCAGCTCATGTAAACCATCAAGAAACTATAACTGTCATACTTTGGCCACACCGAAAGAAAAGTTTTGCATGGAAAGTCTCTGTAAAGACAAGTGGAGCAGAGGGAGGCCATGAGAAGGTGGTCTCAAGACATATTGGACTACGTGGTTCAGGTGGGGGGGGGGGGGGGGGGGGGGGGGGGACAATTTGAGAAGCATGATGCATAGCACATTTAAAAATCCAGAAAGAAGCTCTGTCGTCCAATGAGGATCGGCCTTGAAGAGGAGGAAGTTCATTCCAAAATAATACCAGTATAACACACTGAGTCACAAATAATACGGATGATTTTAAGAATATAAAAATTGAGCATTTCCAAAGCGCAATATCTACTAAACCTACTCAAAGTGTTTTACAAAGGGTCCCTAACCAATGGCAACACTTAACGTGTAGGATGAGACATGGCACCTGTTTGGCGATAGTACACGTTTTTTTCCGACAAAGACAACACTGTTCACGGCCAGGCATTAATTTTACACCCAAGTATGGTGAGAGAATGTGAGTAAAGAAACTTTTCCAAGGACTCAACTATGCGCTGCTCAAAGTGGGAAAATAGAAATAATTGCTTCCATTTTTGGTACAAATAAGCAAATAAAATTGTGAATTTAAAAATGTCTTAAAAATAATTTGATAACAATGAATCTTACTAATGGTGTCTGTTGTTGCTGTTGTTGTTGCTGCTGTGCTAGCTGTGCTGACTGCAGTAGCAATGACTGTAGTTCCTGTTGTGACAGAGTAATGCCAGAGGTGGGCAGAGCAGATGAAACTGGAATCTGGAAATTGAGATTTTAACCACGGTCAAATTTATTATTCATAGATCTATAAATAGACTGATTGACGATAAACACCATCACCTTGACCTGCCTACCTAGTTGATGATTTTAAAATTCATTATTTGTAGGGGATAAGAATTGTAGTCAGTAAAGTTAACATTGAAAATCAACATTTTACTCAGACAAGGCCAAGGATTCAACAACTTTGTTTTTTTGTTTTTTGTTTTTAAGGGTTTTACGGTTCTTGCAACACATTTAGGTTATATCAGCGCCAGTAAAAAGGAAGAAAATGGGAAAGTAAAAAGTTATAGAATTACAATTAAAGCACCCAGGAAAAAGTAAGACAGAGGGGAACTGGGAACAAATAGGGATCAGATGTAGATTCTAAGAGCATACCATCAATGTACTTAGTTTGAGATCACCTATAAGTCTCATCCGGACACAAACGCAAAATCCAACAAAGAGGAATACTCTCAAATGCTTACATTATACATTCAAAATAAAAAATATAATAATAGATAACAGAGAGATGATTTACAAAGGAAAAAAAATACCATCTCCCACAACAATAACTATGCATTTGACTGTTTCCCTCCCAGCTAGGACTCCGCCAGGGCCAGGACAAAACCAAGTAATCTCATTCCAAGACAAAGACAGAAAGCATGTTGGAAAACAGATATAAGGGGATAGAAGACACAGTATGTCCCCCCCCCCCCCCCCCCACCCACCCCTGCCCACTATGGGAGGTCAGGAACCCCACCCAGGGCATCAACTTTCATTTTCAATAAGTTTTAATGACTTAGTGATGAACTTCTGAAATAGGACCCAAAATTGGGTAAATCTACGAATATTTCGTAATAGAAGGCAGGGCAGTATCACCCACCGTGCGGATAATGTCAAAAAGTCCAAAAAAAAATTTTTTAATTTACAAAATGAAATCAAATAAAATGAATATTTAAAAAATAAATAAATTTAAAACAAAATTAAAGCCTTGAGTAAAGAAAAAGAATATATAATCAAAAGTAGCCTTTCAGAGCCATAAAATCCTTGGTGCCAGAGTTCCCTCCCAGTTTCTACAGCAAATAAACCGATAACAGCAAATGTATGCTAAGACAGGATGCTAGTCTATTGCAAGTTATTTCGACAAAATCTAACAGACACAGATACCAAACCAATCTTGGTGGACAGAGGGGGGAAGGGAAGGGAAGGGGATGGGCGTCAGACGAAAAATTCTCCACGTCACCCGAGATAAATCCCAATCGGGACCTTCTGACTTTAGGAAAGACGTAGGTATTTTTTTCACACATGTTTCTCTGTCACCCAGGATTGATTGGGTAGCTGGGGTCTGGCTGAAAGTAATTTGATGCGTCCTATCCAATGGGTAACCGCAATTATCATTGTCCCGTTCAACATTAACATATAAACTGGAATCACCAGACTTCACAGGGCTTTATGGTTCCAGAGTGCTACTTTCTATTGCCCTTACCACGGCTTGTTGTCCAAACTGGTTCTGTACAATCAGGCCTGTAGGAATGGCAGACGATGGGAGGCCACTCATGGGGAACAGACCCGGGACGGTCTCACCACTATCCATTTTCTGGAAATAAAAGAATAAACCAAGGGTTTATGTATTATGTATTTGTCAGGATACATAATTTATAAATGACTATATATAAATATAATCCTCATGAGTGGATGCCCATTTGTACTAGTTCATACTATAGGGGCAGCTTGGATCAGCAGTACCCCGTAAGGTAACAAGTTCGATCGCCTGCCGCTGCGCTGTGTAGCCTTGAGCAAGTCACCTTGCGCTAGCTCAATTTGCGGGGATGCACTGCGGCTGACATCTGGGTTATTCCGGTCTTCCCTAGAGACAAATTTCCCCTTTGGGATGAATAAAGGGAATTATATATATATATATATATATATATATATATATATATATATATATATATACATATATATATACATATATACATATATATATATATATATATATATATATATATATATATATATATATATATATACATATATATATACATATATACATATATATATATATATATATATATATATATATATATATATATATATTTATATATATATTGACCTGCCTACTTGAAAATCTAAAAAAACGTAATTTTGGGGGAGATAAAAATTGTAGTCGCTACATTTGACCTCATAAATCAACAAGTTATCCTCACGAGGATTAAATAACTTTTCAAAATCTTTAAAATTGTGTAGTCTGGCATCACCTTTCATTTACAATAGGTTTTAAAGACCAATGGAGGCCCATGAAGTTCTGTAATAGTAGGAAGGTCTTTTTTTGTTTGTTTGTTTGTTGCTTTAGGTCTCTTCCAACACAAATGAGGTTATATGAGAGACCGCTGAAACAAAAAAACAAGCAATCTAACAAAAATAGTACAAATGTAAATCAAAATCATAACCTAAAGATATCATAAGCTAATTTATAAATAACCAAGAACAAACAGGCAGAAGATTTACAGAGAAAAAAAAATCCCCTGTCAAAAATACAATCACAAACCAAAGAAGCAGGATAGGCT
>NC_088373.1:27602047-27634547 GCF_034508935.2 Berghia stephanieae | reverse complement strand
AATTTATTTAATGTAAGATTAACTGACCAATTGATAATGATGATAATTTTTGGTGTCGAATTGCCACAATCGTAACAAATTGAAAACGAAATGAATATGTTTATGTTGTGTATATCGCACGTGTGAAAGAAAGAGAGGAAGAGAGAGAGAGAGAGAGAGAGAGAGAGAGAGAGAGAGAGAGAGAGGGAGTGAGAGAGAGAGAGAGTGAGAGAGAATGAGAGAGAGAGAGAGAGAGAGAAAATAAGTAGGAGTGAAATATCTGTTCAATGTTACGGTTATCGTTTAACGTTATAACAAGTGTAACTAAATGACAAATTGCCATATTTATGGACAATAAAGACCTATTATTATAATTATTATTATTATTATTATTATTATTATTATTATTATTATTATTATTATTATTATTATTAACAAAATGTAAAAACTAAAAACAATAGCTTTGATGCTACGCCTATAATTTGTCTCAGAAAAATGTAATAAATAGGCATGGGGTAAAAGTAATACCGGGTATACTACGGATATAGTCGGTGTTAGGGTTGAGTGAGTTAAGGGCTGCTGCCGTCAGACCACTTCTGTACCTTAGTATACTGCTTGCTGGCTGTCATCTAAAGTCTATGCGACTAAGTTACGGTGTGCAAAACGTTCTTCCAAAAATACGCTAAACGGGAAAATACTTGATAAGTCATCCGTCAAACCACTAATCACGACAACTATCGCTTGACTTTCACAACGACAGATAATATCATTATCTGAAAACTATTAAACCGATGATGCCACGCTAAGCAATGGAGCAAGGGGAGACATAGAGATACGCAGATAGATAGATAGATAGTTAGATAGTAGATAAAATAGATAGACATGCGCGCGTGTGTGAATGAGAGAGAGAGAGAGAGAGAGAGAGAGAGAGAGAGAGAGAGAGAGATAAAAATCTAAACCATGTATATATAAATAATAATAACAATATTACAATCATATCATATACTTCATATCCGACTGTTTACTGTATCCAGAACAAACGGGTTTTGTTGTTTGAACATGGAGATGATAATTTAATCAATTTATCCGTTTTGAATACGAAGCTTAGCTAAGCAATGGAGCAATGGGGAGACAGAGAGATACGCAGAGAGATAGATAGATAGATAGATAGATAGATAGATAGATAGATAGATAGATAGATAGATAGATAGATAGATAGACAGATAGATAAAATAGATAGACATGCGCGCGTGTGTGAATAGAGAGAGAGAGAGAGAGATAGAGAGAGAGAGAGAGAGAGAGAGAGAGAGAGAGAGAGAGAGAGAGAGAGAGAGAGAGAGAAATCTAAACCATGTATATATAAATAATAATAACAATATTGCAATCATATACTTCATATCCGACTGTTTACTGTATCCAGAACAAACGGGTTTTGTAGTTTGAAAATGGAGATGATAATTTAATCCAAAAAAAATTGAGCATTTATATAGCTCAATATCCACTTAACGTGCTCAATGCGCTTTACAAGGGGTCCCTGGTCAACAGCAACATTTAACATGTAGGACGAGACATGGCGCCTGTTAGGCGATATTACAATTTTTCGGACAAAGACAACGCTGTTAACGGCCAGGTACTCATTTTACACCTGAGTACGGTGAGAGAATGTGAGTAAAGAGTCTTTTCCAAGGACTCAACTATGCGTCGAGCGAGGCTCTAACCCAGGACCTTCCGATCCGAAAGCGAGTGTCATACCACTAGACCACATAGCCGCACAATCAATTTATCCGTTTTGAATACGAAGCTTAACTCCACCTCCCGCCCACTCCCTACCTCCACACACACACACACGCACACACACACACACACACACATCGAGAAAGGGAGAACACGCAGTCAACACACAACGAAGAATAGATGAATAATTCATTGGGGTATGAATATGGATTATAAAGGATTTCAAATGAAATAGACGGCGTTTTATTGACGGAATCCCTACTCATACCCCCCCCCCCCCCCCCCCCCCCCCCCCCGCATTTTCAAAAGTTTGGCCAGAAAAATCATCCTTCAAATTAATATCGACCGATGAAAATTAAAATCATCCTCATCTTGCAAAAAAAAACAAAACAAACAAACTATCAAACCCGAGACCTTCTTTGAAGTCCTTGAAGTCCCAGGTTCGATAGTTTTTGCCAAGATGAGGGTAACTTTAACCGATCAATATTTATGGACGGACGAGTGCTTTTTTTTTTGGCCATTTTTTTTTTTTTTAAAAATTAAACGTGCTTTTTCAGAATCCGGCAATGCTACACATGTATTGTATCATGTTATCATTGTAATAACAAAAATTCATCCGATTATGAAAAGTATGCTATCACTTAGCAACGACGTGTTCACATTTGCAGGTCTGATAACCGAACGCAATTATGGGCTTGATTCAACATTGTTGTAGCCCTTCAAAGCCATTTGGCCCATGGAGCCGGAGTTTATACCGGTTTTCTATAGCATGAAACGGACAATAGCAATTGTTTATTGCTACCCTTTGGATAGGATGCTAGTCTATCGCAGAGTACATTCCGCCAGATCTAGCAGACTCTCATCGCACTCAGGTGTAAAATGAGTACCTGGCCTTTGACAGCTTTGTATATGTTGGAAGAAATATCGCCTAACAGGCGTCATGTCTTGTTCTGCATGTTACGAGTTGCTGTTGGTCAGGGACCTTTTGTAAAGCTCCGTGAGCACGTTTAGTGGATATTGCGCTATATAAAAGCTCGATTTATTATTAAAAAAAATAAATAAATAAATAAATATCCTAGGACATGCGAGGGTCAAACTTTCAATTTGAATCATAACACTACTACCTTATTGCATCCTTCTTTACCCCCAGATTCCCAAATGGAATCGGGACAGTCCCGGTTTTTTGGGGAACGGTTGGCCACTATGCTAGAGTAGAGTAGAAGTCCTGGCGAAAAGGATACCTCACATGTTTACTTGAGCTTTTATATAGCGCAATATCCACTAAATATGCTCAAAGCGCTTTACAAGGGGTCCCTGGCCAACAGCAACATTTAACATGTAGGACGAGACATGACGCCTGCCAGGCGATATTACACATTTTTCGGACTAAGACAAAGCTGTTAACGGCCAGGTACTCATTTTACACCTGAGTACGGTGAGAGAATGTGAGTAAAGAGCCTTCTCCAAGGACTCAACTATTCGCCGAGCGAGGCTCGAAGCCAGGACCTTCCGATCCGAAAGCGAGTGTCATACCACAAGACCACATAGCCGCACATGTTAAGGCTTCGGATGGAAAGAAGTCTTATATCAGAAGCCTTTACATTTTATGTTCATCTTTTCACTAGTATTTTCACAATGTGAGATCTCGGGCAGCCTCCACAGCTCAAAACAAAAAGTCCCTATAGATAGAATGCGCTTGGCTAAGAAGCTCATAACATTGCCAAAACTGTGTGTATCCATGAACGTTTATAGTCAGGTTAATACAGTTCAGTGAGCATTACTCATAACCGCGGATGGCAAAAACAATAACAAAGACCTGAGTGACGTCATCTTCGAACTATCTATAGATAGAATGAAGTTGACGTCACTCCGGGTTTTTTTTTTTTTTTTTTTGTCATCTACGTTTATGAATATTTCTCACTTAAACTGTATTATCTAGACTATAAAAGTTACACAAGAGTTTTGTGTGTTGGCCCGAGATATACTTCCGGATGGCAATGTTGTGAGCTTCTTAGCCGAGCTCATACTATCTATATTTTGTGGACCCCCTCCCCCTCTCCTCAGACAAAACAAAACAAAAACACCCGACTTCCAAGAAAGAAACCCGCATCTACACAAACTTCTAGATTTCTAACTTTAACTCTAGTCCTTCAGAGGTAGTCAGGAGTTTATCCAGTATTCTATAACGTGAAACGGGCAATTGCAAATGCTTGCTACCCTTTGGGATAGAACGTTAGTCTATCGCAAAGTACTTTTCGCCAGATATTATAACTGACCCAGCTACCCGGACAAACGGCAGAGGAATATATGGCACAGCTGGATTTCAAGTGTTGTATTAATGTTTTTGTTATTGGCTGAAGATAATAATAATAATAATATTAATAATAATAATAATATTAATAATAATAATAATAATATTAATAATAATAATAATAATAATAATAATAATAATAATAATAATAATAATAATAATAATAATAATAATAATAATAATAATAATAATAATAATAATAATAAAAATAATAATAACAATAATAATAATAATAATAATAATAATAATAATAATAATAATAATAATAAATAATAATAATAATATCACAGTGCAAAAAAAAAAAAAAAAAGGAATCTGGAGCAGATATGAGATAATCAGAGTCATCATGAATATTCAACAGGCTAAAAACCTTTCCAGCCCTGCCCAAACAACATGACGGCCATACCTGTTCTACCGACCAACCAATGACAAACGCAAAGCTAGGCATATAGTTATAGTCAAGGGTCATCTTAATCTATCGATACATAATGAAGGAATGTACAAAATATATACAACGGCTTTTTAAAAAAACAAACGCCATCGAATATGTTTCAGGCTCAAAACCCTTCTTCAGCCAATAATAACAATAACAATAATAATAATAATAATAATAATAATAATAATAATAATAATAATAATAATAATAATAATAATAATAATAATAATAATAATAATATTAATAATAATAATATTAATAATATTAATAATAATAATAATAATAATAATAATAATAATAATAATAATAATAATAATAATAATAATAATAATAATAACAATAATAATAATAACAATAATAATAATAATAATAATAATAATAATAATAATAATAATAATAATAATAATAATAATAATAATAATAATAATAATATTTTATCACAATACACAATCATTGAACATAAGCAGATGACGAGGACGAAGACATAGGAGCACGGATAGCTCCATTTTTTGTTTCTGAAAATATCTAAGTGACAAATTAAGGAACAGGCACTGGTGTCAGATACGGATTTTTATAACAGTGTGTCTGAAACAGTGCCAGACAAAGTAAAAAAGAAAAGAAGGAAAAAAAAAAGTCTACCTATAATATAGTCGAGTCCCAGGTTTGAGAATTTTGGACAAGATGAGGATCATATTCATCCACGAGTTTTCTGTTTTAAAAAAACGTATTTTCTGGGGCGGGGGTTAAGAGTACGTCAGCGATGAACATCTAGAGTGTAGAGTCACCTGACTGCTACATACATACGACTTCTACCACTATACTATACTATAATAATACTATGTAGTACACAGCCAAGACTGTCGGTGACAATGTGAGACTAGCACCGCTGACACTAATACATACCGTCATAAATAATAATACATATTCACCATTCCAAGACAAGAGACTGCTTGCTTACATCAACTTACGCATAAAGAAGTGAGTGACTTAGATAGGAGGATAGACGTTAAAATAAAATAAAATTCTGGCCTATGTGGTATTTTGAAAAGAAAGAAATAAACACAGAGAGAGAGAGAGAGAGAGAGAGAGAGAGAGAGAGAGAGAGAGAGAGAGAGAGAGAGAGAGAGAGAGAGAGAGAGAGCAACACACAAACAAACAACTTGTATTTAATGAATAATGAATCATCCTCTAATAAGCCCTACAACAGATGTAAGTAAAACGACTGTCCCAGAAATAATGTCAAACATGAGCATGGAATAAAAAAAACAAAACAACACAAACAGGGGAATAGAATGCAAAATGCAAACAGATGTTACATACACATCACATCTATTTTACCAAGGGGTCCACAAGGCTGGTTCTTTTCTTCACCATTTATAGACCAAGAAAAAGATAAATACCTATTTCTAATGACTTTCTGTCGTACATGCACCCCTAGTTGTATATCAATATCATTTAATAATCTTTTCTCTGACAAACATTTTTTGCTATTTTTTTTTTTTCTGGTTTAGTTTTTTAATGGCCCACAGACAAGTGGAAACCAGAATGGGGAAAAGTCGGGATTATGTGGTGGATGAGGTAAAACTCGGCTGTTACTGTTTATCCATTCTCGCAATAGTATGGGGATTAAATAGTTACAATTTATATATTTCTCTTTTATTCGAAATAACAACAATAGTGAAACATTTGGGGGACAGGCACTGGTGTGAGAAAAAGATCTGAAAAAAAGTGTGTATGAAACAGTGGCAGACAAAACATAAAGAAAAATCCAAGACAATTTCTGCTTTGATTTGTCTGACACGGTTTCATACACACTTTTCCACATCAGTATTTACATAATCAAATTACAGCTCGATATGACCTTCTGGGGTAAAAGATGGCCAAGTGAATAATGCGTTGGGGTTTTGTATTTGTTTTTTTTTAATGGCATACAAATACCTACCAGATTCCTAATGTAACCTTTCAAGACCATGAGGCCCGTGGAGCCAGAGATAATACCTGGTTCTTGTAGCTTTGAACAAACAGTTACAACAGTAGTAAGTAGTCCTTCAGAGCCATTGGGACCATGGAACCGGAGTTTATCCCGGATTCTATGGCGTGAAACAGACAACAACAATTGCTTGCTATCCTTTGGATAGGATGCTAGTCTATCACAAAGTACTTTCCACCAAATCTAACACTCAGCTACCCATTCACTGTTGGGTGGACAAGGGGGGTTCAGAACAAAATCTCAACTGCACCTGGGATTGAAATTGGTCCCGTTGCGTGTGAAGCGAGTGCTCTACCAACTGAGCTACATTTTGAATTGATGATTCATCCCAATGTAAATTTGGTCATATCTAATTCCCTAATGACTAATTCGTGTGTGTCGTGAAATGTGGATTTTAGGCAATGACAAACTATAGTGGATGGAACCAACTTGTATTTATTTTCAAGTCTGATAACCCGAGTCGTTATGGTCTCACGTCTCAGTGTTGTAATGGAAATACTCTCAAACCAACACAAAATATTGTCCACCGCAACAATGATACACCATACCCATAATTGTGTTCGGTTATCAGACCTGCAAATGTGCGTGCACAAAGGATAGGATGTTAACGACTAAGGTCTACGATTGGGAAGTGTGTGTGTGTGTGTGTGTGTGAGGGGGGATATGAGGATGTGCCCATTAGGGTTGAAGCGCTTTAAGGGTATGATAAAGAGATGTTATTGTTATTTATTCTTATCATACATAATGTGCGAAGGCCCTAGAGCTAACATGATACAATATAATACGCAATCAAAACTGATATAGCATTGTAATCAAATAACAGCCACCATAAGTTTAGTAATGTTCAAAACAACATTAGACACATACATCAGGTCTCCAGATAACTTCATTGTTTTTCCTTTGCGGAATTTGTGTGTATCAGAATGAGTGCATTTGAATTTGTGTGTAGGACTGCATCACTGCAGTGATGGGCACAATGTCACTTGCAGCTCATCCTCAAAATCAAGATAAAATTTTTTGTTTTCTTTTACCACCCAGCACAAGATTAAAAAATAAATAATAATAGCACCATAAGCAGCGTTGTCTCTGTCAGAAAAAAAATTGTAATATCGCCTAATGTGTTGCTGTTGGTCAGGGACCCCTTGTAAAGCACTTTGAGCACGTTTAGTGGACATTGTGCTGTATAAAAGCTCAACTTTTTAAAATCCTTAATATTCCTTCAGGGCTATTAGGTCTATGGACCTTGAGTTTTATCCAATTACTTTCTACTACTACTACCCTTTGGATAGGAAGCTAGTCATTTGCAAAGTACTTTCTACTACTACTAGATCTATCCAATCACTGCTGGGTCGCCGCCATGTAGGGCCCCAAAAAACCCCCAAAAAATCTTAACTTTACCCTGGATTTCTCTCATCCGCATGTATGTGAGAAATGAGTGCTCTCCCGACTGAGCTATAGGGACCCTTTACATATAATTAAAGCTAACTTGTTATAAGTTAGATAAAATGACTCACCATGCCTTTGTCGTCACTGCCAGAAGAACTCATCTTTCTACTTTCTTATCCTCTGAGAGAAAGGGTCTCATCTACCAGGAATGGTAGTCAATGATATCTCCAGCTCCTAACACACAAAAAAAAAGAATTTTTTAAAAAAAAATCTATGTCAAACTTTATTCTATGTCAAAACAAAAAATAATGAATAAGGAGTCGGAGCAAATTTGGCTCTCTTATACTTTTATAGTTAAACAACACAGTGTATTTACTCCTTATACTTTCATTACATCTTTAATTGGCTCACTGAACACTTTTATCTCAAGAGAAATTGATTAAGAATTGGAAGTTTTTGTGATAATAATAATAATTGTAATATAGTTCACTCCGCTTAATCTCACATCGGTTAATCACACACTCTGCTTATACGCTAAACATTCCCAAAAAACATAATTTTTTCTACATAACCGCTCTGCTTAATCGCTACACCTTGATTGAAGTGACAATCTACAGCCATATGATGTTGTTCCCGTTCCAGACAACTTTTCGGCTGAAACATTCGATGAATTCTTTACAATGGACAACAATATACCCATCATCAGTGAACTGACATCTCAGGAGCTACTGAGCTCCGTTCAGTCACACAAAAGACAACGCAAGGATAATGAAGATGAGGATGAATCTTCGGAATGTGACAAACCACTCCTGACAAACAATGAAAAACTTGACATGGTGGATAAACAACGCCACTAAATCAAGATCGCTTGACAGATGATCTACATTGGCACAATTGGAGATAAGTTTATAAACAGTATGCACAGAATAGAAATCAATCAATGCTTCACGATTATTGTTCTTGCAAACAATAATGTCACATTTTGTTGTCAATAAAACATGAAAAAGAAAAGAACAACAAAAAAAACAAAAAAACAAACCAATTAACAAAAATAAATAAAACTTAAACAAACATTCTAATGAGGCTATGTCTTGAGAATGTGACGGTCCCAAACCCGTAGAAAACCCAGAATGAAGGTCCTACATGAATTGCACATGAAAGCAATAGCTTAGATGCTATTATTAGCTTCTCCACTTAATCACACACTCCGCTTAATCGACACACTAAGCCAAACTCCCAAGGGTGTGTGATTAAACGGAGTCGACTGTAATAATAGTTATTATTATAATGCCAATGACAATAATAATAATAATATTAATAATAATATTAATAATAATAGTAGTAATAATAATAATAGTGCGGCTATGTGGTCTAGTGGTATGACACTCGCTTTCGGATCGGAAAGTCCTAGGTTCGAGCCTCACTCGGCGCATAGTTGAGTCCATGGAGAAGGCTCTTTACTCACATTCTCTCACTGTACTCAGGTGTAAAATGAGTACCTGGCCGTTAACAGCGTTGTCTCTGTCCCAAAAATTTGTAATATCGCCTGGCAGGCGTCATGTCTCGTCCTACATGTTATGTGTTGCTGTTGGCCAGGAACCCCTTGTAAAGCGCTTTGAGCACGTTTAGTGGATATTGCGCTATATAAAAGCTCAAGTTTTTTTTGGTAATAATGATAATAATAATAATAATAATAATAATAGTAATAATGATAATAAAAATGATAATAATAATAATAATAATAATAATAATAATAATAATAATAATAATAATAATAATAATAATAATAATAGTTCATCAAGGTTTTCTGTATCTATAACTATAATAACTGTGATAACCAGCGCTTGAACCAAATTAAGTACTTGAAAATGATTATTTTATTTTATTATAAAAATTATAAATCATAGTAATCATAGTCATAGTACTATTTGAACAAACCACTTTAAATTTAAAAATCAAGACTAGAGTTTGAGTTAGAGATAGAATTGGTGTGAAAGTGAAAGATGTGATATTCATATTTCTCCTATTCCTATAGACTAGATATGCTTGATATTTTTAAAAATTACCAGATCTGTTGCGCGGTCTCTGTCTCTGGTGGGATGTTGTGGTTCGCTTTATAATTAATTTGTCACATTTCTGATCAGTATAAATTTAAAAGTTAAATAAATCGTAGTCGTAGGTTGAACTTGAGTAAGTTTTTTTTACCTTTGAATGTTGGAATTATATTGTTTTATTAAAATCTATTAATAAATTAATATTCATATGAAGTAGATGGAAATTCAGGTTCAGGTGAAGCGCTCATACTCATCATAATCATTATCATGGTCATAGTGTAGTTCGATAGACATTATTGATAAGGATTTATATTTAGATGAGTTTGAAAAGGGTTGGAGGGTGAGAAAATATATTTGGAATGTTTTAAAATGGTAAACAAACATGTTTAACACTTGAAAATTAACGCTCGAAGATTTAATCCGTTTTCTTAGCACTAAAAGGAAAGTAAACAAACGTAGCAGACAAAATACAGAAAATATGAATATGTAACAGGTTAGATGCCAAGAGGAACATCATTTTCTCACAGGTCAACGCCATTTTGAATAATAAAATGTGCAAAATTATTCTTCGTGATATCTCGGAAACTAATAAGAAGACTTTGATTGCAAAGCAAGTAAGCTTTCAAGTACGCACCAACTGATCAGGACCACAAAATCATTCATTATTCAGCATTTGATTAATTCAACAAGTTCATACTCACCACTTTTACCAATAAAATTGTGTTTAGTCTGTATGCACAATCCTAAGTCGGCGACCGAACTTCGCTGCAGCTGATTATCATATTATTGCAATGAAGTTGATAATCAATTCTCATTGGTTAATTTTCTTGCTCGGAATTACTGAATTGATTGATTTTCTATTAATTTAAAATACTTATCTTGAAATATAAATTGACTTTTATTCTCCAATAATATCTTGTGGTCCAGAAATATATTTTTTTTTAAATAATTTTATTTCTCCCAATAATGCAGTAAATTAATGTGGCGGAGATTTCAACTGAGAACACTGAGAACATAATGTTATGCGCGTTCAAGAAGAGTTGTCGCGCAGTTACCGCCTCTAACTAAATAAATTTATTAATGTTTAGGCTCATTTAGTAAAATTATTTTTAAAAGAAATAAATTCTTGGTTCTCATAAAAAGTATCTACCTTTTTTGTTCATGACTTGACACCCAGGTGAACAGAGAGTGCTTCCTGGTTGACACATCTCTTTGACTTTAAATCTAGTTATTTTTGAGCGATTTGTCTAGCACTGTCTACAGTACACAAGATTTAGCTTAGGGCTACCACTTTCTTGCGCCCCCCCCCCCTCCTATGATTGTCTAAATGAGCAACTGTCATATACGGTTCGTGGATTAATCAGTGAATCGAATCCTATATCAGCATGTTAATTATAATATAAGTATTTTCACAAGCACAAGACACAGAATCCATGAGTATCCGAGAATCCAACTACACAAATTACTGAGAAGAGACCAGCATATTGATAATATTAGCAAGTTAACGATTAAATTCCCAACCTTCAACGATCGACGAACGATGAGGAAGAAAACAAAGATCTGTCCTCAGAGTCTTAGGACAGATCTTCGTTTTCTTTCTCATCAATCGTCGATCGTTGTAGGTTGGAAACGTCATCGTTAACTTGCTATTGTGGCAAAAGCAAATCGCACCCCCCCCCCCCCCCCCAAAGGTTAAAGACCTCGCATATAATACATTAGTGTTGGAATACACGTGCAAAGTGTGGGATCCTGATCAGCAAGGCAACATCAAGAAACTTGCACACGTTAAAAGGGTAGCATCAAAGTTTGTCGCCAACAATCACTTGAGCGAACCAGGATGCATTACAGAAGCTTTGGTAAACACTGGGGAGCAGACGGAAAGAAAAACTCCTCCAACTTTTCCTCTCCATATAACAGTATATTCCATTACAACAGCAGAGCTACTCTACCACGATATTTTACAAAACAACACGGTACATTCACAAGAAATTATCACAGCAGTAAGTTCACCATTCCAACATACAGAACAAACACATATAAAAACAGCCCCCCCCCCCCCCCCCCCCCAAGTTCCACCAAGGAATGGAACTCTCCAATCCAAATCCTAGATATTACTAACAAAAGCAAATTTGATCAGCTATTGAACATATTTTTTTCAACTCAATGACACAATTAAAGGGAAAAATTTGAATAAAATCCACAGTAATGGGCAATTCACCTTTTGCAGATAAAGGCGTTGAATCTGAACGTTGGCCAGTGAACTGGTTAATACCGAAACACTCGTGGGTCCATACGTAGAGTTAGATTAACATCTTATTTATATCTTTTTTTAGGGGGGGGGGGGGGATACTAGAGGTGCCAAATGAGCCTATAAAATGTAAGGAAAAATAAAGTGAGTAAAGGTGACTCGTATAAAAGTGGACAACACAAAACAAACACCTACTGGTCCTTGGTCTTCGTCGGGAGACAAACAGCAAAATACAAAAAAAAAAAAAATTATACTCTCGGGTCTTCCTTATCACCTTTACACGTTCAATGTTTGAATGTTTGTAAGAGGGCGGAATCGAGTTTACAACAACAGAACACGCGTAATTTGTGAAGAGTAAAGGCATCGATTCGTCAGAGTAATCTCTGTGAAGGAGGTGCGATCTCATTCGAGGAAGTTTGGCTTTCTGGATGATTATTCTTCCTTGTATTTTTCTTTTTGATTTGGTCTGCAAAGAAAAGAATATATATATATTATATATATATATATATATATATATATATATATATATATCGCCTAACAGGCGTCATGTCCCTCCTACATGTTAAATGTTGCTGTTGGCCAGGGACCCCTTTTAAAGCGCTTTCAGCACATTTAGTGGATATTGCGTTATATAAAGCTCAATTTTTTTTAAGCTCAAAGAAACATTCACATTTACTAGATTTGTATCTTCTGGTGTTTCAATATACACAGGGACGTCGTATCTGGAAAGCGGTTTCAATCAGTCTTTGATTCCATGACGGTACACAAAGATGGATTGGTTTTGTATGGTTGGGACTGAGATGAGCTCAGACTAGACATATACATTTTTCTCGGGGAACTACAGCAGCTAAACTGTACCGATGACATCTTGCTTTGTTCCTCGGAGGCCTGGGCCAAATGTTTTAAATATTGTATAGCTAAAATTGTAAAATTGTTGTCTTTTCTATAACAAAATAATGTAGCGATTCTTAAACAAATATAAGTATGTTGCCAGTAATGTCTAAACGTTATTATAGGGTTGTTGAATTATCTATTTTTAAAATAATTCAAAACAAACTTTACCTCAAATTCTGCACTGTTTTGACAGATAATAAGTTAGCAATAAACAAACGTAATCAAAGAAAATCGGCTTCTGAATCATTTTTTAATTATCATAATTTGGTCTAACTGTGTTTGCAAATTTGAAAGATGCGCATGATGCAACCACCCGTTCCGTCCATCGTTGTCACAATTAGCAAGAACAGCCAAGACAACAAGCTTTTATTCGGTTAAACAGCAAGATTCAATAAGGCAATGGGGACGCCCCATCTAACGTAGTGCCGCTCATTGAACAAAGTTTTAATCTACTACTACTACTTATAATTTGAACGACTCCCACGTATGTGATTTTACGTATAGTTTACAGTCTGTTAACAATCAGATCATCATTCAGTGCGGCTATGTGATCTTGTGGTTTGACACTCGCTTTTGGATAGGAAGGCCCTGAGTTTGAGTCTCGCTCGGCGCTTATTTGAGTCCTTGGGAAAGGTTCTTTACTCAGATTCCCTCATCGTACTCACGGTTAAAATGAGAACCTGGACGTAAACAGCGTTTTCTCTGTCGGAAAAATTATGTAATATCGCCTTACAGGCGTCATGTCTCAGGCAAATGTTGCGTGTTGCTGATGGGCAAGGACCTTTGTAATAAAGCGCCTTGAGCACGTAGGTGGATATTGATCTGTATAAGCTCACGAGAAAAAAAATAATTAAATAATATGAATAAGAACATTTATAAATCCCATTTCCACCGATTAACCATGATCAACTCGCTTCCCAATGTTTAATTTATTTCCCAGCAGGTCGAATGAGAGCATTTTCAATTTCCTACAACACCAGACACCTGTTAAGCGTACATATGTATTCATTCACATCCGACTCGAGTGGGGCAATGTATGTTAAGTGCAATATCCAAGGACGCAATGTTGAGAACTGAATTTTCCACGATCACTGTCACATATTCGACCTCTGGCCTCTGACCATGCCTAATGTTGCTTGACTTTTTGTGATAGGAAGAGACAACGTATCGGATATTTAGCTTCTGAATGAGAAAAATAGTCTTAGATTCGTATGATCGTGTCAGTACTAAATGTAAGATCCGTACTGAATGGAGAAAAAAATATAATAATATTCTCAATTTAAAAAAAAAAAAATATATATATACAAACTTGTACCAACTTGAACAATCAACCACAGAGACCATTTTAGGCGGTCCAAACAATGTTTTTTCATCTCACAAGAATATGGAGGCTATTTAGTCACTGCGGAGTATTTAATTGTATTTCATTGCCGCTACAAGATCCTCCCCCCTACTGAGGTAATTGTTTTAATTTCTCATGTTTAATTCACATATTTTGTTATAATAGAACGACAAATATAAAGATTACAAAGTAAATATGAAATTAAAATCAGTGAAGCATTCAATGATCAAGGATAAACTCGTAAACAATCTTCTATAATTTTCCTTCTCCAATTCTCGCATGAAGGGAGTAAATTGTAAGAGCCAGATTTTATTTGAAAACATGGAAGCACACAAAGTCGATACAAAATCAACCGAATGCCGACACATTTAGACTGGCTTTCGTTATTATCGGATTATCATTGATATTTGTGAGTACATTTTACACACTTTGTTTTAGTATTAAAGTCAAATTCTATTAATTTTCCATTAAGTACTCAAATGACTTTTGTCAAACATCACAAGAAGTGTTTTGGACAGGCCATGACAATTTTTGACAAACAGATTGACTGATTGTTGACGAGGGTTCGGGAAGTCGAGTGACCACTTGATTTACGATTCATGAAAAGTCTTTTGGTTTTCACTTTGCCTTTGCCCGCTTACCTTTACTTTTTAAAAATAGGATTATATTCATATTTTATTTTTATTTTTTATCACACGCCGACTGGGAGGATCTACAAGAATTGAATTTGTACGATTTTTTTTCTTGTAATACAAGTTGTATCTCCTCAAACTCAAACTCAACAAACTCAAATTCAAAATTCAAAGCCAAAGAAAAGGTCCGATTGCCATTGACATTGCCTTGCAATAATATATATCTAGAATTAGAGATTGGAAATAGATGAAAGAGATTGTGATAGTGATAGGTGATGGATTCATATTGGGGGGGGGGGAATCTTAATTCATTCATTTTGTGGAGTATCAGTATCATCATCATCATAGTCATAGCCATAGCATAGAGAGAAGGGTCGCCAATGCCAATGGTCACAATGATATGATATAAGTCCAGATTTATGTAGGCCTTTACAGTTACAGCCTTTTATCTGCTCTTGTTTATTTATGAACATATTTAATTCACGTCTCTCAAAACTGAGCATGCCACATAATGGAAGGAGGTGTTTGAATTAAACTCCACAAACAGTATTTTTCTGTTTCACAATGAGCGCTGAGATGGCACTTGAATGCCTTCTATGAAGGGCTGTCGACAACTGTTGCGGGCAAGCGGTTCCATTTGTCGACTACCCGAACTGAGAAGAAGTTCTGCTTAGAGAACACCTTTCCTTGAGAGTTTGAATCTATGTCCTCTTGTGGTGCTGGTGGAATCAAGATTGAGAAGGCTCATGTTTACACAGAGTATAGATTATGCGTGTATTTGAACACTTCGATAAGGTCTCCTCTATCTCTCTTATACTGCATGCTCGGTATTCGTATCTTTTTCAGTCTTTTTGTGTATTCTAGATCAATGATTTGTTGAGAAAAAACGTTATCTCAAGTCTCAAGTAAAAGCATCATTTCCTTTCACTTTCAATTTCATTATTTTAAAAATTAATTTTGTTGTTGTTGCTGTTATGGGATTGCCGATAAGTCAAATAGTAATAGGGTATGGCGTCAAGGTGCGCATGATGAGAATTTGGTATATTGTTAATGTCTAGGATCAAAAATCTTTTTTAGATAATTTAAAAGGTGACGAATAGAAAAGTAAACCCAACCCTTTTTGTCAGGCAATCATTAGAATTTGAATTAGAATGATAAGCCATCTGTTTGAAAATCTACTTTCAAAGTCAATGTCTTGAAATGTTATAGCAGTGACAAGCTGATAAAACTGGTTGGCTGGCATTGTCAGTATTTGATTGAAGTGTCAATTGCTAAGGAAGGGTCCTTGGTAGTTGACGGTTCATCAACTACCTAGGAGTCAAATTGGAACTCTTCAAGTGCATGATGTGAGCATCAGAATTTTACACTTTTCAATAATTCATTTAATGTCAATCGTTGTGGAAAGGTTTGGGTCTACACTCGTCAACATTTGTTTTTAATTTTACAATGTCTTTTCAGTCATTTGAAGACGATTTAAAATCATGTAATGTCAGAACAAATATTACTGTTGTTTTTGGATCCAAACTTCAGATTCATAGAAGAACAGTGGCGAATCCCTGCCATGTATTCAAATGCCCGATCGATTTAAAAAAAAAAGGATGGATTTCCTTTGTTATTTAAATAAAAAATATACTGCACACATCGTCATATAAGGCAACAATTCACAATTAAAGATTTGTAGCAATGACATCAGTCCATGGCAGTTAACAGAGTTAATAGTTGACAATTTACCAACTGACATGGTCATGACAAAGGGAGGAAATGAGAGAGAGAGAGAGAGAGAGAGAGAGAGAGAGAGAGAGAGAGAGAGAGAGAGAGAGAGAGAGAGAGGAGAGGAGAGAGAAAGTAAATGGAAGAGAGATGAAGAAAGAATAGAAAATGAGAGAGAGAGAGATAATGAGAATAGTAATATTAACACCACTCCATACTCCATGGCAATTAATGGTCAATGATTTACTGACTGGTATGGTCTGAGGCATAAAGAGGAAAGGAGAGAGAGAGAGGGAGAGAGAGAGAGAGAGAGAGAGAGAGAGAGAGAGAGAGATTGAATGAAAGAGAAAGAGAGAAAATGTGTGTGAGAGAGAGAGAGAGAAGAGAAATTTTTAATATTACTGTCATCACTCTGTGGCAGTTAATAGTACTTAACTGACGATTTACCAACTGACACCGTTTATGGCTAAAAGAGGAAATGAGAAAGAAAACAAAGAAGAGACTATGAGAGTATTAGCTTTAATAACATCACTTTGTGACACATGAGTTTTGTCTTAAATAAATGTTCATGGTTGTGTCTACTTCAACGATCTCTTTCATATTATGTGATGTGAGACAATCTTGAGGAGAGGGAGAGGGTAAGATTTTGGTTACAATGGTCTCCTTTTACTTTTAAAAGCACAGTCCTTGGGAATCAGGGTTCTCAATGGTTCAGTTGGGAGAGCATTCGCTTCACAAACAAGGGGACTGAGATCGATGCCGAGTGCAGTCGAGATTATTTCTCTGACTCTTCTGTCCTCCCAGCACTATTGGCTTTGAAGGACTACCTTGAGAATCAGATAGAGCATCGTTATAGTTGGACTGTGTTCTTTCGTACTACTAAGTCAATGTCCCTAAGACATTCAGACTGATCTCCTCAGCCCCTCCTCCCTGATTTTTTAATAAATGTATGCATTAGGTTGTATGTTCTGAAAGTGTGTCATTTCAATTACTTTTTTTGGGGGGGGGGGGGGGGGGGGGGGGGGGGGGGGAAGGAATTCCTATCTTTTAGGTTAGACTGATTATCTCTCTGTCACAATGTATGTGACATTGATCCGTGAGTTTGGGACGATGTATTTTAAGAAGCTTGTACTTTTAATTCATTGTTCTATTTCTCTGCACTGTTCGTCTTTGTTCTCACCAATATCGTTACATGCAAAGATTAATGGTTTGGTTGGTTCTTTACTTTAACTTAACAGTTGTTGGTTTGCTCTCATCTCCTTCCTCCTCCTCATCCTCCTTCCTCTTCCCCCCTTCTTCATTCACTTCCTCTTCTACTTCCCATCTTCATTTTTATTGTTGTTTTTTTTTTTCTTTTTCTTCTTCTCATTTATATTATTCTTGAAAGTTGTGTTTGTCCCTTGCAATATTAAATCTCCCCTTCCTAATCTGCCTCCTATAACCCCCACCCACCACCCCTCCCTATCCCCCATTCCTTGGCTGTTGTTGTTAAATTATTAATGTTATTGCTGTGGTTTTTATGGACCTGTTTTTATCACGTAGTTGTTAACCAATAAACTTTCTTTGTTTCATACACATGAGATTGATATGACTAGGTACATGTGGTTAACGTCCATAGAGGATTTTGATAGTTTCACAAAGCCATGTTTAATGATGAACTTCATCTCTTTATTTTAAAATTAAAAAAAACTTTGTGTGCTTGGCTTATGTTCAAAATCTATTTGGTGAGTGTGCTTATAATAAAGATGTACATTTATGGCTTATGGCTGGATCTTGCTCGAAACAGGAGTGCTTTTGAATGAAGATCATTGTGTTGACCAAATGATTTACAGAGCTTTTTGGAAGGCAAAACTGGGCATAACTTTAATATTCCGATAACTATCTGTGATGTCGGAGAATCAGGAATACAGTCGTGAGCATTGCCAGTGATCGGATGGACAACAGCGATTGCAAAATTAGTTCTGGCCAAGGTGTTGTGTCCTTCATTACTGCATTCGAATTGGGTGTGAAAAAGAACCTGGATACAGACATAAATGCCAGCACAAAAAGGGACGTCTCATAAGTGATTTGTACCATATGAAATGAAAAACGAGCTCCTCGTGGCATGCTGTGGGAATAAAGGACGCATTCGTGACGTGAAGGGCTCGAAAAGTGATTGTTGGGTCTGTTGAAATATGATAAATAATGCTCATGTTTTTCCATTCAGTGCTAGGGGTGGGGGGCGGGGGAAGGGGTTACATGTTCCTTGAAATAAGACTATTTCGTTTTGCCCAAACCCTGGCCCAGATTCCTATCTGGATGTGGCTCATCTAATTGTGATTGTCATGTTTCTTTCAATGTTTTTATTTATTTATTTAAGCAATAAGTTTAATTTTAATGGACAAAATTCAGAAGAATTGTGGTCTATTAAACTCCTGAATTAAGGGATAATTTTGGTCTTTTCTTTAAAAAAATGTAATTACCTATATTGGGAGGTTTAAATGATTCAGTATTGTCATTATAGGATAAAAACCAACATTTTTGGTTTTTAAAAATACAATATCTGTTGTTTCCAGTTTTGCGTTCTGATTTGGGGATCTGGTTTTAAAAAAAGTATAAGAATCTTGTGGCAAATTTTCCGCAAAAACAAGCTAAAATGACCTCCATATTCTTCTGGAAATTTTAAGACAGTTTCATGGAATTAATTGATTCTGAGAAATATTTGACACAGTATCCATACCTCTAGAACAATGGCATATTGAGAAAATAGCTTTCTAATTTTCACACTTTTCTTATACCTGTACCCTTTTCGACCATGTTTTCTTGCCTTTATGGTGTATTTTAAGGAATTTCACTTCCATAATATTATTTCTAAGAAAATAAAATATCGTTTTCTCAAAATCAATTTTTTGAAGGATGTTCCTAAAACTTAGACCCAAACCGTCCCTTAAATGAGATCAGTGTGATTGTAATAAATTACAAGGGCCGGGAGACCAAAACCTTTCAAAAGAACAAAGAAAAAAAAAAAACAAAAAAAAAAAACGGGTCATCTTGAACTGAATCATATCATTTCACCAACTCTTCGGGAGTATTAACTGTCATAATCCTCTAATGAGAAATAGTTTCTCTACAATCTTATGGTATACACTGTATTCATATTTTTTTCTCTCGTGACTGGGGTGAGTGTTAGTAGAAGTGAACTATTTGCCATTGCATCAATGACATTTCATTACAAGCCCAGATGTTTTGGGTTTGGTGCATAGAGTAGGTTATGTAAAACTGCATTTTGGTGGCCTAAGGTACCATCTCGTGTTTGTGTGTGTATACATTTATTTATGCGTGTGTGTTAGTGTGTGTGTGTGTGTTGTGTTCTAAGCTACAAATAATAATGAAATGAAGAAAGACGTAGATAATCCCTTCCCCCTTTGCTGTTTATTATTATGATCTCACGGTCCGCTGCACCAACAATCAACCGATTTTACAACCAATCTCTCCTCTTCGCAGACGGTCACTACAGATCTCTCTCTCTCTCTCTCTCTCTCTCTCTCTCTCTCTCTCTCTCTCTCTCTCTCGCTCTGTCCGAGCCCCGTGGTGCTTTCATTTAATTTTCTTTCACCTTTTATAATACTCTCGTGTTGTGCTTGATGAGATAAATCTCTCTCTCTCTCTCTCTCTCTCTCTCTCTCTCTCTCTCTCTCTCTCTCTCTCTCTCTCTCTCTCTCTCTCTCTCTGTGTGTGTGTGTGTGTGTGTGTCCGAGCCCCGTGGTGCTTTCATTGAATTTTCTTTCACCTTTTATAATACTCTCGTGTTGTGCTTGATGAGATAAATCTCTCTCTCTCTCTCTCTCTCTCTCTCTCTCTCTCTCTCTCTCTCTCTCTCTCTCTCTCTCTCTCTCTCTCTCTCTCTCTCTCTCTCTCTCTCTCTCTCTTTTTTTTTTTTTCGGAAACAGTAATTTGACTAGAACAGCCGTCCGATACGGACAATGAATGACTGAAATGACCATTTCAAAGGCGAAGTAGGTGCTACGGTATCGATTACCGTCACAATAGAAATACTTGATATGAAGTATCAAGTGTACTCCACTACTGTGTAGGGGTATTTCTCTTGAGCCATGCCATTGGTGAATGGTGAAACTGATTGGCTTATTTTATCCATTGAATTTAACACAGCATTGGTAGTACACGGTGACTGTTTCTGATACTACTCTACCACAACTATTTCTACTGCTGCTGCTGCTACTACTACTACTACTACTACTACTACTACTACTACTACTACTACTACTACTACTACTACTACTACTACTACTACTACTACTACTACTACTACTATTACTACTACTACTATTACTACTACTACTATTACTACTACTACTACTACTACTACTACTACTACTACTACTACTATTACTATTACTACTACTATTACTATTACTACTACTATTACTATTACTACTACTACTACCACTACTACTACTACTACTACTACACTACTACTACTACTACTACTACTACTACTAACTACTACTACTACTACTACTACTACTACTACTACTACTACTACTACTACTACTACTATTACTATTACTACTACTACTATTACTACTACTACTACTACTACTACTACCACTACTACTATTACTACTACTACCACCACCACCACCGCTACTACTACTACTACTACTACTACTACTACTACTACTACTACTACTACTACTACTACTACTACTACTACTACTACTACTACTACTACTACTACTACTACTACTACTACTGGGTAAGCTCGGGTTTTAAAAAAATCGAGATGGATCGAGATCTTAGGAAGCAAGGATTTTCTAGCCTGGGTGTATTATATCGGCGTCTTGTCAGTCACAATGACTGGCAGTAGGACATACATACTGATCGCTGATTGTAAGATACCAGGATTACCTTATCGTTATAAAATGTGTTGAGTAACCTATAATCTAGACACCCGAGGGCAGTTTTACATTATTTTCTATAACGTCCTAGTGTCTCGGTGCCTTGATGTCTGGTGCTCTTGGTTTCAAATTTTCATTAATTATTATCTAGACCAGTGTCATTCCCTGACCTCCCCCCCCCCCCACTCTCTCTCTCTCTCTCTCTCTCTCTCTCTCTCTCTCTCTCTCTCTCTCTCTCTCTCTCTCTCTCTCTCTCTCCTTTTTTTTCTGCGGGAGCAAGTTTATTAACTTCCATCTACGCACATTTGGATAACATTGTCATGTGCTTTCTAGCTTGTTTAATCAATTAATGTATGTATGTTTGTATTTATTTATTTTTTATTGTTAAATGTATTTATTGATGGATTCATTCATTTCTATTTATATTGTAATTATTTGATAAAGACCATTATCATATTAAAAAAAAATTATTTAAGGTTATATGCTTGTGACAAATGAGTATGTGAAAAGAAAAAGTAAGGGATTTATAGAACAGATAAACCTACTCCCAAAAAAAATCTGTTTAGGAATCACCAGTTAATAGATTACTCTTTTGTAGTGATTTGTATTTAGAAGTGGGTTGGTGGTGGCGAGGTATGTAATTTACACCTTGTGGCTATGGTTAAGTTTGTAGTACTACCGCTGAGTCTGGAATTCGTTCCTAATGCTAATAAGCTTTTTTTTTGGTAAGACTTAGGGCCATTTCAGCCATGACCGGAATGTATTTATATTATATTTATATTATACAGTACTATTATAGTATGGTACGGTAGAGCTTAAGCTGACAACGGTATCACGATGTGGTTTTGTTGATTCGCACTGGTCATGGTGCCGTCGTCTGCTTTTTTTTTTTTTTTTTTTTTTTTTTTAAATTGGTTCAGCATGATCACACATTTTGATCCGTTTCTCTTAAACCGTGTAGTGTATTGTCACGAAATATTGGCATACAGTCTTAGTATTTATTAGACCTAATGAATCCTATAATAATAGATGAATAATGTATCTTTTATCGTTATCACGCAATCGCTAATTCCTTTGATGTTTTGCGGCGTTTTCCTTTTTTACCACCAGGAACATTAGGATATAACGTTATGTGGACTATATTCAGGTTGGGGCGTCGAGTGGATATATGCGAGTCGACGTCTTGGGCCCTCCACCTCAATTTCCAAAGAAAACAGATCAACATATATACACCATTCCCCTCCCAGTTTTACTCACACAATATTGTGAGTGTTTTTTTTTTATTTATTTATTTTTTTTTTATAAGAAGGGAAAAGGATGGAATGCGAATTTACTCGTACGCCAAAAAAAAAAAAAAAAAAATAAATAAAAAACGGTTTTAATGGAAAACATAAATTTGAAGATCCTACACGATACAAAACTATGTGTGACCTCAGACCTCGTTATAGTCTGATTGATTGAATTCGGTGGGAACGTATTGCCCAATCAACTGGCTGTCTAAAAACTCGATACCAATGAATTGAGTGACGTCAATTTCGTCCATTCTATACTTCCAGTGACACTAAATGCCGACCATCTGCTCCAATAAGCTCCAGAAGAGTTTATATCTTCACAGCTACAAACAACTGATCCATAAAAACTGAAGGCGGAACATGATCTACTCACTCTTAAACCGTTGGCACAGGACAGGGACACGTGAGAAACATTACAAAAGGGATCCAACAAGCAGAGGACATGCTGACAAGCGTCGTATTGAGACTGCGTAGCCAAGATCATCATCGGCATTATACTTCCTTTCATCTGATAAGCAAGAGACTACAGTGAGAACAAAAATCAGGAATTTACCGATGATAAAAAGCGGGGAAAGTTTGCAGGTCTGCATAATAAAAGGGAAATAACGCGAACTAGGTCTGTAGGAGACGACCGTGCGTGCCAATTATAAGAATAAGCTGGCATCTCCTGATGGCCTTTTTCCAGCATGATGCGTTATAATAATATTCCATAGTAGAAGTAGTAGTAGTAGATGCTGAACAAAAATGATGATGTTGCAATGCAAAAGACGTTGGTGGATTTTATAAGATTTAATTTAGAATCGTATCGGAATAATTTTGAATAATACGTGACTCCTACTCGTACATAGACTTTTTACTTCTGATCTTCACCTCGGAACATTTTGTGATTAGATTACATCGAAATCAGCGACACCCATTTGTTTACGACATGACGGATAATACTTTTTGACAAGTTGGTATTTGTGTGTGTGTGTGTGTTTGTGTGTGTGTGTGGGGGGGGGGGGGGGGCAACACACTCATTCGATGTGATATTTGAGGTAGAACTGTATGGCTGTCAAAGCTTGAAATAAAGTTTATTCAATCTTAGGCTTTCGCCAATAAATCAACAATTTGATGCCAACATACGTGAAAGTGTAAAAAAAAAAAAAAGAAGAAAAATAAGGTAAATGGAACCAAAAAATAAACTGATACACCACACAAAAATACAACAATCGTAATACCATCAATACGTACAATAATAGTAATAATAATAATAATAATAATAATAATAATAATAATAATAATAATAATAATAATAGTAATAATAATAATAATAATAATAATAATAAGAAGAAGAAGAAGAAGAAGAAGAAGAAGAACAAGAACAAGAAGAAGAACAAGACGAAGAAGAACAAGACGAAGAAGAATATCAATAATAAACAATAATAATATTACCATCATCACTACACCCCAATCATCACCGTTACCACCACCACCATTACCATTATCACTACCACTATCACCATCACTTTTACATTTCCAATCAGTTTTTATCATTAAAAAAAAAAAAAATTTTAAAAATTAAAAAATTAAATATTGATACCCATCACAACAGACCTCCTCACTACCACGAAAATTCCCGTAGTATTACGGCTAAATCCCGAGCTGGATATAATAAAGGTTTTTAGTTAAATGTCATTTCTTGAAAACGAAGTTCTGGTGCCAGAGCTAACACATAGAGTTAAATATATTTTTCCCCACGCATTATAAGGAGAAACTGGTGAATTTTAGGGGTAGTTAAAATGTTTACGATGTTATTTACCTTGAAAACTACTTATTACATTTTCCTATTTCAAGTAGGCAGGTCTGCTATGATAAGTATCAGTTCCATAGTCAAAATAAGACAAACAAAAATAACTTTGATTTTAATCAATAATCCATACAATTTGATGACAACAGACATGAAAGTGAGAAAAAAAGGTAAATGAAACCAAATCATAAAATGATACCATAAATAATCATAAAAATACAACATTGTAATACCACCAATACTTAATAGTAATAATAATAATAATAATAATAATAATAATAATAATAATAATAATAATAATAATAATAATAATAATAATAATAATAATAATAATAATAATTGTAAAAATAACAGAAGCGCCACAGCAATAATATCTAGTATTGTATTTGAAACAAAAGATTTTTCTTTTAAAATCAGAGTTGGATTGAAGGTCGTTATTTTTCTTTTAAAGAATACAGTGTATGTGTCGTTCGATTAACACTGCACATACTGCACATACTCTTGGTTTAAACAAATAACGGCAGATTATTCTGTTACTGTCCTGGCTCTCTATCGATTGTAGGGATGCGGCAATCTTGTTCCATATGATGCTTTTCCTCTCCTTTTTCATTCTTCTCTCTCTCTCTCTCTCCCTCTCTCTCTCTTTCTCTCTCTGTTCACCTTTCTTTCTCTGAGAGAATCTCTCCCCCCCCCCTCTCTCTCTCTCCCCCCTCTCTCTCTCTCTCCCCCCCCTCTCCGTCCCTAACTAATTTACCATTCATGGTATATTATGCGAATTGGCATGACCCGTTTGTTATCCTATATGTTACCCTCTTGTGTACGTGAGCGCGTGTGTTTGTGTGTGTGTGTGTGTGTGTGAGAGAGAGAGAGAGAGAGAGAGAGGGAGAGAGAGAGAGATAGGGGGGGGGGGGGGGAGAGTGCGCGCGTACGTGTATATCGTTGGTATTTGTAAAAGCATGGCCCACAACAATATCCGCGGGCAAAGGAAAATGTCCTTATACCAAGGTGTCACCTTTTCCCTTTTGATAACCACATTTAGTGTTCTGGTACCGATGGCCAATCCCATAGGGTGAGGACCAAGGACGTTAGGACATGGTGTACTCATCTACAAATCGAAATGTCATGATATGATGTTTGTGCAGCTGTTTCTCTCCTCCTCCCCCTCCTCTTTCTCTTCTTCTTCTTCTTCTTCTTCTTCTTCTTCTTCTTCTTCTTCTTCTTCTTCTTCTTCTTCTTCTTCTTCTTCTTCTTCTTCTTCTTCTTCTTCTTCTTCTTCTTCTTCTTCTTCTTCTTCTTCTTCTTCTTCTTCTTCTTCTTCTTCTTCTTCTTCTTCTCTTCTCATCCGCGTCCACGATGTGGTTATTTGTCAATATATATATATATATATATATATATATATGTATATATATATATATATATATATATATATATATATATATATATATATATATATATATATATATATATATATATATATATATATATATATATATATATATATATATATATATGAGCCAAGGTCAAAAGGTGCCAATTTTTTTTCTCAAAATAAAAGTGACATAATAGTCCATTCATGTTTCTATATGTGTAGCAAAAACCCTGTACTTCATGAATCAAAGGCCCTTTAGATAACTTTAAGGTCTAACGCAGCATAATATCGTCAAATATACCTTTAGGTTGCTGGTGTCACCTGTGACCGGTGACACCAAAATGGGACAAAAAACTCAATAACCAAATGATTTTTGTTGAGTATCAAACTTTATTTAGTAAGTTATAGACAAAAAGACACAATCAACAACAATCATGGTACAATAATATTACCAACTATTGGAGAAAATGTTGCTTTTTGGTGTCATTGGTCACAAGCAACATAGAATGCAAATATATTATTTCATAAAAATATTTGTGCATTAACACCAACAACAATATTGCATATGCTTATTACCAGCAATGTTCAGAAACTTTTGGAATAAAATGATGGGAAATAATGTGACCAAAGCATATCTTATTTAGCGACATTGTGTCACTTGTGACATTAGACCGATGACACCATTACTTATGTCACAAGCAATACCAAATTGCAATTTCGACAATATATCATTAATTTCAGTCAAACCAGTGTAATAACCACAGTTAAATATGGAATTTAATAGTATTTCAGAAACCAAAGACTTCAAAAATAGAAATATACATGGAAATTAGAGCATCTGAATGTGACTTGTGACATAAGACCGGTGACACCATTACTTATGTCACAAGCAACACCAAATCACACTTTCGTCCATAATATATCATTATTTTCAGTCAAAAAAGCACAATAACCTACTCTAAAATGAAATTCAATAATATTTTAAGAAACTAAATACTTTCAAATTGGAAATATACTTAGAAATTAGTAATACCATTGTTGCTATTACTTTGGTCAAAATCGGCACTAGAACGCAATTTTGCCTCAATAAATCAAGAATAGCAACTGAACACATGTAATATAGCCTGTTAAAATGTAATTCAACGACATTTCAAGCTTTGAAGAACATGAAATCAGAAATACATTAGAAACTTCAAACTTAAGTGTCACCTGTGACATTTTAACCAATGACACCAATGGTCACAAAAAGTACCTGAAGTCACACAAACTCTAGATAAATATCAGCCATGGTAATGAATTCATGTAACCATACGGTAACATCCGCCCTACTGCTCAAATCTGCAGTTTGTAGTAATCTAGTGTGTTAATAGTAAATCAAATCAAATTTCTTGACAACCCTTCTTTTATCTGGATTCGTCAAAAGCTTGAGTTTTGTCTTTTTCTTGATTGATACAACCCTGAAACATAAAAAAATTAGAATTACAAGGAAATAATTAATTGTGTCAAAATCAGTCTTATGTGAGATGTCATAATATCATATTTGTAAATAGAATAACAGCTGAAAACATAATTTTTTGGTGGCACTTTGTAATATCCAATATCAAGTGTTGCTTGTGACAATGTAAAATAGCGATGACACCAAAGTTCAACTTACCTTTTCTGCCTGGAGCCACGCTGGAAAGGCAAATGAAAGTGCTGCACTTCAAAGACTGGTAAGAAGGGTGGATCAAAATTGCGAATCGCCATTTAACGAAACAAACTTCCACGTGTTCACGCATGCCGTGTTGCTTGTGACAAATGACACCAAAACCAATAAACCTCAATATCGGCAAATCGGTATACATTTACTCCAAGATTTGAATTCAGAGAGTAAATCTATGCTTTTTTCTCATAATAAACATTTTATAAACATTAAACATGAGCTTTAAAGTTTCGTGTCGAGTCTTAGTATTGGGCTGTGTTTGATGACACCAAAGGTCACAAGCAACACCAACTTTTTAAGAACTCTAAATGAAACTTAATCAGATATGTAATATACTGCAATTGCGTTTAAAAGTAAATTTTGACTTTATACTATTAGTCAAATTTCAATCACGTGAGCTAAAACATCACATTTAATTTCTACATGATTTATAAAAAGGTGATGCGTTGACCTCGTTTTAAGCACATGCCAAACAGCATTCAAATTTGACTTTCAAGTTGTTTATTTCATATTCTGTTGAACAGAGTATGTTGAGCTATCTCATTTTATCTCTTCTTCATATTATCAATTGATTACAGGCATTAACCCAATAAAAACAGCCCATAATTAAGTAAAAATCAAATTTTCTTAACACTGGTATCAGGCGGGCACCTTTTGACCTTGGCTCATATATATATATATATATATATATATATATATATATATATATATATGTGTGTGTGTGTCTAGATTGATATTGTGAGAGAATTATTCAATTAATTTTTTTCTCTGACTGACTGGGGCAAAAAGTACATTTTATCCGCCAGATAATCCATTAGATCAACTGCAACGAAGACAAAGACGACGACGACAACATCGTGAACAAAATCAATATCAACTACAAAAACATAATGTGTCGTCATCATACCCATCCCTCCGTACATGCCTCTCAGCCGGTTCAGTTGGCCTTCAAGTTTGGCAGCATCACTCTCACGGCTGTGACACAGCATGCAATGTGTGGAAATGCATACTGTAACACAGTACAACTCTACAAGGCCACGTGTTTTATCTCTACTACATGCAATGATAGTTTTTTCATTTTTTTTTTTAAAAAAAGGGCCCATCATTTCGGCTGGTCGCCACGTGTCCGTAATCATAGCCATCTCCAATACACGTCTGTCATCCGGATCAGTTTGCCCCGCAGTTTGTGAGCATTTATCATAATATTTTGACACAGTCAAAATGAGAGGAATTGCATTGCCACTCTTGACGACACCACGTGTATATATTTCAACAGCCTTCGCGGGTGGTTGGATGGGAGCATCACCCTTGAATCATATACCTATGATGTTCGCATGGGTGTACGATCCGATAGTGATGTCGTTTCTTCTTCTCTATACTACCCTATCCTGCTTCTTTGGTTTGTGATTGTATTTTTGACAGGGGATTTTTTTTTTTTTCTGTAAATCTTCTGCCTGTTTGTTCTTGGTTATTTATAATTTAGCTTATGATATCTTTAGGTTATGATTTTGATTGACATTTGTACTATTTTTGTTAGATTGCTTGTTTTTTTGTTTCAGCGGTCTCTCATATAACCTCAATTGTGTTGGAAGAGACCTAAAGCAACAAACAAACAAAAAAAAAATCAACAGCCTTCGTTAAAATTTTGAGTCTAGTAATGTTCAGGGATCTATGGGGCTGGTTGTTGTTTGGGTAACAGGCATGCGCTAGAGTCGGCTATGGTAGTACTCGTTGGTTGGGACAAGTGACCCACTCCATTCCAAGTCGAATTCCGACCTCTTCGATTGCACTTCCCGTTTATCATGTCGTTGTTTGCGGTCCATAGATAAGAATTTCATAATCATTGGCGTATAGACCTTTTTCTGGTATATGATATTTTTTAGTAACAACACCACGGGACCTCAGAATTTGTAAATAGAGACCAGTGATTGGTTATATCAATGTATGCTTCAATGTGATAGACAAGATACAATCTAACGTATCTGTCATGTTGACAAATGAATATTGTTTTTTTTTTTTTTTTGGTTTTTTGTTTTTTTTTTGGGGGGGGGGGGGGGGGGGGGGGGGGGGGGTTGTTTTCGGTTTTTTGTGTGTGTGTGTGTTCTTTAAAAAATTTTTTTTTTTAAAATTGGATAATGTTGATTTTGCTGCAATCTGTTTACTAAAAAATGGTGGTAGTTGAAATTGAGACTAAAAATATCTTTAGATTGAATTGATTTTACTTAAATGCATGGATACCATACTAGGTACTTTCAATAACCAATTTTACTTAAACGCATGCATACCAGAACATATAGGTACTATTACTATCAATGACCAATTTTACTTAAACACATGCATACCAGAACATATAGGTACTATTACTATCAATGACCAATTTTACTTAAACGCATGCATGCCAGAACATATAGGTCTATTACTATCAATGACCAATTTTACTTAAAACACATGCATACCAGAACATATAGGTACTATTACTATCAATGACCAATTTTACTTAAACGCATGCATGCCAGAACATATAGGTCTATTACTATCAATGACCAATTTTACTTAAACACATGCATACCAGAACATATAGGTACTATTACTATCAATGACCAATTTTACTTAAACGCATGCATGCCAGAACATATAGGTCTATTACTATCAATGACCAATTTTACTTAAACACATGCATACCAGAACATATAGGTACTATTACTATCAATGACCAATTTTACTTAAACGCATGCATGCCAGAACATAAAGGTACACTACGATCAATAACCAATTTTACTTAGACGCATGCATACCATATTATAGTTAAAGGTATTATCAATAACCAATTTTACTCAAACGCATTCATACCAGACCATATAGGTACTATCAATAACCAACTTTACTTAGACGCATGCATACGCTATTGTATTATAGGTACTATCAATAACCAACTTTACTTAGACGCATGCATACGCTATTGTATTATAGGTACTATCAATAACCAATTTTACTTAGACGCATGCATACCATATTATTTAGGCACTATCAATACCCAAATGTTGTTGGTTTTGATGTAAACTATTCACGAAATGTGGGTTAAAATTTAAACGAAAAATATTGTTCGAGGCTGTTCGTCTAGGTTAAATAAAAAACAAACAAACCCTGTTCTGCCCACCTGACCCATCTTAATCTTTACTCTCTCATCGCCAGGGGTCGCGTAAGTCTGTCAGATCAATCATACCGACACACAAAACTTTTGTGTGACCTTTAACGTATATAGACAAGTAGAGAGACTCAAGTGAGAACTAATCACCCAATTGGAGGTCCAGGAGCTGAATGACGTCAAGTTTATTCATTTTGAATGAAGGTACGTCATTCAGCTCTTTGTTATTGTTTTTAGACCGCCAGATGGGTGATTCGTTCTCTATCAATCAGACAATAAACGTTATCTGTTCTGGGTGCAGAAGTTGTGAGCATTTTACTTAAACGCATATCATCAATAGTCGACGTCGACGACAACAAAAATATGACCCAATAACAAGAACGACTGGAAAAAATCTAAATGACCAATGGCTTCCAAGTCAGGTGACAACCACTGCGATAGGCAAATATTTATGTCGTTGTTTGTTGTGTGTTGATTAAAAGAATTCCATAATATTGTACACGTGTGTAGTGTATAGGCATAATTGTGTGTTTGTATTGTATCGATTGTATATAAGAAACAACACCATGCGTGCTATTCCACAGATCTTGCAGGCTGATAAAACTAAAACCATATTCTTGACACTTATCTCATGGAACAGCACGCTTGTGACTTGTGTGAATTCGGTATGTGTGTGTGTGTGTGTGTGTGTGTGTGTGTGTGTGTGTGTGTGTTGGGGAGGGGGAGAGGAGGAGAGCTCCTTTGGTCTACTTCATTTTGTCATGTTAGCATTTGATTTGATTTCGTATTCATTCATTCATTCGTTTATACATTCATGTTTTTACTGTCTGTTTCAAGTTCTTACTTTTTTTAAAGTTAAAAAAAGTATATCATTTATAAAATAGATAGACTGATATGTAGATATGTAGGTAGATAGATATGAGGGAAGGGGGTTTATGAATCAGATAGACTGGTAAGTAGGTATGTAGGTAGGTGAAGGGAAGAGGGAGGGAGGGAGAGAGATGGACAGATGGGACTGATACAAGGATGTTAGGGATGGATGAACATGGTTTTGATTGAAATTGCATTCTGTCACTTGTATTTATTTTTTCCAACATTATTAACACGTTAATATATTTCACTTTCTATACTGCATTCTACATAGTTCCTCCCCGCCTCCCCTCTTTTGAGTTAATTAATTGCGCACCTTTTAATAAGTTTGAGGGTTTGGTGTTAAAAGAAAGGGTAAACAACCTTATTTGCAAGAGTTTTGGTTTGTTTATTGGGAAGATTCTGAGTTCACGAAAAAGTTGTCCCCCCCCCCCCCCCCCCCCGCGCGCCCCAACTTTCAACTCAGATAGAAGGTAGATGGAATATACTAATATGGATAGATAAACAAACCAAAAAAAAAAAAAAAAAAATCAAAATGGTAATCACTCAAAACGGAAAGGGGAAATATCATGTTAAGTGTTACCCGATGCTTGTATGTATGTATGTATGTATGTATGTATGTATGTATGTATGTATGTATGTATGTATGTATGTATGTATGTATGTATGTATGTATGTATGTATGTATGTAATGTATGTATGTATGTATGTATGTATGT
>NC_088373.1:27586007-27601947 GCF_034508935.2 Berghia stephanieae | reverse complement strand
TTTTTCCAACATTATTAACACGTTAATATATTTCACTTTCTATACTGCATTCTACATAGTTCCTCCCCGCCTCCCCTCTTTTGAGTTAATTAATTGCGCACCTTTTAATAAGTTTGAGGGTTTGGTGTTAAAAGAAAGGGTAAACAACCTTATTTGCAAGAGTTTTTGGTTTGTTTATTGGGAAGATTCTGAGTTCACGAAAAAGTTGTCCCCCCCCCCCCCCCGCGCGCCCAACTTTCAACTCAGAAGGTAGATGGAATATACTAATATGGATAGATAAACAAACCAAAAAAAAAAAAAAAAAAAAATCAAAATGGTAATCACTCAAAACGGAAAGGGGAAATATCATGTTAAGTGTTACCCGATGCTTGTATGTATGTATGTATGTATGTATGTATGTATGTATGTATGTATGTATGTATGTATGTATGTATGTATGTATGTATGTATGTATGTATGTATGTATGTATGTATGTATGTATGTATGTATGTAAATGTATGTATGTATGTATGCTTGTATGCTTGCATGTATGTATGTATGCTTGTATGCTTGCATGTATGTATGTATGTATGTATGTATGTATGTATGTATGTATGTATGTATGTATGTATGTATGTATGTATGTATGTATGTATGTATGTATGTATGTATGTATGTATGTATGTATGTATGTATGTATGTATATTATCATCATCATCATCATCATCATCATCATCATCATCATCATCATCATTATTATTATTATTATTATTATTATTATTATTGTCATTATTATCATCATCGTAATTATTAGTACTGTTGTTATCATCACCACAATTATCAACATTATTATTAATATTATAGTGATAGGGATTATTATTATTATTATTATTATTATTATTATTATTATTATTATTATTGTTGTTGTTGTTGTTGTTTTATTATTAATATCATTGCTACCGTTGTTACTCTCATCGTCGTCGTCTCCATCACCGCCATAGCCACCACTGTTATTGTCATCATCGTCTTCATCATCATCATCATCATCATCATCATCATCATCATCATCATCATCATCTTCATCGTCATCATCGTCATCATCGTCGTCATTATCATTATCATCGTCATCAACACTAATATCATTATTACCTCTGGGACATTCTGTGGCAGAGTCTGAAACTTCACTGTTCAAATTAATACTCCAGCTCTATACATTGTACATTATTTTAGGAAATGGTATTATGTCAATGAATATGTTACCCTTGTTACATTATCATGTATATTTCCTGAAATAAACAATTTTGATATGTATGTATGTATGTATGTATGTATGTATGTATGTATGTATGTATGTATGTATGTATGTATGTATGTATGTATGTATGTATGTATGTATGTATGTATGTATGTATGTATGTATGTATGCATGCATGCATGCATGTATGAGGTATGTTGTGATTTGAACGCGGGCACATCCATTAAGAACAAGGGGGGGGGGGGGGGGGGGGGGTATCTTTCTATCCTAATCCTGGCCGTATTAATTAAAACCTCGTCAAACACATCACGTCAAGTGTTAAAGTATGTTGTTATTATTGCTGCCTTGTCTGCCTCTCTGTCCGTACACATCGTTTTACAACACGCATTTTCCATCCTGCGTTTGAAGTCAATTAGTTATGACGACGGTGTAAATCTCTTGGGGATGGCTCATCTTCCTCTTCATCATCAAAATGCACGTGTAGAAAATTTTTATTCCCTTTTTTATTTTATTTTTATTTTTTGGTCTTTTTCTTTTATTCTCTCTATATAACATTTAGTCTGCAAGTCTGATATGCTCTGAGAAGGGAAAAAAACCCAAAACACCCCCCCCCCCCCCCACAAAAAAAAAAAAAACAACAAAAAACAAAACAAAACAAAGCAAAGCAAAAAAAACAAACAGGTTTTGGCCAGGAAATTTTTCTTTCCAGTTTCGATCCATTATAATGACTACAAACCCAAGACTGCTCGGGTTTAACACGTTTGGGATTGTCTAATTCATCGGTATTTTGGAGGTAAGAGTGAGTCTTCTGGCCAAATTAAACGGATAAGAAGAAAAAAAGAAAGTGTTCTGACAGAGTACAGCGGCATCGTGTGCGTGCGTGTGTGTGTGTGTGTAGTATGCATGTGTGTCTGTGTATGTATATGTGTCTATAGTATGTGTGTGTGTGTTTGTGCGTGTGTGTGTGTGTGTGTGTATAGTATACATGTGTGTCTGTTTGTGTATGTATATGTGTCTATAGTATGTGTGTGTGCGTGTGTGTATGTGTATAGTATGCATGTGTGTCTGTTTGTGTATGTATATGTGTATATAGTATGTATGTGTGTGTGTGTGTGTATGTGTATAGTATGCATGTGTGTCTGTTTGTGTATGTATATGTGTATATAGTATGTATGTGTGTGTGTGTATGTGTATAGTATGCAGGTGTGTCTGTTTGTGTATGTATATGTGTATATAGTATGTATGTGTGTGTATGTGTATAGTATGCATGTGTGTCTGTTTGTGTATGTATATATAGTATGTGTGTGTGCGTGTGTGTGTATGTGTATAGTATGCATGTGTGTCTGTTTGTGTATGTATATGTGTATATAGTATGTATGTGTGTGTGTGTGAATATGCCTGGCAGTTTTATCAATTAACAAAGCGGCTGCTCATTAGCTCGGAAATGTGTGGAGATTGTTCTTTTTAATTTCTTCTCCGTTTCATAATCGTGTCTTTCGTTCTTTTGTTTTAGACGGAAATATAATTTTTCATTCTCCCTTTTTTTTTTTCGGTGAGACGGGGGTGGGTGGGGGGGGGGGGGGGTTCTTGTTCTATATTCATCTTTGTTGTCTTTTTTTTTCTTTTTTTTTAAAAAAAACTTTATTTTATTTCATGTTTGTTATTTATTTGGTTGTTTTTGACGAAATTTGTTGTTTTTTTTTTTAAATATCGATTTCTGGGGAAAGAGTAAATTTTCTTTCATTCTTGCTTTTGTTTCTCTCTCTCTCTCTCTCTCTCTCTCTCTCTATCTCTCTCTCTCTCTCTCTCTCTCTCTCTCTCTCTCTCTCTCTCCCCCCATTTTAGTTTTGTAATTGGCTTACTATCGATGAATGAGGGAAGATATCTCCATGACCTACAACCACCGTATCGTTGCCTAATTCTTGTCGATGGAATGCCCGACACATAAATAAAAAGTGATAAAACAAAAGTGAATATACCAGTTACAGCTTCGAAAAAGAACAAAATACCAAACACGAGACGTTTGTTTCCGGCTCAAAACCCTTTTTCAGCCAAGAAAAAACCCCACAAACCAATGAAAGCATAAATACATTACTAAAAACAGGATCGACGGCAGAAAATTTTTTTTAGTAATCAAGATTTATAGATACAGATAGGACGTGTGAATATTTCTCTGCCGTCATTCTTTTTTTTTTTTTTCAATGTTTTTTTTTTTTTAAATTGTTTAAAAACTTTTTTATTTAGCAATATATTTTTTTTTTTAAAAAAAGATTTAACTTTTAAAAAACAAAAATAAAACCAAAAAAAAAAAAAAAAAAAATCCCAGAAAGGACGTGCCGAATGTTTCTCTGCCGTCGATTAAAAAAAAAATTTTTTTTTTTTTTTTTTTAGTAATGTATTTTGTTCTTTTAAATAAAAGATTTAGACATATAACTTTAAAATAAACCAAAAAAAAAACAACAACAAAAAAAAAACCCAATAAAAACAAAAACAAAACAAAAACAAAGAATTTTTTAAAGGCATCTGATTCACCCCGATATATGTAATTCTATTATGAGAATATTAGTCACAATTTTGTAACACACGGTTAGAGAATACTGTAGTGATGTGAAATAAATAATTGACTGGTGTATCAACCGTGTTCTCTTTGAAGACCAAATCAGGCAACCATTATAATTTAATGGAATCGTACACACACCTTCGCTTATATTATTGATAATACAAAGGTCAATGTCGTACAGTATTGGTTTTAAAATAAGAGAGATAGATAGATAGATAGATAGATAGATAGATAGAGAGAGAGAGAGAGAGAGAGAGAGAGAGAGAGGGAGAGAGAGGGGAAGAGTAGATAGATATAGATAGGTAGAGAGGGAGAGGGGAAGAGAGAGAGAGAGAAGGGGGGGGGGGGAGAAGAGTAGATATAGATAGATAGAGGGGGGGGGGGAGAAGAGAGAGGGGGGAGTAGAGTAGATAGGGAGAGGGGAAAGAGGAGAGAGAGAGGAGAGAGAGAGAGAGATAGAGAGAGAGACTTGTCTCTTTAAAATGGTTTGAGATAATTTTAAAATGAGGAAACTGATGTAATTTAATTTCACATTTGTTACCTCTCTCTCTCTCTCTCTCTGTGTGTCTCTCTCTCTCTGTCTCTCTCTCTCTCTCTCTGTCTCTCTCTGTCTCTCTCTCTCTGTCCTCTTCTCTTCTCTCTCTCCTCTCTCTCTCTCTCCTCTTCTACCTTCTCTTCTCCCCTCTCTTCCTCTCTCTCTCTCTTCCTCTCTCTCTCTCTCCTCTCTCTCACCCTCCTCCTCCCTCCTCTCTCCTCTCTCCCTCCTCTCTTCCTCTTCTCTCTCTCTCTCTCTCTCCTCTCTCTCATCTCCTCTCTCCTCTCTTCTCTCTCTTCTCTCCTCCTCTCTTCTCCTCTCTTCTCTCCCCCTCTCCTCTCTCTCTCCCCTCTCTTCCTCTCTCTCCCTCTCTCTCTCTCTCTCCTCCTCTCTCCTCTCTCTCTCTCCTCTCCCTCTTTCTCTCCCCCTCCTCTCTCCTCTCCTCTCTCTCTCTCCTCTCTCACTCTCTTTTCTCTCTTCCTCTCTCCCCCTCCCCTCTCTTCCTCTCTCTCTCCCCTCTCTTCTCTCCTCCTCTCTTCCTCTCTCTCTCTCTCTCTCCCTTCTTCTCTCCTCTCTCTCTGCTCCCTCTCTCCTCTCTCTCTCTCTCCCTCTTCCTCTTCCCCCCTCTCTCTCTCACTCTCTCTTCACCCCTCTCTTTTCTCTCCCCCTCCTCCTCTGCTCCCCCCTCTCTTCCTCTCTCTCTCTCTCTCTCTCTCTCTCTCTTCCCCCCTCTCTCTCTCACTCTCTCTTCACCTCTCTTTCTCTCCTCCCTCCTCCTCTCTCCCCTCTTCCTCTCTCTTCTTCCTCTCTCTCTCTCTCTCTCTCTCTCTCTTTCTCCCTCGCTTTCTATCCTCCCTCTCTTTATCTCCCCCCCCCTCTTTCTTTCCCTCTCCATCTCACTGCTCCCCTCTCCATGACAATTATAATGGATGGTATATAATATTACACCAAATTCCAGTTAGTTGTCGACGCAATTGACTCTCATATTGCTATATTATTATGTAGAGTCATAGTTTTATCAATGATAGCCATCGGATTCCAATTAATTGAGTTAAAGGGTGGGGGTAGCATGGGAGTACAGCAGAGCTGTCATCCCAACTATACGCCAAAGAAACATATCGTTGTGTGTGTGTGTGTGTGTGTGTGTGTGTGTGTGTTTGTGTGTGCATGTGTGTGCATGTGTGATTGTGTGTGTGTGTGTGTGTGTGTGTGTGCATGTGTGACTGTATTTCTTTGTGTGTGTGTGTGTGTGTGTGTGCATGTGTGATTGTGTGTGTGTGTGCATGTGTGACTGTATTTCTTTGTGTGTGTGTGTGCGTGTGTGTGTGCATGTGTGTGCATGTGTGATTGTGTGTGTGCATGTGTGACTGTATTTCTTTGTGTGTGTGTGTGTGTGCATGTGTGTGCATGTGTGATTGTGTGTATGTGTGCATGTGTGACTGTATTTCTTTGTGTGTGTGTGTGTGTGTGTGTGTTTTTAAAACTTAATTCCGTGAGATTTCATTCTTTGCTTCCCATATTTTCCCTGTGAAATGCAGTCTTACACTTTTCCAATGGAACATCGAGGTTAGCAGCTCTGATAAAATGTTTTGGCGTTATTGATTAGCAGACTTACCTTTTTCATCTTCCTATATTTTACAGTGAATGGTATAATGTCGGATGTGAACAGGTTTGAACTGAGATATTGCCAAGTTTAATTAGAAGGCCAATTTTTAAAATATAAAAACGAGTTCTTGTCATAAATGATTAATCAACCTTTTTTGTACATCTTCGAGAAATATCAAAGTCAAAGCTTAATTTCAGTTCTAAATATTTTTTTTTTACAGCTAGTCAAGTTGAAAAAGAATGAAATTTGAGAAAAGTTGCTGGATACCTTTCCCGTCCATCTGACCATAACTTCATGAAAAATCACCCGATTTACTTCAAATAAATATTAAAATGCGCTGGGGAGCATAATATTCTTTCAGAAAATGAAAACGAAAAAAACAAACTGCAAATCCAAAATTTTCACCTTCCGACTGATTATTTCATGCACTGACACAGTAATATTTCTGTGTGTCTGTCTGATTGGCTGGTTGTTCCTTTACCCTCATTTCCCTTTTGGTCTTCTATTGTTTCGTATTGAGGTTCGTCAATGATAATCGTCGTTATTCCTGTCTGGTTCATGACCCATCTACTCTTTTGTAGGTCGTCGTCGTCTTCAATCGTCTTGGGATTTTCATTGGATAACGAGCTTCTCTCGCGTCCATGGGGCAGTGGGTAAGAATCTCGTGTTTTTTTTGGATGGATCAGTTAGGATTCCACTCAAACGCTTTTTTTCCCCCCATCTCACACTTATACCAGACATGCCAATTATATAATTTAATCTGTATTTTTAAGAAACTTAAAAACGATTCCAATTTAAGTGAGTTTTAAAGTATTAATAGTATTTGTGTTTTGTTTCACTGATCGTCTTTGTATCCTTAGAGCCCTTTGTCGATTCTGTACGCTATATATATATATATATATATATAATATATATATATATATATATATATATATATATATATATATATATATATATATATATATATTAAATAAATATATTCTGACTTGGCTAAATTCTGAATTTCCCCCTTTCAAACTTAGCTTCGACCTTTAATTCTATCCTTACCGATCATTTTCAATATTTTCCCAAAATGACAGGCTTACCCAGCCGAAAAATTGATTTTTTAAACTCAAACAAGCGCTCTCTACAAAACAGCTTTATGTTCTTATCAATTAAACAAGGATCATTCTTTAAAGTCTGCGATGTACAAAATAAATATGAATCAGAAAAATATGTATATATTGTATCGTAACAAATGTGACGATTTTGCTGTAGGTTGTAAGGAGGAGAGGGTTAAACCGTAACGTTTGAGAAAAAGTGATAAAGATTTTTATTGTAGGTTTGATCAGGTGGATTATAATATATCCATTTCTGATTAAATATAATATAAGATCTTTATGTGATCAAATTGAACTACAATATATAACAATTCTAAAACATTGTAAGAAGTGATTATTCTTAGGAATAGTAAGAGTGAGTAATAATCATACATTTTGAGGGAAAATCGATTTTTCTTTTAAAATTTTGATTTTTAACCAAAGATTTTTTTTTCTTTAAAAAAAAAGAGCTTTTATAAGCGCAATATTTAGGACGGGACATGACGTCTGTTAGGCGATGTTACAGTGTTTTTCTGACAGAGACAACGGCTAGGTACTCATTTTACACCTGCCTACGGTGAGAGAATGTGAGTAAAGAGTCTTTTCCAAGGACTCAACTATGCGCCGAGCGAGTCTCGAACCCAGGACCTTCCGATCCGAAAGCGAGTGTCATACCACTAGACCACATAGCCACACTTTGTTGCCCGTGGATGGGGTTCGAATTGCACGCAAAGGCTTTCATTATCTGCTGATACTACACGATTGGGTTTCCTCATCCCTGTCGCTCTGGTTTAAAATCTGGCCTTGTGCCTTGTGTCTGAAGGCTACAAATTCCTCGCCATACGCGTCGTTATCCGACATCATTATATATTATTATCCCTTCCGTTTTGGACAAAATCTTGATTTTACTAGCAAAGGAAATAGCGAAAAAGAAATAAAAAATATATATCCCCCCCCCCCCCCCCCCAGCAAAAGCAAAGCAAAATCGCAGCAGTACTTCATCTCCCGGTTTTATTAAAAAAAAAAAAAAAAGAAAGATAATAATAATGGTAATAAAGATTTTGACGCGTAATGCTAGATACAGATCTGAAAAATTGTGTCTGAAATTCTTCTTCTCTTCCATATTACTCCGACATCAAGAACCACATTTTCGAAATGTTTACAATCTAAATATTAGGCTACAAGAAAGGCGCTGGGGATCTATTTGTCACCATGATATCTTCTTTACCACAGTGTTAATTCTTTGAGGTCAAATATTTTGAAATCGGTTAAATATTCACCCTTTGGTGTAGAAAAAAATAAAAATAAATAAATCATGATGTATCTTGATGAGAAATATCTCGTTTGGGGTTATTGGAGGAGCATGATAAAAGAATGCCTGAACTCTTGGCTTTTTGGAAGTTCACACTCGTTATCAACGCGCGTCCGTACGATGACAGGGTTAGAACTAGCACACTATCGGAACGGGGCCTCGTTTAAAACAATGATAATCTATGAAATTAACATAATTTGGGTTACCCGTCTCGGAAATTCGAACACGAAGGGCTGACTTCCACTTTCCCTTCCCCCCTCACACCCTCACCCCCTCCACACACACACACACACACATACATACACACACACACACAACTCAGGTTTTTCATTATCATCGTAGTCATCATCAACTTCTCTCCCGATGTTTAAATTTATTTTCCGTTGTGACTTCAGTCGTCCTTCTCCCCCCCCCCCCCCCCCCCCCTCACCCCTCCCACCTCCCCATCCCATCCCATCCCCCGGGCCTCCATTTTCTCTCCCCCCCCCCCCCCCCCCCCCCCCCCCCCCCCCAACTTCCACTCACATACACACCATTCCGACGCTAAAAAAATATCGATTCCCGCACCTCCAACATCACCTCCTTTCCCTCCCTATTCTTCTTCTTCTTCATCCTCCTGACACAAAACATTCCTTCATCATCCGTTTTTATTCCTCGGAGAATCCTTTAGATCTCGTTAAAAGACACAAAGAGGCTCCGGGGGGTTCCACCATTTCCATTTCACACACACAGACAGACAGACACACACACATACACACACACACACACACACACACACACAGTACAACATAACACACAACTCGTGTTCATTCTTTCTCTTGTTATTTCATTCATTCTTCACCCCCATATAGATACATTTTTCTTCCACATTCTATCCTCCTAGATCATGCATTTGTACATTCCTTTGTTTTTTTTTGGTTTTTTTTCCGTCTCTTCTTTACATTCTTTCCTTTCTGCCCAGTTTCCTTTTATTTTTTTTAAGATGTTTTTTCAAGATGTATTTTCGAATTTAAAAAAATAAATTATCACCTTCAGTCCATCCGCCCCCCCCCCCCCCTCTCTCTCTCTCTCTCTCTCTCTCTTTCTCTCTTTCTCTCTCTCTTTCTCTCTCTCTCTCTCTCTCTCTCTCTATCTATCTATCTATCTATCTATCTATCTATCTATCTATCTATCCCTCCCTCATCTTGACGATATCTGCCTTTCTACGTTCCTTTCTCTTTAATTGAATTAATGTAGGAAATAAGAAAAATAAAAAGTTTGCGAATTATGCTCTGCAAAAAGTACTTCTGGACGACGAGAAGAGCTGAATGGGGGAAAAAGCGTATTGTCCCCTCCATCCTTTCTTCCCCTCCCCTCTATTTTCAAAATTCTATTTACATTACAAATCCATTATTACAACTCTATTCTGTTTTCTTTCATGCCCGATTTTTTATAGCATTGCTTGTAACTGCTGTATATTTTAAGAGTATTTTATTATAATTTGATGTTTATTTTGTTTTTAATTAGCTTCGTATTTTCACCAATTAGTTCATGACAGTGTATAAATCTGTGCTAATATAACGATGAATGATGTGTAACATTATGATAATTTCCATTCAGGATCAATAAAGTATGTATGTATGTCTTATCTTATCTTATCTTATCTACCCCATATCCTCTTTCTCTCCCTCCCTCTATCCCCTCTCCCGTTGCTCTGCCCCTGTTTTCTGACATTAATAATTTACTCTCTTCCTAGACTCATCATCATAAATAAAAATGAGAGCAAGTACTTCAGTGCATACACATACATACAACCAACAATGGCTTTACCGACTGCCTAACCATCTTCTGTACTGTGAAATAACGCGTTTAAAAACTATTTTGGCCAGAAAATTCGTCCTTCACTTCAAATTATATCTATCGGATCGATTTAAAATGATTCCCTCATCTTGTGAAAAACTCTCAATCTCGGGTCTGCATTGAAGACTTCCTCCTTCCTTGAATTTCCGGGTTTGAGTGTTTTGTTTTGACATTCCGTGGGTAATTTGAATCGATCCGGCATTTGAATATTTGAAGAACGAGTTTTCTGGCCATTGTTTTGAAAAATGTGTTTTTATTTTTTTCCTCAGAGTAAGTAGTACGAGAATATTGTTCTGTCTACTTAATCTAAGTCGCAGACGAGTATTCTATTGAGAAACTGTGCCAAAAGGTCGGTTTGTATACTGTTGAGAAACTTTGCCAAAAGGTCGTTTTTAAAAAAAATGTTTGTATCCGTCTACACAGAAAGACATCAATATTCAGCATGTAAGTTATTTTGAAATTTTTTTTGGAAAAAGTGAGTTTTTATCAGTTTATGTGAGGTGAAAAAACAATCTAAACAATGTCAGTCAGCACCAAATTAATGAAAAACGGAAAGAGGTTCTCAAACTCAAAGGATCCAAAATGAGTGGACAAAGTTTACTTCAACCACACTCTCTCGACCTTTTGAGAAGATTTCTCTCTCTCTCTCTCTCTCTCTCTCTCTCTCTCTCTCTCTCTCTCTCTCTCTCTCTCTCTCTCTCTTTCTCTCTCTCTCTCTCTCTCTCTCTCTTTCTCTCTCTCTCTCTCTCTCTCTTTTGTAGCACTGTTTCAAACACCCTTTTTTCAGGTATTTATCTTACACCAATGTCTGCTCCCGAAATGCCCGCTTCTAAGATAGAAAACTAATGACGATGGGATTTCAATTAAGCCTAAGCCAACTTCGAGTTGGCGTTGTTATTAGACCTAACTTTAAAGGTTGGGATTGGATCCCGGGTCCCATCGATCTGTTCGCCCAACAGAATATTTGTAGCTAGATCCGGATCTTGCGAAATGTAACATAGTAAAGGAACCAGCCACATGATGTCGTTGGCCCGTAACACGTCCCCGCGAACAAAGCTTAGAGTCCCCACCTTATAATGTTTGATCTCGATTCCTTTTACTTGACCAAAGTCGCATCACCGATATTCCACTCCAGACTGGCCGTCCGTTGGCCTATACTCCTATACTACATTTAATGGGTGTATACAGATTTTTTTAAATTTTTACTGACCAAGTTTGACTTTTTCCTCCATTTTCGGAATTTGAAACCAAAATTGTATAGGAAAATGGATGACATTCTTGACTTTTTTTTTTAGAAATACGGACGCCACATTTAAGAACTACATGCACTTCATAGATTCTCAAGCATTTCAAAGGTATAAACCCCTACAAACAAGACTATATTATATTGTTTTTATTTTCGAAGGGGGTAAAAACCGACAGACCACCCCCCCCCCCCCGCCCCTTTTTCGAATTCGACTTTTTAAAAATCCAAAACAATTTGTTTTTTTTTGTTTTGTTACCCTTAATGTGCACTCTTGCTGAGAACGGTCAGATGGGAAGTTTTAGCCAGGGAAATTATAACAATATAAGAAAATTTGTTTTTGATTTTACCCCTTTAACAGCAACTGGAGCTTTGTCCGTGTACAGCAGAGTCTTGCTAGAGCTGTAGGATAGATAGAACGAAATTGACGATTTATGTGTCGGTACGTTATATCCGGCTGGCGGATGTTATGAACGTTTTGCCCAAGCGCATAGCATCAATAGGAATATGATATAGTGTGTGCAAGGGATTTGCAGTCCGGTGTGTTTGCAAGGAGATTCTTTCTGACAATTATGTAAACAATGAACTGATGAACGTATGCCATGCCGTTCGTCCTCCCCCCCCCCCCCTTTATTTATTTCTGTTTGTCTGATTTTCTTTTCTTCTCTTTTCTTCCATTCTTATTCATGTTAAGAAGAAAAGCCAATGTCTTAATATTTATCTTATCTTTAGTAATCATAACTTGGAGCTATAGGATCCGTTTTGATAGCGTTAGTAAAAGATAAAAGTTTTGTCCCTAGGTTTTGTAACGTGGAATGAATTGAATTGTAATGAAGTTGCTCTTTTCTGTGGCAGGGCGGGTCTGTTGCAATGATGATGATTGTGGTGATGAGGATGAGGATGGTGATGATAATGATGATGATGACGTTATGATGATGATGTCGATATCAATGATACTAATGGTGATGATGATGATGATGATGATGATGATGATGATGATGATGATGATGATGATAATAATAACGATTATGATGATGATGACGATGATGATGATTATGTAGCGATCCCTCCTTGCAAGGAATAGTATTTTTACAATTAAAATTAGTACTGTGAAATTTTAAATCTCTTGAACTACGAGTACAAAAGTAAGATTAACAACGCCTCTAACCACATTATCGCATTCGTGTAGTGTTTCATTTATCCTGTTTTGTTGATAAAGGGGAACCCGAAACGTCCATTGTATCTGCTGTCGTATATTAAATTGAAGCTTACATTCAAATTCACATTGTTATTAATTTCTTCGAGCTTCGAGCAGCAACATTTACATTACCCAGATTTGAGACCCATGAAGGTGAAATGTTACAAAAATCGACCCCCTCTGATCTTTACCTTTGTGTCGTTTTAATCAGGGGGCGGGATAAATGTTTTTTTTTTTGTTTCTTCTTCTCAAACACAAATTGATAAAGGGATGCCGTTATGGCTGGGTGGGTAAACTATTGAACACCGTGGTTTGAACGCGAACAGACTCGCGAGGCGAGCCGCCCACTTTTTTTTTTTTTTGGCTTTGACTTTGTTGTGCGGTAGTAAACCGTGTAATTATAGTGCAGACGACAAGTATTTTCTCACATGCAACGGCTCTCCTTGATTTTGTATGGCTAGGCGATGGGCGCGGCGCCTTACGAGTCCCCATTTTCTCTTGTGCAGCTTTGTGTGGTATGACATTTGCCTTCGTTCCGATTGGTGGGTCCCTGGTTTGAGTCCCGCTTTGTTGAGTCCTTTGAGGAAAAAAGCTCTACTTCTTGCACTCTCCATTTTATGTGCTCAAAGTGATTTACAAGGGGTCCCAAGCTAACAACATTGATATGATTTGCATGTTTTCCCAGGCATAATATGATGCCTGTAAGGCAACATTTTACGTGTGACGAGACATTATGTCTGTAGCGATTTTCCTTTTTTTTTTTTTTTTTTTCGACAGAGACAACGCTTTTACCGACCAGGTAATCAATTTACACCTGAGTGCAATGAGAGAATGCTCTTTTTTTAAAAAGTAAGGACTTAACTTTGCGCCGCCAAAAGCGAGACTCGAACCAGGAAGCTACCGGTCCTGAGTCGAGTGTGTGATACCACTGGACCACAAAGCAGCACACTTTTCTTTGCGGTCTCGTTGAATGAGTAGGGCTGGCTTCTCATTCGCCACCAGTCTTCTCACATTATATAAATATTTATTCATTGAAATTCGAAAATTTTCTCATCGAACCGAATTACCCCCCCCCCCCCCCCCCGGGGGGGGGGGGGGGCGCTTTATTGTTGACTTGCCTCCTCCGTGTCTTTTCTTTTTACATTCCTTTTCCCCCCTTTTTCCTCCTAATGCCCCGTCAAGTTGTAATTATGTGTGTCATTGTCTTCTTCATCTCTCTAATTTGGTTTCAAATTGTGGTTCATATCATTTCCGTCTCCCCCCCCCCCTCTCTCTCTCTCTCACTCTCTCTCTCTTTCTCTCTCTATCTCTCTCACTCTCTTTCTCTCTCTCTCTCTCTCTCTCTCTCTCTCTATCTCTCTTTCCCCTTTCTTTCTCCACCCCCCCCCCCCCCCGCTCTCTTTCTGCCCTCTTTCTCTTTTTTTTTTTTTTGTTTGTTTGTTGCTTTAGGTCTCTTCCAACACAATTGAGGTTATATGAGAGACCGCTGAAACAAAAAAACAAGCAATCTAACAAAAATAGTACAAATGTCAATCAAAATCATAACCTAAAGATATCATAAGCTAAATTATAAATAACCAAGAACAAACAGGCAGAGGAATTACAGGAAAAAAAATATCCCCTGTCAAAAATACAATCACAAACCAAAGAAGCAGGATAGGCTAGTAAAGAGAAGAAGAAACGACATCACTATCGGATCGTACACCCATGCGAACATCATAGGTATATGATTCAAGGGTGATGCTCCCATCCAACCACCCGCCCTCTTTCTCTTTCTATTATCTATTTATCTCTCTTATCACCTTCTCTCTCTCTCTCTCTCTCTCTCTCTCTCTCTCTCTCTCTCTGTTTTCCTACTTCTTTCATCGCTCTTTCTCTCTCCCTCCCCCCTCCCCTCTCTTTCTCTCCCCCCCCCCCTTACGCTCTTTCTTTTCTTCTCTCTCTTTCTTTCTGTCCCTACACTCTCTCTCTATCCCTTCTTCCCTCCCCTTCTACCCCCATTCTCTCTCTCTCTCTCTCTCTCTCTCTCTCTCTCTCTCTCTCCCCCTCCCTCCTCAACCCCTCCATCTCGTCCCATTCGTCTGTAAATAATAATAGCCCCAATGTTGGAATATCTGGGTCTATTTATTGCGAAGAAACCTTACGACGATGATTCACGGGGTGGTCCAAAATTGGATGACGGCGGCAGCACCGAGTTGGAGTGTCCCCATCGTCAGTCTGTTGTTGGCTCATTTGGTCACCATGGCGGAATAGGGATGCCACTTGGCCATCTATCATCCATCGATCGATCGATATAATTATAGTATCAAGTAAGCCATTGGGGTTTTTTTTAATGTATACATAATGGTGGTAATGGTTAGTCATCAGACGTGTATGCCTCGGTAGCTTTGCTGATTCTTTTGTCCCCCCCCCCCCACCCCCCACCATCCTCCTATTATTTTTATATATTATTCCATTGAAAATAAAAATAAAAAAACCCCGAAAAAACAAAAACAAACCCCAAACAAAACGAAAAACAAAAAGTAAAAGAAAAGGAAACAAAAAAAAAACAAAAAAAAAAAACAAAAAAAAAACAAAAACAACAAAAAACAAAGAAATAAACCAAAAAAAAAGCCCAACTTGAATGGAAATATATAGGTCAATAGATTCATTTATTTGTTTCGTTCTTTCTTTCTTTCTTCTTTTCTTTCTTTATCTCTCGCTCTCTCTCTCTCTCTCTCTCTCTCTCTCTCTCTCTCTCTCTCTCTCTCTCAGCTTCTTTCTGTTTAGTATTGTTACAACTATTTGTTTTGATCCTGTGCTTGTGTCTGGATTGGACTTGAAGTGATCTCAAATTAAATAAAAATTGATAGATAGTATGCATGCTCTTGGTTTCTACTTGCTCCCTATTTGAACCAGACTGTATCTTTCCTTTCTCTCGGTTGAATTTAATTGTAAATCTAGCATTTTTTACTTTCTTTTTTACTATCCCATCTTCTCCTTTAATTCTTTTTTTTTTTTTTTAATGGCGTTGAAATTATCTGAAAGTGTGCCCTGCGCCGTGAAACAATACAAACATTTTTTTTTTCAAAAAACCTTAAACTTGTGTTCTGAATGAAAGTTAGCATGGACATTTAATAAAGAGAGAAATTAAACATTGAAAAAATTATGGAATAGTTGTCTTGGCCCGAAAAAAAGTTTTCTGGCGACCATAAATAAAGAATAAATAAAAAGGCGTTTAGTATAGCGATACTACGCTGCTAGAAGTCGTGTACTGTAAAAAGTAATAGACAAAATTGAATATAACATCTTCAAACAATGAACAAGATAGCAAATACGGAACGTTTCGGTCTC
>NC_088373.1:27541007-27583507 GCF_034508935.2 Berghia stephanieae | reverse complement strand
GTTTTCCTGTCTTTTGGATGATTGTTATGCGTGCTCTTCTTTTTAGAGAAGGGGAGGGGGGCGAGTTGGCTTCAGTACAAGCAACATTATTTAACTTAAAATTGCTTTTGTTCCGTTCTCATCGTATTTTAAGAATTTTTTTTTTTTTTTTTTTTTTTTTTGTACATTCTACATTTTTGAACACTATATTTACATCTTAAGGGGCGGTTTGGGTCTTTTCAAAAAAAAATTTAATTACCAATATTTGGCGGTTTTAATCATTCTGTATCGTCATTATATGTTAAAAAACAACATTTATGGTGAAAAAATTTAATTATCTGTGTTGATACCCATTTTGCGACCTAATTTGGGGGTCTGATATAAAAAAATATAACAATCTTGTGGCAAACGTTCCACAAAAACTAATGAAGGAATGACCTCCATATTCTTCCCTCTTGTCAACATTGTACCATAGTGTGTCACCATAGAGAGATTTTACGGCTTTAGCTTATGAAATTTTTATTAGAACATTACAAAGTTGAGAATCAAAATGTTATGACAAAATTGATGTTAAAAATTCAGAATTAGGATTACAATTCAAAATTCACATATCTTATCAAAAAAATCTCTCTATGGTGACACAATACATTATCTCTGTGATAACTGTGGAAATTTTCAGACAATTTCATTGAATAGATTCTGAGAAACGTTTGACACAGTATCCCATACCCTTAGAAATATGACATTTTGAGAAAATAACAAAATAGCTTCCCGTTTTTCACACTTTTCTTACTATCTGTACCATTTTCGACTGTGTTTTTCGTGCCTTTATAGTCTACTTAAAGAATTTGGACTTCAATTATATTATTTCTAGGATAATAAAATATCAATTTCCACCAAAATCTCAAAATCAATTTTTCGAAGGATTTTCCTAATAATTAGACCCAAACCGCCCCTTAAAATAGATATCTTGAATTAGCCTTTTAATTGTTATCATTTAATTTAGTTTTTCCAGGCTTGAAAAACAAAAACAAAACACTAATCGGGCTATGAAAGAATCTCAGCTTCTAATAATCATCATCTCCACAAACTTTTACTTATTATTTCCAATATAATCTGACATTGAGGATGGGATCAGAGCAGTGACTTTTTATATCAGTAGACAATGGATCAGAGTCAAAATCTTACCCTTTTCTTAAATAGCAAATCCTACAGTTTATCTTAATATTGAGATTGACAGCTCTACAACTGAGTTCCTAAGTCCCCAAATGGTTTATTTAAATACTCTAATTCATTGCTATAATATGTTATTTATTGATTTATATTCTCTTCTTGTCGTCTCTTTCCAGATGCTTCTGATGTGACGAGGTGAATCAGCCAATCAAGTCCAAATCACGGATCTGTACACTTCCTGTTTATTGTTCGTTCATCTTCGTCCATCGATCCATTCGCAGAGTTATTTGATCTTGGATTTGACGACATTATTCTACGGCCATTGACATCGCCATTAAATATAATGTCATGAGCTGGTTAGTTAGGGAAACTGTTCTCTGTTGTTTATTTGGTCTTCCAGTTTTTAGACCTAGATTGTGACTTTGGCATATTATTATTGTTCAAAGTCGAGTCCTCAGATTGTATAAAATCTCTACAGAAGAAAATATCTGGCAGGTATAAATAACGTTTTTAACTTGTGTGTCACATGACCAATGCCACCAGTTCAGTTGGACTTCAGTTGGATAGAGGGAAGAAGATAGTATTAGTGGGGAAGCGTCGGATTGTTGGGAGTAGAAGTAAGAGAGGAAGTGGATAGGTGGACGGCAGGCAGGCGACGTACATAGCACTGAAGGAAGAAATCAAGGTAACTTGGCTTGGGTTCTGTGTTGATTTATGAAAGTTGACGATGATGATGATGATGATGATGATGATGATGATGATGATGATGATGATGATGATGATGATGATGATGATGGTGGTGATGGTGGTGTTGATGGTGATGATGATGTTGTTAGTGGTGATGATGATGATGATGATGATGATGATGATGATGATGATGATGATGAGAGAGAGAGAGAGAGAGAGAGAGAGTCTTGTATTTAAAAAAAAAATTATTTTATTTTACGTTCTTTCCTTTTTCTCTTCTCTCTCTCTTTCTCTCTCTTTCTCTCTCTCTCTCTCTGTCTCTCTCTGTCTCTCTCCCTCTCCCTCTCTCTCTCTCTCTCTCTCTCTCTCTCTCTCTCTCTCTCTCTCTCTCTCTCTTCTTTGTCGTCATATACCTAATTATAATATTTTTTCATAAGCCTCAAATAACAACAGTAATAGTGAATCCCTCTCAAATCAATGTTCCTCTCCCACTATTTATGATGCTATCTAGTTATAACAATACACATATTGAAAGTGCCAGAAGTTACTGACTCATTTTCTCCCATAGTGGGCAGGGAGGCTCTTACTGTGTCTTCCATCCCCCTGTACTTGTTTCCAACATGCTTTCTGTCTTTGTCTTGGAATGTGATTTCTTGGTTCTGGCCGGAGACCCTGGCTTAAAGGGAAACAGTCAGATGTATATTTAGTTTTGGGAGATGATATTTTTTGTCATTGTAAATCATCTCTCTGTTATACACTGTATTATTCGACATTGTATTCCTCTTAGTGGGGACCTGTGCTTGTGTATGGATGAGACTTTTAGATGATCTCAAAATAAGTACTTTGATAGTGTGCTCTTGGAATCTACATCTGTTTCCTATTTGAACCAATTCCCCTTTGTCTTCCCTTTTCTTGGATGCTTTAATTATAATTCTAGAACTTTTTACTATTCCATTTTCTTCCTTTTTACTGGCGCTGATATGTCCTAAATGTGTCACGAGCACCGTAAAACCCTCAAAAACAATAAAAACAAAACGGAATCATTTATGCCTTCTTCTATTTCACATTGCAGTCACTGTTCTCTTGGTAAGAAAGTGAGATAACACGTAAAGTTTAAAAAAGGGTTAACAAGGGTCCTGATGACTTAATTGGTAGAGCACTCGCATCACACGTAAAGGGACCAAGATCAATCCTGAATGAATTCCAGATTTTTTCCAACCTCCTTTCCACCCAGCTGTGATTGGGTAGCTGGGTGGAAACTTTTCAAAACTTTTTAATTTTACAATGAGGGAAAAATCCACTTTAAAAAAAAAAAAATAGTGCAATGAGGGGAAAAACCCACTTGTCCTTATACCTATAGTCCTTCAGAACCTTAGAGACCCATGGAGTGAGAGTTTATCCCGGTTTCTATAGCATTAAACGGATAAAATAGCACTTGCTTGCTACTCTTGGGATAGGACGCTATTGTATTGCAAAGTACTTTCAATTAGATCTATGAGACCCGGCTACCCAATCACTTCTGGGTGAACAGGGGGGGGGGGGGGGGGGGGAGGAGGAAGGGAGGGGATCTTAATCCCTTAGCATGTGAAGTGAGTGATCCGACAACTGAGCTTTTGGGGAACCACCTTGTCCTTAAAACTGACCAAATTTGTATTTTTATCCATTCCCAAGGAATCGCTAACGACCACCAACTACCAAGATTGGTTCCATGAGAGTGATGGATGAGGGGATCCTAATCCCTTAGCATGTGAAGCGAGTGATCAGACACTGACCAAATTTGTATTTTTATTCATTCCAAAGGAATTGTCAGCGACCACCAACTGCCAAGATTGGTTCCATGAGAGAGATGGACGAGGGAGAGAGTGTGAGGTCCGGACGGAGCGAAAGGTCTGAGCGGTCGCATCGAAGTCACAGCAGTAACCACCACGGGGGTAGTGGGGGTCACCACCACCACCACAGACATGCCTCACGCCCACAGGTAACTACTGCAAAATATACTTAACAAATATCAGCAAAAGATGAAATGAAAACTAATCAAACCAACAAATCTACAATAGAAATTTATTACATATATATATTGATTTAAGTATACAGACCACTATTCAGTGAGGTTCATTGTTGTTTCATTCCTCAGGTGCCCTCGCGTAATGCCAGTGGTCGTGGGTCTTCCAGAAGTGGTCGTGAAGATATGGACCGAGATGACCGATCAGTGACCATCAAGACTCCTGGACAGGAAGTGGATGTTGAGAGGGGAGGAATGGAGGAACGAATTCAAGTTCAGGTATAAGCTGGATTGGTATGGAAAAGTTAAATAAAAAAGAGGAGGAAAATTCTGATAAATTATCATTATTATTATTATTATTATTATTATTATTATTATTATTATTATTATTATTATTATTATTATTATTATTATTATTATTATTATTATTATTATATTCTACATGTTTTTGTCATTTGTCTTTCAGGTGATTCCACAAGACGATAACTGGGGCGACAACACGACTGCCATCACAGGCAACACCAGTGAAACTGGATTCTCCATGGAGGATTTGACCAAGTATCCATTCAACAAAGAACAGGACCACAGAGAGGTGAGTGTACTATTCGTTGTGCTTATTGTGGTGGTGGAGAAAAGTGCCCCTACCAAATTTACTTTAAATATCAACCCCTTGAATTGCTCGCTTTCACCTGCTGAAAGTCTCTTTTATTATATTTTTTGCGATGGTTATAATAATCAACCAAACATTGTTACTGTCTATGAGATTCTTTCTTTTTCTATTCTTTTTCTTTTTACAAAAGCTGAAAATAAAACCTACACCAAACAAACAAACAAAAAAAAAAAAACAAAAAAAAAAAAAAAACAACCAAAGAAAAAATATAAAAAATTACCATTTTAAAGATGATCCTCTCATCCAATCCAGTCAATCCAAGCTTTAATTCTCAATACTTCTGTCCATCCATCCAGCCATCCATCCATCAATCCATCCATCCATCCATCCATCCATCCATCCATCCATCCATCCACACCTTTATCTTTCCACCTATCCAGCCATTCACTCATCCGTCATTTTATTCACCATACCATCCAAAACATAATCCACCCCCATCCTCCATCCACTTTTCCATTAATCCATCTGCCCATCCATACATCCAATTCATCCATTCATCCATCCATCCATTCAACTAACCATCCAACCATTCAGCCACGTATCCAAACACTCGCTCATCCAACATCTTATCCACACACAGACATCCATCCATCCATCCATTCATTCATCCATCCATCCATCCATCCATCCAACTATATAACTTACCCATCCAAAATTTCCTGTACACACACATCCATCCATCCATCCATCCATCCATCCATCCATCCATCCATCCATCCATCCATCCATCCATCCATCCATCCATCCATCCATCCATCCATTCATTCATCCATCCATCCATCCATCCATCCAACTATATAACTTACCCATCCAAAATTTCCTCTACACACACACATCCATCCATCCATCCATCCATCCATCCATCACTCAACTTATTCAAATTCATCGACATCCATCATCCAGGTCGGGGTAAAGTGTGCCAGATGTATGGGTACCGTCTTGACCTGTGGCCTCAGCATTCTAGCCTTCCTGTCTCCCATTGCCATGGTATTGCTTCCTAAGATCCATCCCTTGGACTGGACGTATCAAGACAAGTGTCCCCCAGAATGTGAAGGACTCCTCATCTCTATGGCTTTCAAACTGCTTGTCTTACTGGTTGGAGCTGTAGCCCTTTTCTTTAGGAAGGTATGCTGGATATACCATAATATCTTCCAGCTCTGGGTACAACTCAGTTGTTTAGAGTTAACTGCAGAACTGAGTTTGATCTGCTGAGGCTGGACTTCCAATTACCTGCAACTGAACTTTTTGGAGATTTGTTATATTGTTTTTTGTTTTTTTTTCTGGCTGAAATTAATACAGGATGACTGGCCGTTTTCCATTATCAATATTGTAAGCTTCTATCAATATTATGACAGTGATAGCGCTTTATTAAAGTGCGGATAAGGTATCAACTTTCTTTCTTGCTTTTTGAACACTTTGCAGTGATATTTCTGCTATTCTTTGAGTGCTCAACTTTCAATTTTTGGCTTATTTTTCATATTGAACCCGGAGAAAAAGACGAAAAATAATTTTTCTACAGCTTTTCAAAATAAATATTGATAATGTCGATGATATGGGGGGGGGGGGGGGGGGGGGGGGGTAGTGTTTTAAATTTTGTACCCAAAAGATATCGATTTCAACTCTCCATCATGCAGTGTGACCTTGAGCAAGTCACCTCACCCTCACATTGCAATGCTGCCGAATGGCATGAATTAATTAATTAATTTATTCATTTCTGTGTCAAATGTCATGAACTTGACTCCATGGCACAACCTCAAATATTCTTGTGTGTGGCTTCATTATGGTTCAGTGACTGAGCAGTGCAGTATCTCACCTTGTCATGAAAGTAAAATGGGTGTTCAGCATTCTGATCCTGACATAAAATAACAATGTGAAATTGATTGTAAGCTTCAATTTAATATACGAAACAGATAAAATGGATGTTTCGGGTTTCCCCTTTATCAACAAAACACGATGGATGAAACACTACAGACGAATGAGATAATGTGGCAGTGGCGTTGTTTATTCATCTTAACAACGCCACTACCACATTATCTCATTCGTCTGTAGTGTTTCATTGTTGATAAAGGTGAAACCCGAAATGTCCATTTTGTCTGTTTTCGTATATTAAATTGAAGCTTACATTCAATTTCACATAGTTATTATTTCTTCGAGCTTCGAGCAGCACCATTTACATGATCCTGACATTGTGTACTTGGGTAAGGCACTTAACACACATCAACCTTTTCGACTCAGATGTGAAGGAGTATCTAGCTATAGGCGCTGACTGATATTATAATAGTCTTAATACAATCAGGAGAGCTAACACTGTTAGTAACAGGTATAGAATGGAAATATGGTCCATTTTGGCCTGCTGGTGAAAAAAATCAAACACTGTGAAGCACATTGACAAAGGTAAATCCGTGGAAATGCCCCATATAAATTTTCTTGTTTATTTATTTATTTATTTAATTATTTAATTATTTATTTTTAATTAATTAATTAATTAATTTATTCTTAAATGTATTTTGAATCACATCTCCATGCAGAAAATGTATTTTCGTTCACAACGCATAAATGTTTTCATTCTTAATCTTCACCCACCAGCCCAAAGCCACCATGCCCAGAGTGTTTGTGTTCAGGGCAGTTGTCCTTTTCCTGGTCTTCGTCCTCACTTTTGCCTTCTGGTTATTTTATGGGGTCAGGATTTTCAAGGAAAAACAAGGAACATATGAGGTAAATTGTGACTAAAAGGTTGTTGATGATAAAAACCAGCTCAGGGCTGCACGGCCCAAATAATTTTTCCCCTTTTTTTATTAAGCTTTGTAATCCAGTGTATGAGCACAGGTCTTGTTACCTGTAGGTTGAATGTTAGAGTTCCTTTGTGGACAGTACATGTTGAGTCCTGGGTAAAGGCTCTTTACTCATATTTGCTCACTATACTCAGATGCAAAACGAGTACCTGACTGATCAGCGGTATGACACAGGCCTTATTACCTGTAGGTTGAATGTTCGAGTTCCATTGTTGGCAATGCATGTTGAGTCCTTGGAAAAGGCTCTTTACTCATATTTGCTCACTATACTCAGATGCAAAACGAGTACCTGGCTGATCAGTGCGATCAGGGGCCAGATGAGTGACAGTGTTTGTAAAAAAATCCTGTCCCAACATCAAGTCCTTGGGTATGATACTTTACAAACATTACCGCAATTGACTCAGGTTTAAATGATTATATTGTTATAGACACTGATGTATAAGTGTGTGTACAGGCAACTGGGTTTGTATGACTCTGATGATAACAGGAATTGGAAGTAAGTAGACAAGTGCCAGAAGACAATAGAGAATAAAAACTTTGCGGGGATATGAGCTTGAACCTATGACTCTACTGACCGCGAGAGGGATGCTATACAGTAGATGTCATCCACCACTCCTCGGAGTATAGCGTCCCTCTCACGGCCTTACAGAGTTGTTGCTACAGTAGGGTCGTGGGTTCGAGCCCCCATTGCCACAAAGTTTTTATTCTCTATGGCTTTTTTCTACTCACTTTCGGTAGCAATGACTATGAAAAATGTTTTTTTCTCTTTTTGAGGAAATTTTTTTGGTCTAAAATCAAAGCCCTATCTCCACTGAGTAAAATTGTTTTTGAATTTTGAAAATCCACTCATAAATAAACAAGTTATGCAGTTTCAAAGGTGTCATTTATTTGAATGACCAGCAAAGAGGAAAAAAACGCGAAAATATGGGACGCTTTTTCCTAATTTTTTTTCGACCTTTGGTTGTATCTTGCGTAATAAGTGGATTAAAAGATTGAAACTTGAAGAGCAAATTAGGATGGTGTTTTGTAAAATACGGGAAAAGTACTCGTCATTTTCATATGAAATATTGTAACCAAATAGAAGAAATGCTCATGTATTACCTTGTCAGCGACAAAACCTCCACGCCCGGTAGTTTTAGAAATATTTTACTCCAAAGAGTAAAAATCTATTTTTAACGGTCTTCTGCTAATCGCACAAATTTTGTCGTTTGACATAATCTAAAATGACCTTTTTTCTAAATGTGTGCCAACTTTCAGTCATATTCATCAATAAACAGCGTCGTAATTAATTTTTTAAAATAGCATATACGAAACGGTTTCGTCCCATACTTTGACACGAATTCGGGCACTTCGTGAGCGAAAAAGAGGCCCAAAGATTTGTGCGGGATAGTCATTGCTACTTTCTGTTATTATCAACATCAGTGCCTTCTCCACTCATTTTTCTGAATTAATATGATTTTATATGGCCTGCTGGAGGAATAACTTGAGAATTGCGAAGCCCATTGAGCATGGTAAACCTATTGAAATATGCTACATATTTAAATAGTCGGCTTTAAGCATAAGAAGGCTCTTAGTCACTTGGTTTAGTTTTTCATTATATTGGACCTCTTCCATGTAAACATTATTCATAGTTTAAGAAAGAATGGGATAACATGAACCAGTGACATTGTGTGCTGGACCAAATTTTCCCTGAGCATTAAAAAAAAAAAAAATTGAGAGAAAGTAAAGAAATGACCTTTGAGATATTATGGGATAGAATAGAATGAATGAAACTGACGTCACTCAGCTCTATGTCCTTATTTTTTTGACAGCTGGTTGGGTGATTAGTTCTCAGGTAAAATAAGTAGTCCCTCAGAATCATTAGGTCCATGGAGCTGAGTTTATCCCAGTTTCCATAGCATGAAACGAACAATAGCATTTGCTTGCTACCCATTGGATAGGATATTAGTCTCTAACAAAGTACTTTCCACCAGATCTAACAATCCCAGTTGCCAAATCACTAGTGGGTGGACAGTGGGGATGGGAGTTGTAAAAAAATCTCAACTTAACCCAGATCCATTTCTGGCCCTTAGTGTTTGAAGCAAGTGCTTCTACCAACTGATCTATTGAGACCCTCAGTTCTCAGCAATGTCCCTCTAAAAAGGCTATAAATGTCACACCGTTTTGTGTATTGATACATTTAATCAGGCAGACAGAATGGATGGTGACTATCTTAATTAAATGCATAGCATCAATAGCCTAAATTGTCCTTAAAACTGTCCTATGTTTATATTCATTTTTATTTTATATTTTTAAAAAAGTTTAAATGTTTCTCCAGGGTATAGTCAAGTTTGTCTTATCTCTGGCGGACAGCCTGCTGTCTCCAGACGGAGAGACCAAAGTCTACACGGATAGACTACTCAGTGCTTGTCCTTAAAGCTGTCCTATATTTATATTAATTTTATTTTATATTCTTTAAAACTCTAAATGAAATATTTCACCAGGGTATAGTCAAGTTTGTCTTATCTCTGGTGGACAGCCTGCTGTCTCCATACGGAGAGACCAAAGTCTACACAGTTAGACTACTCAGTACTTGTCCTTAAAACTGTCCTATGTTTATATTCATTTTATTTTATATTTCAAAAAAACTGTAAATGTTTCACCAGGGTATAGTCAAGTTTGCCTTATCTCTGGTGGACAGCCTGCTGTCTCCAGACGGAGAGACCAAAGTCTACACAGTTAGACTACTATCTGTGACCTGCTCTCACGAACAGTACAATAACTACCAGATTTCCTTAATATTTTCTTTTTTTTTAAAAAACTTATTCCAGTAAGTCAGTTGCTTATCTCGGACAGCCTTCTCACGAAGCAAGCACCTAACCATCAATTCGTTATATTATTATAAAAAAAAACCATTTCGTATACAGTTTGCCTTCTGTGACGCTCGTCTCCAACGAGAGACAAAGCTACTTACCCTATGCTAAACTGTTTTAATTCTTATTTAAAAAAATCAAATGTTCTCAGTAGTCAAGTTGCCTACTGTGTCTGTCCACGGACAACAGATACATACTGCTAATCTAGTTATATTTTTTAATAAAAAAAAATCCATTTTCCAGATATCAAGTTGTTTCTGAAGCCGTCCCACAGCCAGTACACTACACTCAACTGCTAACGTCATTTAATTCATTATTTTATAAAAAAAAAACTCAAAGTTCTCAGGTACATTCTTATCGTGACGCCCTCTCCAACGAGACAAACACACTAGCTACTCAACTCTAATGTCCTATTATCATTATTTATAAAAAAAACCAATTCCGTATGTCAGTTGCCTACCGGGACAGCCTCGTCCAACGAAGACATCACCGTATACTATGCCTTATCTTGTCTATTTAAAACTGTTATACAATTATCTCGGACACTCTCCAGAGACAGCACACTAACCGTTGTCCTTAACGTCAGTATTTCATTTTTTTATAAAACTAATGTTCTCAGTTGTCAGTGCTATCGGACACGTCACGAGAGCAGTCAGTAACTCATTATTTTTAAAACTATTTTTCCAGTATTATTCCTACTCTGTGACGTGCTTCCACGGGACCGTTAACAGACTCAACGTCTATATTTTTAAACAATATTTTATAAAATTCTATCTGGAACTTCACGGGACATCCCAGAGACTCAGTACTTGTCCTTAAAACTGTCCTATGTTTATATTCATTATATTTTATAATTTAAAAAAAAACTTTAATGTTTCTCCAGGGTATGCAAGTTTGCCTTATCTCTGGTGGACAGCCTCTGTCTCCAGACGGAGAGACCAAAGTCTACACAGTTAGACTACTCAGTACTTGTCCTTAAAACTGTCCTATGTTTATATTCATTTTATTTTATATTAAAAAAAAAAAAAACTCCAAATGTTTCTCCAGGGTATAGTCAAGTTTGCCTTATCTCTGGTGGACAGCCTGCTGTCTCCAGACGGAGAGACCAAAGTCTACACGGTTAGACTACTCAGTACTTGTCCTTAGAACTGTCCTATGTTTATATTCATTTTATTTTATATTTAAAAAAAAAAACTCCAAATGTTTCTCCAGGGTATAGTCAAGTTTGCCTTATCTCTGTGGACAGCCTGCTGTCTCCAGACGGAGAGACCAAAGTCTACACGGTTAGACTACTCAGTACTTGTCCTTAAAACTGTCCTATGTTTATATTCATTATATTTTATATAAAAAAAACAACAACTCCAAATGTTTCTCCAGGGTATAGTCAAGTTTGCCTTATCTCTGGTGGACAGCCTGCTGTCTCCAGACGGAGAGACCAAAGTCTACACAGTTAGACTACTCAGTACTTGTCCTTAAAACTGTCCTATGTTTATATTCATTTTATTTTATATTTAAAAAAAAAACAACTCTAAATGTTTCTCCAGGGTATAGTCAAGTTTGCCTTATCTCTGGTGGACAGCCTGCTGTCTCCAGACGGAGAGACCAAAGTCTACACGGTCAGACTATACTCAGTACTTGTCCTTAAAACTGTCCTATGTTTATATTCATTATATTTTATATAAAAAAAACAACAACTCCAAATGTTTCTCCAGGGTATAGTCAAGTTTGCCTTATCTCTGGTGGACAGCCTGCTGTCTCCAGACGAGAGAGACCAAAGTCTACACGGTTAGACTACTCAGTACTTGTCCTTAAAACTGTCCTATGTTTATATTCATTATATTTTATATAAAAAAAACAACAACTCCAAATGTTTCTCCAGGGTATAGTCAAGTTTGTCTTATCTCCGGTGGACAGCCTGCTGTCTCCAACGGAGAGACCAAAGTCTACACGGTTAGACTACTCAGTACTTGTCCTTAGAACTGTCCTATGTTTATATTCATTTTATTTTATATTTTAAAAAAAACTTCAAATGTTTCTCCAGGGTATCGTCAAGTTTGCCTTATCTCTGGTGGACAGCCTGCTGTCTCCAGACGGAGAGACCAAAGTCTACACAGTTAGACTACTCAGTACTTGTCCTTAGAACTGTCCTATGTTTATATATTCATTTTATTTTATATTAAAAAAAAACAAACTCCAAATGTTTCTCCAGGGTATAGTCAAGTTTGCCTTATCTCTGGTGGACAGCCTGCTGTCTCCAGACGGAGAGACCAAAGTCTACACAGTTAGACTACTCAGTACTTGTCCTTAAAACTGTCCTATGTTTATATTCATTATATTTTATATTTTTTAAAAACTGTTAATGTTTCTCCAGGGTATTGTCAAGTTTGCCTTATCTCTGGTGGACAGCCTGCTGTCTCCAGACGGAGAGACCAAAGTCTACACAGTTAGACTACTCAGTACTTGTCCTTAAAACTGTCCTATGTTTATATTCATTTATTTTTATATTAAAAAAAAAAAAACTCCAAATGTTTCTCCAGGGTATCGTCAAGTTTGCCTTATCTCTGGTGGACAGCCTGCTGTCTCCAGACGGAGAGACCAACGTCTACACGGTTAGACTACTCAGTAATTGTCCTTAGAACTGTCCTATGTTTATATTCATTTTATTTTATATTAAAAAAAAACAAACTCCAAATGTTTCTCCAGGGTATCGTCAAGTTTGCCTTATCTCTGGTGGACAGCCTGCTGTCTCCAGATGGAGAGACCAACGTCTACACGGTTAGACTACTCAGTGCTTGTCCTTAAAACTGTCCTATGTTTATATTCATTTTATTTTATATTAAAAAAAAGATTACAACTCTAAATGTTTCTCCAGGGTATAGTCAAGTTTGCCTTATCTCTGGTGGACAGCCTGCTGTCTCCAGACGGAGAGACCAAAGTCTACACAGTTAGACTACTCAGTACTTGTCCTTAAAACTGTCCTATGTTTATATTCATTTTATTTTATATTAAAAAAAAGATTACAACTCTAAATGTTTCTCCAGGGTATAGTCAAGTTTGCCTTATCTCTGGTGGACAGCCTGCTGTCTCCAGACGGAGAGACCAAAGTCTACACAGTTAGACTACTCAGTACTTGTCCTTAAAACTGTCCTATTTTTATATTCATTTTATTTTACATTTTTTAAAAACTAAATGTTTCTCCAGGGTATAGTCAAGTTTGTCTTATCTCTGGTGGACAGCCTGCTGTCTCCAGATGGAGAGACCAAAGTCTACACGGTTAGACTACTCAGTACTTGTCCTTAGAACTGTCCTATGTTTATATTCATTTTATTTTATATTAAAAAAACAAAACAACTCTAAATGTTTCTCCAGGGTATAGTCAAGTTTGTCTTATCTCTGGTGGACAGCCTGCTGTCTCCAGATGGAGAGACCAAAGTCTACACGGTTAGACTACTCAGTACTTGTCGTTAGAACTGTCCTATTGTTGTGAAGCTAGAAAGTAATTCGAATGATTGCCATGCAAAATATAGGCTTTATTCAACATTTAAATCGACATGATCTGGAAAGAAATTAAAACACAAAGAGTTAGACAATACAGTACAGACACAGATCAATTACAAACATTAAGTGACAAATAGAACTATCTCTAAACAGTAAACAATATCATGACATTCTTCCCCCCTTGCATGTGGCAAGAGATTTCAAATTATGCTTCTCTATTTCGTAAACTGTATGGTCTCGTCCGAATGAAGCCACTCGTTCTGGAGTTTGAACGGGATTCGTTTTGAGTAGAAAGCTCATTAGGATTGTTAGGATCAGAGACTGATGGTTCGTCCAAGGCAGATTTTTGCACTACACCCGCTTCCACAGTTTGTACATCAAGCTGTTCTAGAACAGTTTCAGGTAAAATATCGTTTCCCACATTCTTTTGAACAGGTTGAAAAGGTGGAGTTACGCTCGTGTTGTCAAACGCCATGGGTGATTCTTCATTGGAGGGTTGGGCAGTAGTCATTTCACCAGCAGGGGCTAAGTGACGCAAAGCCACAGTAGTTTCTTTACCATCAGGAAGTCGGACGTAGGCATAGAGCGGATTAGCGTCCAACAGTTAAACTTCGTCCACCAATGGTTCGTATTTAGAGGCTCTTACATGACGCCTCATCAAAAGAGTTCCTGGAGTAGTCAGCCAGCTAGGAAGTGTTGTACCAGTGCTTGACTTTCTATTGTAGCGGAAGATTCGTTCATGAGGAGTCTCATTTGTCGCAGTGCATAAGAGTGATCTTATTGAATGGAGAGAGTCAAGAAGCACTGACTCCCATTGACTAACATTCAAACCACATGATTTCAGGGCTAACGTGATAGTTTTCCAAAGGGTTCCATTCAGACGTTCTACTTGTCCATTTCCCGGGGATTGTATGGGGTCGTTCGGCTTGAGGCGATACCCTTTTTGCACAAGAAATATTGAAGCTCACTTGACATGAAGTTAGCACCTCTGTCAGAATGTATTGAAATAGGCATTCCAAACAATGAGAACAATTGACACAAGCACTTGATGATAGTTGATGAGCTCATATCAGAGCATGGGAACGCAAAAGGGAAGCGAGAATATTCATCAATAACTGTTAGGAGATACCGATTTTTGGACGATGACGGCATGGGACCCTTGAAATCAACACTCAAACGCTAGAATGGTTGAGTTGCTTTGACCACTTTGAGGTTCTGCGGTTTGTAGAATGAAGGTTTTAGCTCACGACAAACCCTACAGTTGTTGCAGATTGTTCGTATTTCATCCACGGAATATGGGATATTCTTTGACCTGACAAAATGGTTCATCCTTGCAATTCCAGGGTGGCAGAGTGAGTCGTGAAGGCTTTTTAAAGTTTCTAAATCTGAACCAGTAGATGAGCAGAACTCCCTTGAAAATGCGTCAGCCGCTACATTGTCTTTTCCAGGTCGATACACAACGTCATAACTGTAGCTTGACAGTTCAATCTTCCATCTTTGGATTTTATCATTTTTGACTTTTCCTTTTGCAGAATTTCCGTACATAAAGGCAACGCTTTTCTGATCTGTCACAAGTTTGAAATGCTTTCCTAGAAGATAGTGCCTCCACTTTCGAAGGGCTTCCACAATAGCGTAAGCCTCTTTTTCAACAGAAGAATGCTTCTTTTCACTGTGGTTCAGAGTTCTTGAAAAGAAAGCCACAGGACGTCCACCTTGATTTAGTGTTGCTGCGATTGCAATTTCAGAAGCGTCGGTTTCTACAACTAGAGGAGCGTTGTGGTCAATTGTCACGACAGCAGCGTTTTCAATCTCCTTTTTCAAAAGATCAAACGAGTCCTTGGCTTTTCCTGACAATGGAAAGGTGGTATTTTGGACCAGTGGGTGTATTTTATCCGAGAATGAGGTATCCAGGATGAGTAGTATGCAAACATTCCAATCACTCTCTGTTGAGATTTGATATTGTGAGGATCTGAAAGTTCTCTCAGTGGCCGTAATCGGTCAGGGTCTGGCTGAATGCAACCTTTGGACACCTGAAATCCAAGTAACTTGATTTGTCTAACAGACTGGATAGTCTTACTTTCATTGAATGTTATATTATATTCTTTGGCACACCTGAGAAATTTCACAAGGTTTTCATCATGCTCTTGCTGATTTCTGCCACAGATTGTCACATTGTCTATGTAAACAAATGTGTCACTCAGTTTCTCATCTCGAATAATGGAATCAATGATGCGCTGAAAGCAAGCCACTCCGTTAGTGACTCCAAAGGGAATTCGCTTGAATTGGTAGAGATTTCCACTGGCCTCAAAAGCCGTATACAGTTTCTCCTCGTCTTTTATTGGGATCTGGTGGTAAGCACTTTGCAAATCGAGGGTGCTATAGACACTGTAGTTTGAAATTGTTTCAATCATTTCATTAATGTTTGGAAGTGGATATGCATCGAGTAGAGTGAAGCGATTGATGGTCTGACTATAGTCCACAACCATGCGTTTCTTGTGTCGCTCGTTAGTTGTCACCAATACCTGCGCTCGCCATGGAGAATCAGATGGTTCGATCACATCCTCGTCAAGAAGTTTCTTAACCTCAGAGTCAATGAATTGCTTGTCTGGTAATGAAAATCGTCTTGATTTTGTTGCAATAGGTCTGACTTCTGGAAGGAGATTCTTGAAAAGAGAAACAGGTTCGATTTTTGCAGCAGTGAGACTACAAACGGAGAAAGTAGGCTTTGATCCTTTGAAGGATATTTGAACTCCATCATGCTGTTCAAGAAAGTCATGGCCTAAAATCAAGTCCGAACACAACCCTGACAGGATGGAAAATTTCACACTCTCATAGAAACGTCCCTGGTATTCCAAAGAGACAAAACAATGACCCTTGGTTGTACTGGAAAGATTAGTAGACGCCATGGAGATTTCTTTCTTTGATTTGAAAATCTTCAATTGGAGACTTTGTGCGATCTCTGTTGAAATGAAACTCTCTGAGCTTCCGGTGTCTATCAACGCTTTAACGGGCTTGTTAAACAATTTCACGTCAATAACAGCTCTGTAGAGACTAGCGGGAGCCGCGGCTGAAAAGGCTGAACTGAGTGTATTCGGGTCTGCCACAGATGCATATTCGTTTTTACTTTTTGACTGGCATACCTTTTGAAAATGCCCTTTTTTTCCACAACTTTTACACAGCGCCTCTCTAGCAGGGCATTTTGATCGAGGATGTCGTTGGTATCCGCAGAAAAAGCATTTAGAGTTCGTGACTGAAGCATTGAATGAGTCAAGTTCCTTTTCAGAGGGCGGAGGAGCAGTGCTGCCACATGGCACAGTAGTTGGTGTGCTGTAGTTCTGAGAGTGTTTTTCAGCCATCTCCAAGGATCGAGCCTGTTCATAAGCGGCCATAAGTTCGATTGTCTTATTCTCGAGGAGTTGCTGCCTGATCTGATTAGAAGAGAGACCACAGATGAAAGCATCTCGGATAAAGTCATCCCTGTTCTTATCAGCAGTAACAGCTTTAAAATCACATTCTTTGGCAAGTCTCTTCAACTTTTGAAGGAACTGATCGAGGGATTGATCTGGTTCTTGCTTTGTAGTAGCCAAGACGTGTCTCGCGAATATTTCGTTTTTTGGTTTCACATATATGTTCTTCAGAACGTCAACAGCTGAATCGAATGTAGTACAATCAGCAATATGTTCGTAGACGACAGGATCGACGAAATTGACGAGCAGATTGAGTTTGTTGTCAGTCGCCTGTTCGGGTAACGAAGAGAGAAAGTTGTTAAATGTACAGAGCCAGTGATTCCATTGCTTTGATGCATCAGGCGTATTGGGTTCAGCGCTGAACCGCTCAGGTCGAAGGAATCGTTCCATGTTAAATGTTGAATAAATTGTTGTGAAGCTAGAAAGTAATTCGAATGATTGCCATGCAAAATATAGGCTTTATTCAACATTTAAATCGACATGATCTGGAAAGAAATTAAAACACAAAGAGTTAGACAATACAGTACAGACACAGATCAATTACAAACATTAAGTGACAAATAGAACTATCTCTAAACAGTAAACAATATCATGACACCTATGTTTATATTCATTTTATTTTATATTAAAAAAAAAACTCCAAATGTTTCTCCAGGGTATAGTCAAGTTTGCCTTATCTCTGGTGGACAGCCTGCTGTCTCCAGACGGAGAGACCAAAGTCTACACAGTTAGACTACTCAGTACTTGTCCTTAAAACTGTCCTATGTTTATATTCATTATATTTTATATTTTTTAAAAACTGTAAATGTTTCTCCAGGGTATAGTCAAGTTTGCCTTATCTCTGATGGACAGCCTGCTGTCTCCAGACGGAGAGACCAAAGTCTACACGGTTAGACTACTCAGTAATTGTCCTTAGAACTGTCCTATGTTTATATATTCATTTTATTTTATATTTAAAAAAAAACAAACTCCAAATGTTTCTCCAGGGTACCGTCAAGTTTGCCTTATCTCTGGTGGACAGCCTGCTGTCTCCAGACGGAGAGACCAAAGTCTACACGGTTAGACTACTCAGTGCTTGTCCTTAAAACTGTCCTATGTTTATATTCATTTTATTTTATATTTTAAAAACTCTAAATGTTTCTCCAGGGTATCGTCAAGTTTGTCTTATCTCTGGTGGACAGCCTGCTGTCTCCAGACGGAGAGACCAAGTCTACACGGTTAGACTACTCAGTAATTGTCTTTAAAACTGTCCTATGTTTCTCCAGGGTATCGTCAAGTTTGCCTTATCTCTGGTGGACAGCCTGCTGTTCATCCACTACGTGGCCATCATCCTGCTAGAGATCCGACAGCTCCAGCCCCAGTTTGCCATCCGCGTGGTTCGGTCGCCAGACGGAGAGGCCAAAGTCTACACGGTTGGACTACTCAGTATACAGAGGGCTGCCGTTCATGTCTTAGAGCATTATTACTGTGATTTTGAGGTGAGTCGTATAAACAAAGAGTTTTTTCAGACCTGCCAACCCCTGTTTTTATAGGATTTTCCCAGATTAAAAAAAATTTTTTTTTATAGAAAACGTCAATCCAGCTATAAATCTTGTGGTTTTCTACCACTGTGTGTGGTGGGTATAGCAGTGTGGTCATTGTTATGTACCCAGAAGATACAAAATTTCCCAGTTTGCAGCACTGCACTACGACTGACGTGTGGGATATTCCATTTTTTCCTCGGAACAAACTCAGTAAAAATTCTCCTCAAGGATGAATAAAGGGAAATGTTTTTTTACATTTTTATTTTTTATTTGGTTTCTTATTTTATTTTTTTTTGTGTGTGTATTTATTTTGAACAAATTTCAAGTGTGAAATGTTTTTCGGCTATGTGGTCTTGTGTTATGACACTCGCTTCCGGATCGGAAGGTCCTGGGTTCGAACCTCACTCGGTGAATAGTTTGAGGCTTTGGAAGAGGCCCTTTACTCACATTCTCTCACCGTACTCAGATGTAAAATAAGTACCTGGCCGTTAACAGCGTTGTCTTTTTCGGAAAAAATGTTTAATATCGCCTAACACGGCATCGTGTCTCGTTCTATGTGTTATGTGTTGCTGTTGGTCAGGGTACCCCTTGTAAAGCTAAATATTATACTACTAAATTGCTTGGAGGTGAAAAGTGGCAAAGGGTTGAACCAAAAAAACAAAAAAACAAGTTGAATTAGGACAAGGACACGCTCAATCTAGTTCTGGTACAATATATTTATATATATAATACAGCAATATATAAGGTCAACCTTGAATAGACAATAGGTGAAATAATTGCAGAAAGTACTTGTGAAAACCTCATTCTGTTACCAAGAACAATATTTGTAACCAGTCATCTCAAAACCTTATGATGTTTAGGAAAACCTGTTTCTTAACATTGAATTTCAAGCTTATTAAATTTCAGTCAAAACAGATGCTCTCAGTGAGGAGGTTAAGTTTTGTATTGTTGTTTTTTTTAAACTTAAAATATAATTCATTTATTGAGGTCGTCTTGGCTCCAGTTTTCTTTACTTCATTATTCCAACGGGATTGATACCGTGTTGTGTGCACAGTTAGGATGTCATCAGCCCTTTATTGGAAAGTCTTGACTTTCCACATCCAGTTGAGTAGGTATATAGTTAAGATTGTAGATATGATTTTTTTTTCAGCAAAGGAGCAAAACCGAATGACAATTAAATGCTGGTTTCACGCTATCTCTCGCTCTCTCTTATATCTAGTTGTACTGATTTAATCAGTTAATATATACAGGTTTTCAGATATCATAGTGTATGACAGTTATAATTGCTGATTTCACCATTGGCTGATGAAGGATTTTCACCCAACTTATTCCTTGTTACATACTTCATCCTTTATTAAAAATGCAATTCATTTTTGTTCATTTTTTGGTTCAACCCTTTTGAGAATAAATAGTTGTAATGTAAAAAACTCCACGAGTCTTCACACGTGTAATAACGCAGTCTATTGATCCTTTGACCCTGGTCCAGATGTATAACCCATACCTAGAGAATGTGACCAAGAAACACAGCAAACAGTCCAGTACAGCCTTCAAGGTCTATGACATTGACGGCAATGCCCCTAACAACCAGCAGATGAATCAGGCACGATCTCGGGCTATATTTGCAGCTGCAGCCGCTAGACGCAGAGAGACGGGACACAATGACAGGTGTGTTTTTTTTGTATATGTGTGTGTGTGTGTATGTGTGTGTGTGCGTGCGTGTGTGTGTTTTTTTTTTTGTATGTGTGTGTGTGTGTGTGTGTGTGTGTCTATGTGTTACAGAAACTAAAAATAATGATAATGATAAGCATATTTCTATAGCCTTGCATCAACACATTAAAACAGAAATAGTATTAACAAGGCATCAAAATAGATTACATTAATTCAAAAATCACCCGATTTACTTTAAATAAAGATTAAAATGCTCTGAGCACCTCGTGGCATTTTCCCCTCTGAGTGGTATTTCAGTGCTAGGTCAACTTAACCCCATTAGTGGGGTCAGCCCATGGGTGGAACAGGTAGCGGTCAGGGGAAATCTGTGATGCCACTGATGGTAATTAATTGCTGCAATATTTCATGATATTGCTCAGTTGCTAACATGAATATGAAAATTGTTCCCTCACCACAAGCAAAGCAATGGTTTCTTTCATCATATGCCATGGTTGATAATAATGTATCCTCTTAAGGCTGCTCATAAGAGAGGTGTCAATTTAGTGGTTTTTGAGCTATCAATGAAATAAATTTGTTGTAATTTGCAAATCAATAATTTAATTCCCAGCGGCAGAAAATGATTGAAACAAGCATTATTATAAAGTAAAATTGATGATCTTGACACATGCCAAGTTTTGTCGTCCGGGCAGTAAAACCTTAAAAGATATGAATTTTTTATTGTAAATTTCTTATTTGGCATGACTTGGTAAGATCTTCATTTTCTCTCCCACAGTCTTCCATGCCATGAATTATGTCCAAATATCAGTTTAGGAATTAAATATAAACCATTATACGTATATATTATTAATCTTATTTTTTAAGCATTTAACTGATTTAAATATTATGTAGTTTTGGGCACATTTGAAAGCCAACTATTTAATGGCTTGATGGCATTTTTCTATACTTAAATCCCTTACGATTCAAGTCAAAATTATATTTTTTATGAATGTGAGGCATTATTGTTTGAAGATGTATATTACTTTTGTGTGGTTGTCTCAGGAAATACCGACTTTATTGTGTCATATAGAAGTCAATGTTTAGGGTCATTGAAATCCATCTCAATTACTGGTATTTTTGCATGTTGAATAAGTAACATAATGTAAGTTCAAGTTCTCCTTTTGTGCACAAGTGAATGTGTTAACTTTTTTATAGACTGAAGCGTCCAGATATATATGGCAGTGATTTCCCATAAATTAAATGATCTTGCTGTGGTATGCCTGTGGTGTTATACTGATTTGACTCTGGTTGTTATTCAGTTGTTTTATCTCTAAATTTGACTTACTGGAGTTCAATGGTATGTCAGATGACTTTATAAGACAATGACAAAGTGTGTATTTTTGAAGGAAAGGAGATGATTCTATATAACCTGTATGGACAGTGTGTTCGTTTTGAATGTAGTTGGTCAAAAAGGAGAAACAGGTTGCTACTTGGAATAAACTATATGCCCTCATAGTTTTGAATCCTCTTTTGTCCACATACTCTACTATGTCTGTCTGTTTAAGCAAATCATTTAATTTAACAGTACCAGTGCTTAGTGTTAGTTGTAATTGTTGATTGTTACTGCAATATTTGTAGCATGTCCAGTAACCTTGTTGGGTGATTGATTTTTTTCTTGTAAAGAGGTCATATTTTATAGGCAGATTGATAGTAAATTGAGATATTGAAATCATACACAATATTGGTTTTTAGTTTTTACTGGTCAATAAAATATGAGCTTTATGAGTTATTTTACCACATAAAGACATAAATGATATCAGTTTACTGTTATGACCAACACAACTGTTTGAGAGGAACGGGAATGGTATAAAAAATATACAGCACTAACAAAACCAAGAATAAATCAAGAAAATCAACTGCCAATATGATAATAATACAGGAACATAGATGCATATATGTACTTTTGATATTTATTAAAATTTTTGAGATACTGCCGCTGAGTTTTGAATAACAAATTTTTTATTTAAGTGCACCATAATTTACAAGCACTTAAAATTCGATCCCCATTTTGTGATATTTAAAGAAAACTATTAACCACAAGGATGTCAAATTTTCACTGATGTTTAGAAAGACAACTGATTTTTAAAATCAAAATAATGAAGTGAAAGAGTCTGTTATTGTTTTCCCCGCTATACAGACATATTATAAGACCATAAATATCCATAATTGCCCCCATTGGACACGGCACTGCCTGATACCAGTTGAACTCCAATGACCTCACGCAGGTAGCTAGCAGGGAGGGTTATTGGTCCCTTGGGAGTTCCAACTGAAATATCACTGATTCCATGCAGTGTGAGGAGCAAATTCTTTCAGAAATTTTTTTAAAATGCAAATCCAAAATTTTCACCTTCCGACTGATTTTGTCATGCGCCGACACATATATTATGACTTTTCAAAATTTTTGGGATGGCCTACTCATCCCTAATACAGAATCTTTCGGAATTCTGGTTTAGGCTCAACTAACTTTTTTTTTCACATTCTACATCTGAATTTGAATGTGATCCTCAGATTCTATGACGAGCAAGAATATGAACGTCGTGTGCGAAAGAGACGTGCCAGATTGATGGTGGCTACAGAAGAGGCTTTCACTCACATCAAACGATCTCATGAGGAACAAGGTACAGGAAATGTGCTCTTATAATAAGTAGTCCTTCAGATGCTGAACTATGCCCAAATTGATATATATTTTTTTAGCAAGTTGCTTTTAATGATAGATTACATGCAACCCATACAATAAAATTTTTTGGAAAAAGGGAATCAACTCAATCAATCAAACCCCCCCCCCCCCCCACCATCCCCTCAAAAACAAAAAAAACAAACAGAAACAAACCTCAAAATTGAATTCACAATTTTTTTTTCTTCCAGGCTCCCCTAACCCGATGGATCCAATGGAAGCAGCAGCGGCAGTGTTCCCATCGCTCGCCAGACCCTTGCAAAAATTCCTGCGTATCACACGACAACAGCCACGCTACACCATGGATTCAGTGCTCACTCACTTGGCTATCTGTATATCGCATGATGCCTCTCCACGTACCTTCCTGTCTAAATATCTGTCTCAGGGAACCGTTATCTGCGGCAACGAGAATGAGGTCAAATCAACGGAACGCTGGGTGGTCGTATGTGAACAGTTGCTCACCAGGGAACTGGACCACGGGGTTTTGTTTCAGCTGAAGAAGGGACCAGTTTCATTGCTGTGCTCCGTTATCAAATTGCCTCACTTCAGTCTGACGGAGGAAATGCTCCACCCGAAATCAAATCGGTTCGTTCTCCGACTCAATTCTGAAACGTCAGTGTGATTGAAATGATGTGCGTATTCAAAATGGAAATGATGAGATTTATCATTCAATACTATTTTAGTGTTTAATTTTTTTTTTAATGTGAAAAAAATGAAGGATATAAATATATTGGCTGGTTAGCATGTTCAGTAATTGGATGGATGGATTCATGCACAAAATCAGTCAAAGCAGATTTCATGGATTTTAAAAGATGCATTCATCACAAATGGATTACACTGGTGTGAATGGTGCAAGAAGTCATTCTTTTAAAATTTGATATTCAAGGATGAATCCATTTTCTTTTTTAAAAAAATCATGTTGTGTCGTGACATCTGGCTTGAAAACAAGAGGGACATTTTTTATGTGATCATTATGAGTGGTTCTGTCACTCTTTGAATTTTTAAAACAATTTTGATTTCCAACACTTTTATGTGGACGATCAAGAAAGAAAAGAAAAAAACAACAACAACAACGGAACACCACCTTCACCTATCACCTCAGTTGTCCTACTATTGAAGATTGGGAACTGGGGCTACAAATAAATTTCATTTCTGATTGGCGAAAGGTTAATGAAAAAGGAGATAATCAACAAATGAAACATCATGTTATTGGATATTATGAAGTGGTGTTTGATGGTGTGGATTTTGTGCTCATAATTGTAATTATCTACTAGAATGAGTGATCCAGCAGTTAGTTGTGTGTTCGACAAATAAACTGATTTTGTGCTCATTTTGGCCGGTTGTGACGCATGTCATTTTCAAGTCTTTTGTCATAGAGCCTGATCACATTAATACATGTAACATGAACTGTAGCCAAAATCCTCATTCACACACCTTTTTTAAAATTTTTTTTTGGTCCAATCAACCTTTGTTCTGGAAGAGCTCAGGAATAAGAAGTGTTGTAAGAAAATATTGTATGTTGACCTCAATGCGGAGAAAAAGAAAATTGATTTAAGTGATTGGTATAAACACAACAGTTGAATCAAAATGGATTGTTGAAAAAGTGATTGCATTGCTTGTGCTGTGGTCGGGTGGTATAAGTCCTGTTTGAATGTATTAAGATGTCTCTATTGAAGTTTAATCCGGCAATTATCTATTGGTAATTTTTCTTTCTTCTTTTCTTTCTTTCTTTTTTTTTTTTTTTTTTTTTTTTTTACCACTGTGTTTGCAGAGAAATGAAAATTACAAAATAATTCAAGATTAGCCTCCGCAGTGGTAAGGTTGGTCTCGGTTTACCTTGTAACCCAATTGTACAGAGTGCATAGCCTTGACCCCAGATATTGTTCTGATTCCCCCCCCCCCCTTTGTCCCCCTGTACACCTTGCAATGCTCGGGTAACTAGGTCAGTTAAACTTGGGACAAAAGTACTTTGAGGTAGACAAGTGTTCTATCCAAAGAGTAGGAAGCAATTCCCTTTTTCCATTTTTGGCTCTTTGGGACCAGTTTAAAAAAAAATGAATTAAGAGTTATGAATTAGACCAAAAAAAAAATAAAAAAAGAAAGAAAGAAAGAAAAAGAAAAGAATAATAAGAATTAGGTATAGTATAGAATGAATAGGTGATGATAACGTGCCTACAAAGACCAGCCACATAGAGACATCTTGATACATTCAAACTCAGACTGACGTTTTCACCCCAAATGGATTTTTCAATACGTACGTACGTTCTTCAACTTCTACATTCAAAATCAAATGGATGGACATGGATATATTAATAATATTATGTACATATATCGTTATATAATATATATATATATATATATATATATATATATATATATATATATATATATAATATATATATATATATATATATATATATATATATATATATATATATATATATATATATATATATATATAATGCTTTTATCTGTACAATCGACTTAAACATGTAACAATGGTAGTGGTAGAAGTAAGTTAAGCTTTTGTTGTGAATGTGCTGAGTTGTGCGTGGTTATATTATGTAGTGTTTGTGTTTGTATGAAGGATGTTGGTAAATAGATCATGTGCATTACATACAGTACAAAAAAAATAATGATAAGTATTGAATTGTAAGCTTGAATTTATTAGACAAAGACAGATACTGTGGACGTTTCGGGTTTCCCCTTTATCAACAAAACAAGATGAATGAAACATGAAACACTACAGACGAATGAGATAATATTATTATGATAGTGGCGTTGTTAAGGTAATGACAATATATGTCTTCGTCTAATAAATTGAAGCTTATAATTCAATACTTATCATTTGTTCCTTCGAGCTTTAAGCAGCAACATTTTCATTAAATACAGTACAGGCAATTCATACTGAATGAATTGTCTTTGGTCAATTTTTTCTGCCCCTATACAAATCATTTGTAATCCACGTCTCAAATCTGGTATTATGATGGGTTGACCAAGTTTGGAAATGTGAATTTCGCTTTAAAATAATGAGAAATACAAATTGTTAGTTTACTGCACTGCCGTAATATATAGAGTAACGTGGGCCCCCAGAGTTTGCTTGGGCCAGTTTTCTTGAAAAAGATTAGTGCATCAAAAAAAAAAATTTTTTTATTTCTCTTCAAAATATTAAAATGAAGTGAAAACATCAAATTACTAAATATTGTTAGATTTTGGAGAAGAAAAAAAATGGGGTGCACTAATTGCAACTCTTTCAAGAAAGCGGCCCAGGTAACGCTACAGTATCAGAAATTGTGTCCAAGTCCTCAATATAAAACAAATAAGCTCGAACCCAGGCTTCATATTGTTGGCAATAAATTTAATTTTTCACATATAGATCACTCCATCATAATACCGATTTGAGGCAATGGGTCACATTTTGAAAAGCTGAAGCATTGCTATTTCCATGTTACCATCTTTATCTTCAATGATAGAGAGTGATTCAAGCGATCAAAACAACACAGGTTTTGGCTTTTCAATCTTATATTTTTGCTGAAACCATCCTTATTTTATGGCACTTGACATAACTTTTTTTTTCCAAAGGTCTGAAGTTTTTCAATGTTGGTATGTTAAGTTGTACGAAGTGAAATTTATACCCCACCATTATTATTATTATTATTATTATTTTTATTATTATTATTATTATTATTATTATTATTATTATTATTATTATTATTATTATTATTATTATTATTATTATTATTATTATTATTATTATTATTATTATTATTATGTATATGGATTATCACAAGGTTGTATTTTTAATTTCATACTTTTTTATGTTTTAAATTTACATGAAATATTTATAATTTTTTATTCTTTTTTTTTTTTTTGTTTGAGGGAGGGCTGGGAGTTGAGGGTGATGGATGTGATTATGGTATTTATTGTAATTTTTATTTCAATTTCACATGAGATTTTTACTGGAGGATTGCGTTAAAGTTAAAATCTGAATATTTTTGACATAACGTGTTGGATGAGGTAATCTTTAATCATACACAAAAGACGTGGCAGTGGGTGCTGGGTTGTTTGATGATGTTGGTAGCCACTTGCTGTCACTGTTTCTATCTCCTCATTATTCTTCTCAAACCTGCCTGTAATTGTTCTAGAAAGAAAGAAGACTTATCGTCATTATTATACCGACAAAATCATATTTCAACTCCCCCCCATCATTTTATCTCTTTTATCTTTGCAAAGTTACTGCTTAGAGGTTCAGAGAAAAAGAAAACATGAATAAGCCCCCCCCCCCCCCCCCCCCCAAAATCCCTCCAAGTTAGTTAACAAAGACAAATGATGTGAACATTTCGGAGTTCCCCTTTATCAACATAGTAGACAATATATATACAATATAAAATACTCAAGTTGAATGTGAGATGATAGCAGTCTTTTCCTTCCTCTCTCATTCATATAAAAACTGGATATAACAGCTTCATAAAAAAAACCCCCCAAAAACAAACAAATACTGAACCCAGAACGTCTCTGGCTCAAAACACTTCTTCAACCCAGAAGAGGGGTTTTGAGCCCGGAACATTCCGTCCAAAGTACATTGTTCTTTTTTTAGAAACAGCAATATTCATTTTTGTTCAGTACTTTTTAAACAAAACTTTAGATGACTTTCTCTGTCATTTCTATTTTTTTCTTCTGGTGCTGAAATAAACTAGAAATGTTGCAAGTGCCATCAAATCTCTCATACCAAACAAAGGAATCATGATCTATATTTATAGTTGTCGAACACGACCTCAACTGCGGAAATAACAAACTTCATTTTGTGTATGCTTCAAGATGTGTTTTTTAAGGCTTAATCTTATATTGTTTTGATTTCATGTAGAGATGTAATATAATATTTAAATTTGTAGATAATTTAATATAATTTTATTAATTTGTATGTAAAAATAGATTATTTAATCAAAGTGTCTCAACCATGTAACAGATATAAAGATAAATCAGTAAACAGCAAATCATGACGAATACTGACTGTCTGTATGGTGAAAATGTTGATGTCTGAGATGAAGCATGAAAACGTATTTTTAAAACAAAGAAACGAGAAATAACAATGATAAAATTGAATGCGACCTCCCTGAAATCATGGAAGATAAATGATTTGGAAATAATTTAAGAAACAAAACTCATTTGATTCAATGAAGTTGATATTTATTTTTACACCATAGTCATAGTCATGGTAAACTAGAATGCAGTCTCTCATAGAGCCTCTCTGTCCGTGTATAAAAATAAAATGAAAAATAAAACATAAAATGTGTGTCATAAGTGAGGCTACAAATTTAATGTAAGAACCAAATTCTCTCTCTCTCCCTCCCCCCCCCCCCCCCCCCCCTCTCTCTCTCTCCTGACATATAACCCCTTAAAAACGATTTGTCACAAATTGTCTTTGTCAGGAAATTAGAGCTTACACTTCACATCATCACTGGTATTTAAGTAACTTAAATTTTAAAAAAAAAAAAACTTGATACAGTGTTAGTTACATTTTTTTTAGTTTATAAAAAGTGGCTTTAAAAAGAAACTTTTGAAGTTATAATTAATTGTCCTGTAATGTATTTGCTTTGTAAGTTATTAATGAGGGTAAAGCTGCTTCCAATTCTCTCTCTCCTTTTCTCTCTGTATGTCTTTGTTTCTGTCTCTCTCTCCCCCCCCCTTCTCTCTCTCTCTCTCTCTCTCTCTCTCTCTCTCTCTCTCTCTCTCTCTCTCTCTCTCTCTCTCTCTCTCTCTTTCCCCTCCTCCTCCTCCCAACACACACACACCCACACACATACACAAAGAATTACCAGGCACAGATGCTGGCTCCCTAATTTGTCTATTTGTAGATATGGAACATTTTCAGTTATTTTTCTTGTTAAATTAAACTTAATTATAAACTCGAAAGGATTAAGTAAATAAAAAAAAAGAAAAGGCTGAGATTTCCCACAGTAATTTAGTAATTTGGTTGTGAAATAAGACAAATGCCAAATCCTGGGTTGTTTCAATGGATTTTTTTCTTCTTTTTACATGAAGGTTGTGAGAACATTTTATTTAGCTTTATTTTTTATTCCATATAAAGAAAAACATTATTTTGATATTTTCCAAAAACTGAGGTGTAAATATTCACCACTGAAAAACCTGACACCGAGCTTATCTGTTTGGACATTGAGATGCTCTTTCACAATAAATCTATGGAAATGAACCTGTAGGGTAGGGGATTCCTGAGATCTCAGTTGGTAGAGCATTCGTTCCACACACAAAGGGACCAGATCAATCCTAGTCATAGGTGCAGTTGAGATTTTTTCCGACCCCTCTTTTCCCCTGTCCACCCAGCTGTGATTGGGTAGCTGGTTCTGATAGATCTGGTGGAGAGACAAGCAATTGCTATATAGTCGGTTCACATTATGAAAACTGGGATAAACTCGGCGATTCCAATAAGTAATGGCTCTCTAGGATTAAAGTGGTCAGGTTGTTCTCTCAATTTTGTAAGCAGAAAGACACTTTACCTTGCGAGATATTCTTCATTGTATTGGCTTAGCTGTAATATCAGCCTAGATATATAGGAGCAAAACAATTCTTTGTTTTTGAAGATTATGATATCCATTTAATCTTCTAATATACTTTGATTTATTCACAGAATGTTTTTTGAGCTGAAATTGAAAATAAAAAGTCTTTATATAGTTATATAGGCTGTCAAGAGAAGTCTTCGCTCTGAAATATATGTCAACTGTATACTGTGAACTGTAAGGTTTTTAATTTTGGAAATGATTTTCATCCCTGGAAGTAGAAGTTAGATTTGGTGATTTGGTCTAGATATTATCTCATTATTGATCACATGAGAGTTGTTTAATTATGTTTTATTTTTCTTTAGAAAATCATTTACTTACCATGTTGTTGTAATTCGGGTTTAATGCAGAAGTTGATATGTAACTATCTTTTTTTTTTGTTTTTTTTTTGTTTTGTTTTTGTTGTTGTTTTATTTTTACTTGTAAAGATTGGTGTAATGTTTTGGGTTTTTATAGATACGTTCTTGGGTGGATGTAATCTGATGAAAATGAAAATAATAATAATAATATTAATAATGATGATAATAATAATAATAATAATAATAATAATAATAATAATAATAATAATAATAATAATAATAATAATAATAATAATAATAATAATAATAATAATAATAATAATAATGATAATAATAATAATAATGTTGATGATAATGACATTATTATTATTATTATTATTATTATTATTATTATTATTATTATTATTATTATTATTATTATTATTATTATTATTATTATCATCATCATCATTATTATTATTTTCCATGTTGACATTATAATTAGTTGGATGACAGAGATGGAGGAAAGTTTTATAGCTGTACAGATACTTCATCTTCAATTCGTGATTTCGATGTTGCCTTTTGTGAAGCCAGTTGCTATTTTTTTTTTTTCCTTTTAGTTTTCCTTCAAAATCCATTTTATTTGTAACATTTTGAATATTGCAAAGAACTAAGAGGCTCGTGGTGCTTTACATCGACACTAAATCATTTTCTAATATTAAATGATATTGAATTTTTAGAAAAAGAAGAATGTTTTAAAGGATTTAGTGAACCACATACACACTATAAATATATATATATATTTTTAATGGAGCTTTTATACAGCGCAATATCGACTGAACGTGCTCAAAGCGCTTTACAAAGGGTCCCTGACCAACAGCAACATGTTACATGTAGGACGAGACATGACGCCTGTTTTCCGATATAACAATTTTTTTTTCAACAAGGACAACGCTGTTGACGGCCAGGTACTCATTTTACACCGGAGTACGGTGAGAGAATGGGAGATAATGGGGAGTAAAGAGCCTTTTCCGAGGACTCAACTATGCGCCGAGCGAGGCTCGAACCCAGGACCTTCCAATCCGAAAGCGAGTGTCATACAACAAGGCCACATAGCCACACACTATGATATGGTTTGCTGAAATATGTGTGACAATGGATGAAACCTTTCCTGAGTCGTTAACAAAATTAATAATAATAGAACAAGGGAAATGAATGATACTTAGTCTTAAAACAGGAGAGTGGAGAGATCTACTTCTAGTGTCCGGTTATGGGTGGAAGGTGTGACTGTAAATGGATATATATAATATTAAGTTGATTTTACATTTACTGCTGTGACTACCATCACAAACAACATTACAGTTTTAGGCAGCCACCATCATCAAATGTCTCCCAGTTTTGCTTTTTTATATATTTTTTTTTTTTTTTTGTGTGTGTGTTTTTGTTGGGGTTTCTGTTGTTGTCAAGTGTGATTTTTTATTTAATTATTTTATTATTTGTTTTTGCTGTATTTTTTTTAATTGAAAGAAGTTCATGTTGTCATGATTTTTTTAACTTCCATGATTTAAAAAATCTTGCGTAGAGTACCTTTATTATTATTTTTTTTCCTTCAAAGTGTTTGTTTGAATGTTAGTCCCGTCCTATCTGTCTGCCTGTATTAATGGACAGGACAATGCGTGCAAACCATTGAAATCTGTAATATGTTCCTCCAGTTACCAACCAACGTAACGTAATAGCCTTTTGTATTTCAAGTATTTGTTTACTCTATGTGTCATGACTCAAACATTAAAAAAAAAATCAATAAATAAAATTCCCTTTATTCATCCCCAAGGGGAAATTTGTCTTTAGGGTCTATTCCAAGGGAAGACTGGAATAACCCAGGCAGGCGTCTGCCGCAGAGCAGCGCCGCAAAGTGAGCTAGGGCGAGGTGACTTGCTCAAGGCCACACAACGCAGCGGCGGGTGATTGAACTCGGTACCTTTCGGGTAGGAAGCAAAGACCGTACCACTGAGCCACGCTGCCCCTAAATTACTTAAATGTTGCATGGAGAGCTAATTAATAAAAGCATTAATTTTGTAGAAATCCTTTAGCATTTGGTCAACACCAACGTTATCTTTATATTTTATATTTTTAGGTTTTCATGCGATATTTGCGGTATACTTAATTACATAGTATGCAAGTTTAACTCTCTGTAATGACATTTAACAAAAGAGTTATAAATGCTGTTTGACAATAGATTAATGAATGAGGTTTTTCGTTCTGAACCCGTGGGTGTCATGGCCGAATGGTTTAGTCGTCTGCCCTGGAAGTTTGACCATAATCGACGTTGTGGGTTCGAATCCTGGTAACGTCACTTTTTAACTGGGCGGGGTTCCTGACCTCCCATAGTGGGCAGGGGGGTACAAACTGTGTCTTCTATCGCCTTATATCTGTTTTCCAACATGCTTTCTGTCTTTTTCTTGGAATGAGATTACTTGGTTTTGTCCTGGTCCTGACCAGGTCCCCTGGCTGAGAGGGAAACAGTCGAATGTATAGTTAGTTTTGGGAGATGATATTTTTTTCATTGTAAATCATCTCTCTGTTATGCACTGTATTATGCTTTCTTTATATTATATATGATTTGTAAAACATTTGAGTGTGTTCCTCTTAACGGGGACCTGTGCTTGTGTCTGGATGATACTTTTAGGTGATCTCAAACTAAGTACTTTGATAGTGTGCTTTTGGAATCTACATCTGTTTCTTATTTGAACCAATTCCCCTTTGTCTTCCCTTTTCTTGGATGCTTTATTGTAATTCTAGAACTTTTTACTATGCCATTTTCTTCCTTTTTACTGGCGCTGATATAACCTAAATGTGTTGCAAGCGCCGTAAAACCCTTAAAAAAAAAAAAAAAAAACAGTTCTGAACCTAAAAGCCATGTGACTAAAACGGCTGGACACTTTAATACATATTTAATCCATTTAATGTGAGCATTTAAAAAAAATCTTTTTAAGACCCAAAAATGCCTAAAATATTTTAATCAAACTTTAAGAGGATAGTTTGTTTGTTGAAATTATTAGTAGTTTTCGTAAGAAATGGAATTTTGACCAACTTTCATGCATGGGGATTTGTCGTGGGAGAAAGTGAAGGAAGCAGATCACCACAGACGAGTGTAACTCCATAACAGCTCCATGTGTTTTTAGGACATGGGGTGGGCTAAGTTCTAATTCCAAGTTAACAATACTTTTTTCAATTCTTCATAAACATTTTAAATCGAGATAATAAATCTGGCACTTTGGCTTGAAACAAATATGTATTTTTAACACTTTGATTATTTTGTGGAAATATTTTTTTTTGAAATTGGAATATATTTGAGAAAAACAAAAGATTGATAAAAAAACAAAAACAAAAAAACCCCAACAAAAAAACAAAAAAATAAAAAACAAAAACAAAAACCCAACAGATTAATAGATCAGAGAAAGGTAAAAGTAAATAAGCACAAATGACGGCAAACGTTGGATGCCTCTCATTCCTGAGGTTAATTTTTTTTTAAATAATAAAAGAATAAAAAGATTGAATTAAAATATTTGAACTCTTGATTTTTGAAATGTTCAAAGTGAGTAAAAGAAGATTCTATATTTAGATTTTGATTTTCATGAAAGGAGGTCATCATGCTCCCATTAACGATAACGTGTGTCCATTTTATGTGTCGATCTTTTTCAGTGTTTTTGATTTGTAAGTTTATGAACGGAAATCAGACTCGCGTACTTCTCTCATTTTTCATGATGACAACAGCTTAAGGCAGCCTTCATGACTTTATCACCTTTTCTTGTTTTTTAATTATTTTTTTTTTTTTTCAATTCTTATTTTTTTTAAATGTGTCTTTACACACACTGTTTACATCCAATTTGAGTGATTTACACACGATTATTGCTTGACCCAAAGTCCCCTTTTTGATGACGTTTTATGTACATTTCTTCAGACCTGTAGAGAATGTCCGCATCAGACCACTTGTCGGATTTCCAACAATATTGCCACAATATTTTAAACTCATTTCATCATCATCATCATCATCATCATCATCAATTGGGTGGGGTTCCTGACCCTCCATAAATTCCCCTTTGTCTCACCTTTTCTTTTTTGCTTTAATTGTAATTCTAGAACTTTTTACTATCCCATTTTTCCTTTTTACTGGCGCTGATACGACCTTAATGTGTTGCAAGCGCCGTAAAACCCTTAAAATAAAAAAAAAACAAAAACATGACCCTCCATATTGGACAGGGAGGCAGTTACTGTGTCTTCTATCCCCTTATATCTGTTTTCCAGATTGCTTTCTGTCTTTGTTTTGGAATGAGATTACTTAGTTTTGGCCCGACCCTGGCCGGAATCCCTGGCTGAAAAGGAAACAAGTTGAATGTATAGTTATAGTTTTGGGAGATGATGTTTTTTTCCTTGTAAATCATCTCTCTGTTTTGTATTGTTATTTTTTTTTAATTTTAACATATGATTTGTAAATGTTTGAGTTTATTCCTCTTAGTGGGATCTTATGCTGGTGTCTGGGTGAAACTTTTAGGTGATCTCAAACTGTGCTCTTGGAATCTACATCTGTTTCCTATTTGTACCAATTCCCCTTTTCTTGGGTGCTTTAATTGTAATTCTAGAACTTTTTACTATCCCATTTTCTTCCGTTTTTACTGGCGCTGATATGACCTTAATGTGTTGCAAGCGCCTTAAAGCCCTTAAAAACAAACACACAAACAAACATCATCATCATCATCATCATCATCATCATCATCATCATCATCATCATCATTATCATCATCATCATCATCATCATCATCATCATCATCATTATCATCATCATCATCATCATCATCATTTTTGCATTTCATTTAAGCATATCTTGCTTAAAATAGGTGTTTAACCCTGAAAAATGTTCAGACAATTTTGTCGGTTGCCAGTTCCAGGTCAGATGTCTATCAATGACGAATTGGATTGGGAGCCTTGATTGAATCTTTGCTGGAATTGACGCCTTCTCATTCAATTATCGTTTTATGTCCTAGGTTGTATCCGTGGGGTAGACATATATAGAAATAAAGGCAACAAGGAAAGTGTAACTATGTTTGGGAGGTTCATGATGTGTGTTGTATCCGTGGGGTAGACATATATAGAAATATAGGCAAGATGGAAAAGTGTGACAATGTTTGGGAGGTTCATGATATTTGTTGAATCCGTGGGGTAGACATATATAGAAATATAGGCAAGATGGAAAGTGTGACTATGTTTGGGAGGTTCATGATATGTGTTGTATCCGTGGGGTAGACATATATAGAAATATAGGCAAGATGGAAAAGTGACAATGTTTGGGAGGTTCATGATATTTGTTGTATCCGGGGGGTAGACATATATAGAAATATAGGCAAGATGGAAAAGTGTGACAATGTTTGGGAGGTTCATGATATTTGTTGTATCCGTGGGGTAGACATATATAGAAATATAGGCGAGATGGAAAAGTGTGACAATGTTTGGGAGGTTCATGATATTTGTTGTATCCGTGGGGTAGACATATATAGAAATATAGGCAAGATGGAAAGTGTGACTATGTTTGGGAGGTTCATGATATGTGTTGTATCCGTGGGGTAGACATGGAAATAAGGATGAGAACCAAAGTGCGAGAAGGTTTGGGAGATTCACAAAGGAATCATTATATTTATATATAATTCGTTCTCCCACGACTTGGCATTGTAAATTTGACGTCCGTATCCTTTCAAACGGTGTTATGCCGGTATATATCAGAAGTTTTCAGACTATCTGTCACATATTGCCCCCCACCCCCCCCCCCCCCTCCCCCTCTCTTTTTTGAAGCCACGTCCTGGGGGACAGATTTTGGATTGAAGTTGATGCTTCACAAGTCTTAGGGTATCTTATTTTTTCTCTCTCACTCTCTCTCTCTCTCTCTCTCTCTCTCTCTCTCTCTCTCTCTCTCTCTCTCTCTCATACTGAATAGCCTCCATCTATTCCGATTTGCTTTATCTGTACAAATTAATAATATTCTATTCATAACAATAGGGTGCTTGCTGTATTTTTTAGACACCATGTACTGTTAAATTAAGTTATATTTTATAATTAAGTTTTATATCATATTTTATTTAAATGTCCCACATGCAATCACACAGCTGATACAAAAGATCTTATCATCGTTCATCATCATCATCATCATCATCATCATCATCATCATCATCATCATCATCATCATCATCATCATCATCATCGTCATCGTCACCGCCATCGCCCTGTGTCAATTGTTTATAATATTATAATATGATTTGTTTAGCAGTGTGCATATCAAAGCAAACCATGTACCACATATCATTATGATCATTACAATACGAGAAGAGAAGATGATAGAGACGGGCTGAAGGAATGGTGTGTGTTTGTGTGTACGCGTATGCGTTTGCCTGTATGTATGTGTGTGCAGAGAGATAGAGAAAAGAGAGAGAGAGAGAGAGAGAGAGAGAGAGAGAGAGAGAGAGAGAGAGAGAGAGAGAGAGAGAGAGAGAGAGAGAGAGAGAGAGAGAGAGAGAGAGAGCAACATGTACTTACCAATTTAACTTTAATAAGTAATGTACAAACATTATAATTAGACCATTGCGTCTACATTTTTACTTATTCTTTGTAATGGTCACTTCATGTTTTTTTTTGTTATTTTTTAAAGGAGGTTTATATTGCATAATCCCCACCCTTTCACACACATACAACAAAAAACAAACAAACACCAAAAACAAACAAAAAACTAAATAAACGAACAAACAAAATTTCCTTTTAAGTTATATTGTTGGGGGGGGGGGGGGGGCTTTCAATTGATGACAATTTACAAAATATTTTCTTCTTTCAAACTCTCTGTTAAAACACCTTTACTGTGAAAAATAAAAATCTGGGTGGGGTTCCTGACCTCCCATAGTGGGCAGGGAGGGGTACTTACTGTGTCTTCTATCCCCTTATATCTGTTTTCCAACATGCTTTCTGTCTTTGTCTTGGAATGAGATTACTTGGTTTTGTCCTGGTCCTGGCCAGATGCCCTGGCTGAGAGGGAAACAGTCGAATGTATTGTTAGTTTTGGGAGATGATATTTTTTTCATTGTAAATCATCTCTCTGTTATTCACTGTATTATGCTTCCTTTATATTATATATGATTTGTAAAACATTTGAGTGTGTTCATCTTAGCGGGAGCTGTGCTTGTATCTGGGTGAGACTTTTAGTGATCTCAAACTAAGTACTTTGATTGAGTGCTTTTGGAATCTACACCCGTTTCTTATTTGAACCAATTCCCCTTTGTCTTCCCTTTTCTTGGATGCTTTATTCTAATTCTAGACCTTTTTACTATCCCATTTTCTTCCTTTTTACTGGCGCTGATATGACCTTAATGTGTTGCAAGTGCCGTAAAACCCTGAAAAACAAAAACAAACAAAAATAAAAATAACAGAACAAAAACAAAAAACAAACCAAAAATGAAACGAAAATGAAACGAAAATAAGACAAACGAGGCAAGCAAACAAACAAACCAGCTGCTTAGCCTTATTTCCCACAGACATTCTTTGTAACAGAACATTTTATAAAATAATAATTATACAAAGTTAATGGAAGGTTAAATACTATAGTGAAGACATTGAAAATCTTGAGTTAATTGAATATAATATTAGGCATAGGCTGAGGAAGTTTGAATAATGTCCTAGAGGCCCGCGTGTTAAAGTTTAGATCCGACGTTTTTTATTTTTTTTTTTTTTTTATTTTTATTTTATTTTTTTTTTTTTTTGGGTAATATTATTATGTTGTTTTTTTTTTTTTTGGTCATATTTTTTTTTTCGGCGATAGAGAGACAGAGAGAGAAAAAAAGTGAGAGAGGAGAGAAAAAAAGTGAGAGAGGAGAGAAGAGAAGAGTGAGAGAGAAGAAAAGAGAAGAGAAGAGAGGGGGAGAGGAGAGAGAGGAGAGAGAGAGAGAGAGAGAGAGAGAGGAGAGAGAGAGAGAAGAAGAGAGAGAGAGAGAGAGAGAGAGAGAGAGAGAGAGAGTGAGAGAGAGAGTGTTATTATGGTGTACGTATGGGTACATTTCACCCGATAAACAATCCATATGGTCCTATAATTATCATCAAGATTGATTTATTGATTTACGCTACAATGATGACCATGATTTTTTAAAGCATATTTAATTTGTATGTTGTTTATATCAAATAAAAGCCAATTTTTAAAAAACTGTTTTGATCATTCGTTCTTTAACCCCCCCCCCCCCCCCCTCCCAATTTGCTGGATGGGGTCTTTTACTAGGTTGCTATCTGGGTGGGGTTCCTGGCCTCCCATAGTGGGCAGGGAGGGGTACTTACTGTGCCTTCTATCCCCTTATATCTGTTTTCCAACATGCTTTCTGTCTTTGTCTTGGAATGAGATTACTTGGTTTTGTCCTGGTCCTGGCCAGATGCCCTGGCTGAGAGGGAAACAGTCGAATGTATTGTTAGTTTTGGGAGATGATATTTTTTTCATTGTAAATCATCTCTCTGTTATTCACTGTATTATGCTTCCTTTATATTATATATGATTTGTAAAACATTTGAGTGTGTTCATCTTAGCGGGGAGCTGTGCTTGTATCTGGGTGAGACTTTTAGTGATCTCAAACTAAGTACTTTGATTGAGTGCTTTTGGAATCTACACCCGTTTCTTATTTGAACCAATTCCCTTTGTCTTCCCTTTTCTTGGATGCTTTATTCTAATTCTAGACCTTTTTACTATCCCATTTTCTTCCTTTTTACTGGCGCTGATATGACCTTAATGTGTTGCAAGTGCCGTAAAACCCTGAAAAACAAAAACAAACAAAAATAAAAATAACAGAACAAAAACAAAAAACAAACCAAAAATGAAACGAAAATGAAACGAAAATAAGACAAACGAGGCAAGCAAACAAACAAACCAGCTGCTTAGCCTTATTTCCCACAGACATTCTTTGTAACAGAACATTTTATAAATAATAATTATACAAAGTTAATGGAAGGTTAAATACTATAGTGAAGACATTGAAAATCTTGAGTTAATTGAATATAATATTAGGCATAGGCTGAGGAAGTTTGAATAATGTCCTAGAGGCCCCGCGTGTTAAAGTTTAGATCCGACGTTTTTTTATTTTTATTTTTTTTTTATTTTTATTTTATTTTTTTTTTTTTTTTGGGTAATATTATTATGTTGTTTTTTTTTTTTTTTTGGTATATTTTTTTTTCGGCGATAGAGAGACAGAGAGAGAAAAAAAGTGAGAGAGGAGAGAAAAAAAGTGAGAGAGGAGAGAAGAGAAGAGTGAGAGAGAAGAAAAGAGAAGAGAAGAGAGGGGGAGAGAGAGAGAGAGAGAGAGAGAGAGAGAGAGAGAGAGAGAGAGAGAGAGAAGAGAGAGAGAAGAGAGAGAGAGAGAGAGAGAGAGAGTGAGAGAGAGTGTTATTATGGTGTACGTATGGGTACATTTCACCCGATAAACAATCCATATGGTCCTATAATTATCATCAAGATTGATTTATTGATTTACGCTACAATGATGACCATGATTTTTTAAAGCATATTTAATTTGTATGTTGTTTATATCAAATAAAAGCCAATTTTTAAAAACTGTTTTGATCATTCGTTCTTTAACCCCCCCCCCCCCTCCCAATTTGCTGGATGGGGTCTTTTACTAGGTTGCTATCTGGGTGGGGTTCCTGGCCTCCCATAGTGGGCAGGCTGGGTGGGGTTCCTGGCCTCCCATAGTGGGCAGGCTGGGTGGGGTTCCTGGCCTCCCATAGTGGGCAGGCTGGGCGGGGTTACTGGCCTCCCATAGTGAGCAGGCTGGGTGGGGTTCCTGACCTCCCATAGAGGGCAGGGAGGCAATTACTCTCTCTGTCTTCTATCCCCTTATAGCTGTTTTCCAACATGCTTTCTGTCTTTCTCTTGGGATGAGATTACTTGGTTTTGTCTTGGCCCTGGCCGGATACACTATCTGGGAGGGAAACAGTCACATTTATAGTTAGGGTTTTGGGAGATGATATTTTTTTTTCTTGTAAATCATCTCTCTGTTTTGAATGTATTGTTTTAGTTTTACATATGAATTGTAAACATTTGAGTGTGTTCCTCTTATTGGTATCCTGTGCTTGTGACTGGGTGAGACTTTTAGGTGATCTCAAACTCAGTACACTTTGATAGTGTGCTCCTGGAATCTACATCTGTTTCCTATTTGAACCAATTCCCCTTTGTCTTACTTTTTCTTGGGTTCTTTAATAGTAATTCTAGAACTTTTTACTATACCGTTCTCTCCCTTTTTACCGGGGCTGATATGACCTTAATGAGGGTTGGGGCGTCAGCGGTAAAACTGGACTAGAAGAAAATTTTATTTCAAGTGAGATTTTATCTTAAGCGACTCCTCTGTTTGTCGGAGTGTTATTGATGCGGAAAATGGTAATCATTGTCAAAATTACGAAATGTTGGGGTGTCTATTGAGTTTTATCGCTTTGAATGGATAGTTTAAGCATTTGAGTGGTTTCCCCTTTGTTGGGTCTTGTGCTTGTGTCCGGTTGAGACTTATAGATGATCTCAAACTAAGTACATTGGTAAAATTTTTATTCTCTATTGTCTTCTGGCACTTTTCTATTCACTTCATATCTTGTTGTTACCAACATAAGTGCCTGCTCCACTCACTTTTCTGAATTAAAAATTCACCCCATACACCGGAGCATACTCAATGTCTCAATCGTTTCTATGTTATATGTTTGTGTTGAGAATATTGGCTATTAAGCTTAACTGCTGGTCAAAATTATTCGCGATGGTGGTGTACGAACGAATCGGCGGTCTCAAGAAGTGGGTGAGAGAGGGATCTAGTAATGACTTTGAGTTTGAAACGAATATTTTTGTGTTCGTGGATAGCTCACACGGTAGAGCCACGCTCTCACCTGCCAGGCGGAGTTGTCGTACCAATAAGGTCGCAGGTTCAAACCCCACCACCGCCGCGAAAAAATTTTTATTCTCTATTGTCTTCTGGCACTTTTCTATTCACTTCATATCTTGTTGTTACATTGGTGGTATGCTCTTGGAATCTACATCTGATCCTTATTTGTTCCCAGTTCCCCTTTGTGTTACTTTATCTTGGGTGCTTTAATTTTAATTCCAGAACTTTTTACTATCCCACTTTCCTACTTTGTACTGGCGCTGATAATATGACCTAAATGTGTTGCAAGCGCCGTAAAACCCTTAAAAACAAAACAAGTTTTATCGAGGTGAATGGATAATAGTCACAAAACTATCTGGCGGCGTACTGTTGAAACAAAGAAATAACAGTGTGAAATAGAATGTAAGGGTTGATTTAATTATACGAAAACATAAAATGGAAATTTCGGGTTTCCCCTTTATAAAACAAAGACATTATCTTATTCGTCTGTAGTGTTTCATTCGTCCCGAAACGTCCATTTTATCTGTTTTCGTATATTAAATTGAAGCTTACATTCTATTTCACATTGTTATTTGTTATTTATTTCTTCAAGCTTCGAGCAGCAATATAATTTACATGTTGAAAGAGAAAGAAATGCTGCAGGTTGCTGTAACTTGGGGGCCGACGAGAACACCAGCCTGACAGCAGGGTGGGGTTCCTGACCTCCCATAGTGGGCAGGGGGGGGGGGGGGGGGGAGTACATACTGTGTCTTCTATCCCCTTTTATCTATTTTCCAACATGCTTTCTGTCTTTGTCTTGGAATGAGATTACTTGGTTTTGTCCTGGCCCTGGCCGGAGTCCTAGCTGGGAGGATAACAGTCAAATGCATAGTTATTGTTTTGGGAGATGATATTTTTTTCCTTGTAAATCATCTCTCTGTTATGTATTATTATATTTGTTATTTTGAATGTATAATGTAAGCATTTGGGTGTGTTCCTCTTTGTTGGATTCTGTGCTTGTGTCCGGATGAGACTTTTTGGTGATCTCAAACTAAGTACATTGGTGGTATGCTCTTGGAATATACATCTGATCCCTATTTGTTCCCAGTTCCCCTATGCCTTTCTTTTTCTTGGGCGCTTTAATTGTAATTCTAGAACTTTTACTATCCCATTTTCTTCCTTTTTACTGGCGCTGATATCACCTAAATGTGTTGCAAGCGCCGTAAAACCCTTAAAACAAACAAACAGCCTGACAGCAGGGTGGAACGGAAACAGCCGATTGAGGCGTTATAAGCCAGCTAGGCTCAGTGGCGTGACATGCTTACAGTATAAGGTGGTGCCAGAATCAGGAGGAAAATGACTTAAAACACGCTAGATATATTTGTAAAAACAAAAGAAAGAGGGAAAAAAAAATGAAGGAAAAGACTTACTCAAATATGTATGAGGCGGTATATACCATTTCTCAGTTTTATTATTTTCCGACTGAGACAACGCTGTTAACGGCTAGGTACTCGTTTTACACCTGAGTACGGTGAGATAATGTGATTAAAGAGCCTTTTCCAAGGACTCAATTATGCGCTAACAACAAGATATGAAGTGAATAGAAAAGTGCCAGAAGACAATAGAGAATAAAAATTTTTTTTTAAAAAATTTTTCGCGGCGGTGGTGGGGTTTGAACCTGCGACCTTATTGGTACGACAACTCCGCCTGGCAGGTGAG
>NC_088373.1:27501007-27533507 GCF_034508935.2 Berghia stephanieae | reverse complement strand
TTATACATCTGATCATGTTTTGACTTTACACATTCTGATCACAAGACATATGAAAGTTCTAGCCAGCATGAATAATAAAAGGTACCAATTTTCTTTGTTTAGAACCACGATGGCCGCCGTTGCTGGGCGACGTGACATCAGACTATTGAATCCAATTATAAGGCCATTGCAGAAAGTAATATAAACAAAATGTTTACATGACCTAAATCCTTAAAACGTCATGTGCTATCCAAACGATTGAGGTGTAGTGCTAAAACTGCCAGCGGCATAGTGGTATACGACTGCAATGTCTCCATCGTTTTCTAACGTCCATCGTGTAACACCAGGGGACGGGCTCACTGTGACTAGGATCTCGACAAAAATTGCTGGCAGAGGCAACATCATAGTTGTCAAACTTAAATCGAGAGGAGATATTATATGCATGCGAATGTGGGCTCTGTCGATTCCAAGCTTGGCATGGCATCTGGCCGTCCCCTGGAATCGATTCATTCCCTTTGTATGCTGTGCCCGTACCGTAATGACGGAAGCAAGTAGTGGACACACATGCTAAGTTTTGTCCTTTTAACGTATAGGACCAAGTCCCGGTTCCATCACACACCAAATCATTCCATTTATATTCATGTTTCTTACAAAGGGGTTCTAATTTATGAATGTTGGGATTGGCTGAATTCTTCGAGATTTTCAGAAGCGTACCGGCCAGTCCAACCTGACCCCCGATCGTTTGCAAACACACATCACTCAAATCGAACCACGAATCTTTGTCATAATCGTAGAGGAAACCGATATTGGTCATTTTTGGACCACGTGACCGACAGTCGTAAAATGCCGCCATTCCATGTTTTGTTTTTGTCGTGGTTTCAAGAATACAATCGGGAAACTCCGAGATAGGTGCTGGCTTTGTACTGAATTTACTTAAGTATCCATAAGTTCCAGTTCCGGAGTAAATATTCTCTTCTTTGACTCTTTTTTTCATGAGTTGGCATTCCCATAATTTTGTATTTGTAGTCATTGAACTATCCTTGGGAAAGACAAAGAGAGCTTCACATAAAAGATCTTTAGCACAGAGATTTGCACACTGGAGTTTTGAGTAAACGTCACGAGTTTCATAGGTTGTGCCGCTACTGGATTGTGAAACCGCTTTGTTTGATTGGATAACAAAAGTATGCTGTTGTTGGCGCACTGGTGTTGCAAATGATATACTAAAAAAGATGAAGGTGATTAAGAATGAAACATTTGATGAACGTAAAATGATTTGATGGAAATGCATTGTCGTGGGTAGTTTTAAGAACAATGCTATTGATAAAGCCTGCACCATGTAAACATAAAATCACCAATCGAGTATAGCCTCAGGTTAGGTCGAATCAAAATTAATTAAGTTTAAACGTTAAGATGAGCAGTATTGACGACACGAATGAGTGAATAAAAACGTCCCCTAACCAGGGTGGTTGTAAATTGCCAGGAGGACCGGAAGTCAGCATTGGGCATACAGCAGCATACACATAATATTAATATTTCTAGCTGGTTGGGGAGATGCCATTGTTGAACAAATCTTCAGAATTTAAAGTAAACAGTGTATCTTGCGTGAATTTGATTCTCTCTCTCTCTATATATAACATACAGGATACGCATTTTTAGCATGGTTGTCCTCTATTCATTGCTACCTTTTTGCGTAATAATACATCATGCACACAAGAACGCGATCAGTACGAATTATAAGAAATAACAGAAGCAATTTATTGCACTGACACAACTTCCGTCCCACAACTATCTTGACTTAAAAGAAGAATTGATGGTCTTTAGTTTTGCACGTAAAAGGACTTTCGTTGAAAATATCCTTGTTATGTTGTTCTATCTCTTAAACAAACAAACTGCAATTTTTGCACAAAAAAGCTATACAATTATATTGTTATTGTCAAAAATCACCAATGAACACAAAACACGACACCCATTTCTGAGGCAGACGGAGGGTAAACCAATAAATCTTTAGAGTGAAAGAGAAGCATTAAAATAAAATTTGATGTTTGGGAGAACAACAAGTCAAATAAATTGACATCTGGTCAGGATTTTTCAAATTACAATTAGATGCGTATTATTCAAGATTAAAAAAAAAACAAAATGTCATTTCATCAAGTCCACATGATTAAGAACACAAAAAAAAAAAAAAACGTGACCCTAATATCCACGAGTAGAGATGGGAATAAGTCAAGTAAGTCGACAACAAAATTTTCGACTCACAAAATGATTTCTTGTCTTGATCTTATTCACGAAAACCATTTCACGCTTCCCAATTTACAACCCCCCCCCCCCCCCCCCCCCAAATAAAAAAATGGACTTTCATCAGTCGTGTCAAATTTGGCAATTATTTCATCAATATTGGATTAAAAAAAAATAATTAAATTAACAACCGTTTCCAGTAATTAGTAATTCTATTATGGAAGGCAACGTTTTGACTGTATCAAGGGAAACAATTGCACAGCAAAAAAGAGCCATGTTGTTCCCAACTGCTGTACTGCAATAGTTTGCTCATTATCTGATCAGGTGATAAAGAGGCAATCGTGTTGTTACATGAGAACAACTAACAACATCATAATCATAGTAAATTTTAATGTACGATTTGACCCAGGGACTCTGATTAGTGAGCATCGGCGGGGGTTGAACCAGGGACTATTTAATGTGTCAAAATTAGAGGGGAGGAAGATGAAGAAACAAGTGGGAAGTCAACCGGGGACTATAGAATATGGACCCAAGACAGGAATGTACCCACGTTTTTAGATGGACACCAGTGGAGAGTGAATCCCGGACTATGGGAGATGGACACCAGTGGGGAGTGAACCTGGAACTAGAAGGCGACACCACCGGGGAGTGAACACAGTTCCACGGGATATGAACCGGGGATTAAATGCATCATCATCATCATCATTGCCTTTTTCACCCTGGGTCAGGGTATAGGCCACAGACAAACAGTTTCCATCCTTCTCTATCCCGAGCCAACTTTTTTTTTTTTATCTCATTCCAGGTCTTACCACTTCTCTATATATCAGCTTCTTTAATTCTTCTCCATGTTCCTCGTGGCCTTCCCCTTGATCTTCTGCCCTGAGGGTTCCAGTCCAATACTTTCTTTGTTATAGTTGAGTCATTCTTTCTAAGCGTGTGATTAAATGCAGGACTACCTAAATGAGGTAGACACCAGTGAGGAGTGAACCTGGGGCTATTAGAGGTGGACACCACTAGTGAGTAAACACAGAACCACTGTATATAGATTCAAGTGGGGAGTGAACCCGGGGCTGTGAGAGGAGGACACCACTGGGGAGTGAACAAGGGACCACCGAATATGGACAACAGTGGGGAGTGAACCTGGGACTATGGAGGTGGAAACCAATGGAGAGTGAGCATGGGACCACGGGAGGTGGACACTGGTGGAGAGTGAACACTGTACAACTGAATGTGGACACCACAGACTTGGAGGCAGACCGGGCAACACCCACTTTTTAGTGGCTAATCGCCGCCATTGAATTGAATATGGTCAGCAGTTATCGGATGAATCGAGAATAGAGAGAGACTGACGATATAAGGGGTTTCCAGAAAACTGGCAGCGTAAAATTATATGAGAAAACAGTAAACATTGGCATTTCGGGACAGAACAGACGCGTTGTTATTGTTAGCAAAAATAAGATAAATATAAATAAACAAAATGTTGCGATGTTGTGATGAAAGTTTGAACTTCATGGTCGATCAACTTGGTCATCAATCCATCCAACTATCAATCTATTATACTTCTTCTACTATTACTGCTACTTCTACTACTACTACTACTACTACTACTACTACTATACTACTACTACTACTACTACTACTACTACTATACTACTATACTACTACTACTACTACTACTACTACTACTATACTACTACTACTACTACTACTACTACTACTACTACTACTACTACTACTACTACTACTACTACTACTACTACTACTACTACTACTACTACTACTACTACTACTACTACTACTACTACTACTAACTACTACTACTACTACTACTACTACTACTACTACTACTACTACATACTACTACTACTACTACTATACTACTACTATACTACTACTACTACTCTACTACTACTACTACTACTACATACTACTACTACTACTACTACTACTACTACTACTACTACTACTACTACTACTACTACTACTACTACTACTACTACTACTACTACTACTACTATACTACTACTACTAACTACTACTACTACTACTACTACTACTACTACTACTACTACTACTACTACTACTACTATCTACTACTACTACTACTACTACTACTACTACTACTTACTACTACAACTACTACTACTACTACTACTACTACTACTACTACTACAACTTCTACTATCACTACTTCTATTACTACCATTACTATGACGACGACTACAACGGTGAAAGAGAGAGAGAGAGACTGATCAGAGAGAGAGAGAGAGAGAGAGAGAGAGAGAGAGAGAGAGAGAGAGAGAGAGAGAGAGAGAGAGAGAGAGAGAGAGAGAGAGAGAGAGAGAGAGAGAGAGAGCATAGTACACAATATTTGAATAATGACCTAACTACGTGTTGGCATGGTACTGTCATTGTTTGAAATCAACGGGTCCTAAATGTTGAAAGGAAGTCCCACGTTCTCCTCACTTTTAATCCATTCCTCCTAATAACACCATTGTGTCATAAACAGGTACGTGTGAAATGAACAAGGAAGTCCGAACAACAGGTTCAAAGAGGCGTCCTGGCCCTACTCATTGAGTCTCCTCATTAATATGCGTAGAGTCGTAAAATAATTGTGTGAACCGCTGTCGTTCCAGGAATGGCAAATTTAATTGGACACATGTCATAAATAATCAGCGTGGGAGGGGCTTAGATAGATAGATAGACACAAGTAAGCATGTCCCTCTCTCTCTTTTTACAGCAGGTTCAAAGAGGCGAGTCCTACTCCTTGAGTCTCCTCATTAATATGCGTAGAGTCGATTAATGGTGTCGTAAAAGAATTGTGTGAACCGCTGTCATTCCAGGGATGGTAAATTTAATTGGACACATGTCATAAATAATCAGTGTGGGAGGAGCTTAGATAGATAGATAGATAGATAGATAGATAGATAGATAGATAGATAGATAGATAGATAGATAGATAGACCCAAGTAAACGCCCCTCTCTCTCTTTTGTCGATGTGTCGATGTATGTTTGATTTCTATTGCTACCATTGTTATTAATATAAACCCGATCAATGGAGCGAAGTAAAAGTGTAGTTTAATATGTCTAATTTGGTTTATCATCATAAACCTGGCCTTTTTTTTTCTATTTTCCGTCCACAAATCAAGGTTGATCGAGCTCAGTCAAAGACATTCATATATCTAGAGATTAAATCGCACAGCGTCCCTGGTTTCATATCCAAGAAAATGGCGGCGCTCGACCTCTCACTAGCCACTTTTGATGACGTTTTCCTACCTGTTGTCCCCTCTAGTCCTGTATTCTCTATGGTGGACACCAGTAGGGAATGAACCCAGGACTATGGGGGTAACCACCATTGGGGAGTGAGCTCAAGGCAATGAGAGGTGGACACCACTGGGGAGTGAACCCCGGACAACTGGATAGGGACACAAACTGGGGAGTGAACCCGGCACCACCGGATATGGACACCAGTGGGGAGTGAACCGGGGGCCGTGAGAGGTTAACATCACTAATGAGTAAACACGGAACCACTGGATATTGACTCAAATGGGGAGTTAATCCAGGACTTTGGGAAATGGACACCAGTAGAGAGTGAACCCGGGGTTATGGGAGGTAGACACCAGGGGAGAATGAACCCGGGGCTATGAAAGATGTACACCACTAGTGAGTAAACGCGGAACCAATGGATATGAGGGGTGTGAACCCATGCTATGACAGATGGACACCAGTAGGGAGTGACCCCGGGACTTTTTTTTTGGGGGGGGGGGGGGGGGGGGGGGGAGTGAACACCGTGAGAAGTGAATCCGGGTCTATAAGAGGTGGACACCACTAGTGAGTAAATGCGGATATGGAATCCAGTGGGGTGTGAATCTGGGACTATAGGAGATGGACACCAGTGAGGAATGAACCTAGGGCTATGAGACATGGATACCAGTTATGAGTAAATGCGGAACCACTGAATATGGACTCCAGTGGGGAGTGAACTCAGGAAAGGGAGGTGAACACCAGTGCAGATTATGGTGTTATGCCTTGGCGATGGTTGCTGGGACATAACCCGAACGAGTTTCACGGACTTTCTCCTTCTTTCTCTTCCCTCTGATCAGGCTAGGCCCAGTGCAGTGGCCCGATCTTCCTCTTCGAGGGAACTTATCGAGTTCCCTCTTACTACCCTCCTAGTCTTTTCGTTTTCTTTTTTTGTTGTTGTTGTTGTTGACGTTTCGGGCTAGCTGGCTCTACCGACTCTCCGGGTGTGGTCCAAGTCGTCACAATACCCAAGGCTGTGAGAGGGGGACACAACTGGGGAGTGAACAAGAGTCCACCAGATATGGACTCCACTGGGGAATTAACCTGGGACAATTGGAGGTGGAGACCAATAGGCAGTGAGCCCAAGGCAATGAGAGGTGGACACCACTGGGGTGTGAACCCGGGACCACCGGATATGAACACCAGTGGGGAGTGAACCCGGGGCCATGGGGGGTTGACATCATTTATGAGTAAATATGGAACCACTAGATTTGGACTCCAGTGGGGAGTGAACACGGGTATATCAGAGGTGGATACCACTGGGGATTGATCAGGAGATGACTGGATATGAACACCAGTGGGGACTGAAGCCAGGGCTTTGAGATATAGACACCACTGGGAATTGAACACAGAACTTCCAAATGTGGACACCAGTGAGGAGTAAAACCGGGACCATGGAAGGTGGACACCAGTCGGGAAGGAACACGGAACGTTAGGAGATACCAGTGGAGAGTGAACCCGAGACTATGCGAGGTGGACACCAATGGAGAATGATCCTGCGACCACAGGATATGGTCTCCAATGAAGAAAACTTGGGACTATGGGAGGTGGACAACAATGGGGAATAACCCTGGATTACATGAGGTGGACAACAATGGGGAATAACCCTGGATTACATGAGGTGGACACCCCTGGATAGTGAACCCGGGACTATGAGTGAGAGGTGGACACCAATGGAGAATAACCCTGGACTACATGAGGTGGACATCAATGGAAAATAACCCTGGGCTACATGAGGTGGACAACAATGGGGAATAACCCTGGATTACATGAGGTGGACAACAATGGGGAATAACCCTGGATTACATGAGGTGGACACCCCTGGATAGTGAACCCGGGACTATGAGTGAGAGGTGGACACCAATGGAGAATAACCCTGGACTACATGAGGTGGACACCACTGGGTGGTGAACCCGGGACTATGAGTGAGAGGTGGACACCAATAAGAATAGAACACGGGGCTATGGGAGGTGGATACCAGTGGGGAGTGAACCCAGGTCAATGACAAATCACTGGCTAGTGAACACAGGAATATTGGAGGTAGACACCATTGGAGATTGAACCCGGGAACTATGGGAGGTGTACACCAGTGGGGAGTGAACCGGGGCTACTACGGAAGATGGACATCAATGGGAATTGAAACCGGCGACATGAGAGGTGGATACCAATAGGGAGTAAAAGAGGAACCACGGGATATGAACACCAGTGGGGAGTGAACCTGGGACTATTGGAGTTGAACATCAGTGGGGAGTGATCACGGTACAAAGGGATATGGACACCGGTGAGGAGTGAACCAGAGACTATGGTAGGTGAAAACCAGTGGGGAGTGAACCGGAGCCAATGATAAAACATGGGGGAGTGAACCCGGGACTATGAAAGGTGGACACCAATGGGAATTGAACCCAGGGCTATGGGAGGTGGACACCAGTGGGGATTGAACCCAGGTCTATGGGAGGTGGACACCATTGGGTGGTGAGTTCAAGGCTATGAGAGATGGACACTAGTGAGGAGTGAACCCGGGACTATGGGATTCTTCTTCTTCTTCCTCTTCTTCTTCTTCTTCTTCTTCTTCTTCTTCTTCTTCTTCTTCTTCTTCTTATCATTATCATTATCGATATAATCATCATTGTTATGATAATAATAATAATAATCATAATAATCATAATAATAATAATAATAATAATAATAATAATAATAATAATAATAATAATAATAATAATAATAATAATAATAATAACAATAACAATAATAATAATAATAATAATAATAATAATAATAATAATAATTAGTATAGTAGTAGTAGTAGTAATAGTAGTAGTAGTAGTAGTAGTAGTAGTAGTAGTAGTAGTAGTAGTAGTAGTAGTAGTAGTAGTAGTAGTATCATTATCATCATCATCATCATCATCATCATCATCATCATTATTATTATCATTATTATTATTATTATTATTATTATTATTATTATTATTATTATTATTATTATTATTATTATTATTATTATCATCATCATCATCATTATTATTAATCAATATTATCATTTATCTCCGCTATCTCATAATTTTATTTCCGTCTGATAATTTCTATTCAATGGGAGTTGCCGACATGATTTGACCTGAGCTCCTCAACAATCAAGATTAATCTACATAAGATATCTTACTTTTAAACGAAATAATCGTCAAGTTTCACCGACACCGAATGATGCGAAACAACAGAACCACTTTTCACAACAAACCACAGAAGTCTACCGCAACACTTTATACAGTAGAACTCTGTGCAACAAAACTTATCTGATCAGTTATGTAGGCGGAATAGGTCGCAGCATAGAGAATACAGGACTAGAGACGACAACAGGTAGGAAAACGTCATCAAAAGTGGCTTGTGAGAGGTCGAGCGCCGCCATTTTCTTTTGTATGAAACCAGGGACGCTGTGCGATTTAATCTCTATATGAATGACTGACTGAGCTCGATTAACCTTGATTTGTGGACGGAAAATAGAAAAAAGGCCAGGTTTATGATGATAAACCAAATTAGACATATTAAACTACACTTTTACTTGTACATTTTAGACTTGGCTCCAATGATCGTGTTTATATTAATAACTTAAAAAAAAATATTATGAATAATTTATAACTCCCTTATTTGTGGGGCGATTTTGTCATTCGTGGTATCAATTTTATTGTAATAAAGAGGTAGGACCTTGAGAGTTATTTTTTCTGACGCGAAATTATTACTTTGTAATTTTAGCACTAAGAAAAGCAGTTGGTAAATAAATTTGGTACACCTCTGTGATCTACCGTCACCGTCCATTCGTGTAGAATTGTGAATCTCACCGTCGATGTATTACGCTATTGTTACGCAAGGAATATAACACCTTTTTGGTAGGCCTAAAAGCTAAAATCGAAAAGTAAAAAATATAATTCTGAGGAATTTGAAAGTCAGATTGTTGAAATCAGCTTGAAATAAGAAGAACATTGGTACTTATTTCAGAAAAATCGGTTGAAAACAAAACTGTTTTACGAATATTTTTGATTTTAAAAATTGCTTTTGTTTATTTTAGCTTTTTTAAGCAACTTTTTTATTTATCGGCCGATTTTCTTGATTTTTATATCATTATTAATATCTCAATGAGACGAGATCAGTGATATACTTTGTTTGTTTCAAATGTAACTAGAAGATATTTGGCTTTTTTACCTATCAACCGTGCCTGGATAATATATTCAGCAAGGTGGTGATTGTGACGCAACTATGCCATGAGGGTCTTCCAGTGTTTCAACGATGGTTCAGTTCATTGTTGACGGATGTTGACGGCTGTTTAGCCATGAGTGACCGTAGAAAACGAAAAGGCGACTGCAGACATCAAAGGGTAGGCTTATATCATCAAAGGATGTCTACATGATTGACATGGCCATATAGGGAACTCATTATCTACTCCCCCATAAAGAATATAAACACGAGAGGTCGAGCGCCGCCATTTTCTTTTTTATGCAACCAGGGACGATTAGCCACTAAAACGTGGCTGTTGCCTGGTCTGCTCCTAGTAGTCTGTGGGTCGCAATATGCGCGTTGATCTTAAACATTAAAGTTATGAAAAACACCATTCTTGTACTGCTCTCTTTGATGAAAAGCATTACAGTGAAGTCGTAACGTCACTTCCTTCCTAATGACGCATGGTAACTTAGTAACACTGGCTCTAAACTATGGGAACAATGGCGGACGCCCGTATGAAATAGTTCTCCGGGAAGTATAAATGCGTATCCAGAGAAAAAAAACAACATAAATTTGATCATGTTTTGACTTTTACAGATTCTGATCACAAGACATACGAAAAGCTCTAGCCAGCATGAAGAATAAAAAGTAATGATTTTCTTTGTTTAGAACCAAGATGGCCGCCGTTGCCGGGCGGCGTGACATCGACTACTGAATCCAATTATTTTATTTATTATTCCACCCCACATTTCCAAATAATCAATGACTGCAATTACTTGACTTTACTTTACTTGAAAGAATTTCCATTACAACAATGAGACCGTCACTTTAATTTGAAAATATTCATTATTGTCTTTGCCACCGATCCGTGAAATTTTGTTTTCCTGTTTTACCGGGCTGTAAGTGCTAAAAGGTTTTGTCCACTAAACGTAAGGCGCATCGATTTGTAGGCCTAACAAACGGGCACAATTAAAGCTCGTTTTGACATTGTTGTAATGTAGATAATTTTGCGATTGTAAAAAAATGGTATCCATTGAAATAATGAGACCACAGTGGAGTTATCAAGCGTGTAATCGAGTACAAATACATCGTCGTGAATTACCCCTACTTGGCTTTGACGTGAGAACAAGGCGGTCGTTTCCGCAAATCTAAAAGATAGCTTAGAACTGAAGTCACTGGCTCTTTAAAAAATACTTTGTCTTGTTTTTATGGATTTTATAACGCTTGCAACCCGTTTAGATAATTTCAACGCCGGTAGAAATGAAGATGGTAAGAAAAAAAGGTTATGGCTCTGAAGTTAAAGCAACAACTCATTCAACCCTAACACCGACTATATCCGTTGTTTACCCGGGTCATTCTTATCCCATGCCTATAATTTATTACATTTTTCTGAGAAAAATTATAGGCGTGGTATCAAAGCTAGTGTTTTTCATTTTTACATGTTTATGGTAGTTGAATAAAACTATCTATCCACATACTCATTTTTAATACATTTTTTTTTCCAATTTTGAAAAGGAGCAAAATTCTCTAGGATTAAGTGAATTAAAGAAAAAGTAAGACAAATGGGACTGGTTCAAATAGGGAACAAGACTGTTTAAAATAGGGAACAAGATTGTTTCAAATAGGGATCAAGACTGGTTCAAATAGGGAACAACATTGTTTCAAATAGGGAACAAGACTGTTTCAATAGGGAACAAGACTGGGATGCGCTGGCAGGAGATGGAAAGACTGGCCAACGACAGAAGAGTATGGAAAAGTTTGATCGGTGATCCATACCCACTGTGGGATGATGACGAGGTGCAGCGCTACCTACCTCCTGCCAACCATGGGAGAATCAAAAACCCCACCCAGGATCCCGCTATGAAGGATACATTCGAGTGTTTACAAAGTACATAATAATATAGATTCAAAACTAAAATTGAAAATAGCACAAAACACTAACACATAGATGATTTGAAAAGATAAAAAATATCGTCTCTCAAAATTTAAAAAAAGGAACCATACACTCAGCTCAATTCCTCTCAGATAACAATCCGCGCCAGGATCTGGAAAAAAAACCAACCAAACAAAAAACAAAAAAAGACGAAAAAAAAAACCGAAAAAAAACCCGACAACAACAAAAAAAAAAAAAAAAACAACAAAAAAACAAACAAAATAACAAAAAAAAAAAAAAAAACAAACAAAAACCAACAACAAGAAACAAACAAAACAAACAAAGAAGAACAAACTAAAAAAACAAAAAACAAAAACAAAAACAAAATAAAAAACAAAATAAACAAAAAAAAAAAACAAACAAACAAAAAAAAAAACAAAAAAACAAAAACAAAAACAAAACAAAACAAAACAAAACAAAGACGAGCAATGCCAATCAGAGTGAAGACGAGAGAAATGTGGAAAGGGAACTCGTATAAAGGGAATAGAAGAGAGCAATCGACCTCTCTGCCCAATAGCAACCTTTCCACCTACATTGGGAGGTCAAAAGACCCCACACAGTATACAAAAGAATATTTTAATGGAGTCCGGATAATATGTTTGTTTGTTTTTAAGGGTTTTACGGCGCTTGCAACATATTCAGGTTATATCAGCGCCGGTAAAAAGGAAGAAAGTGGGATAGTAAAAAGTTCTAGAATTACAATTAAAAAGCACCCAAGAGAAAGCAAGACAAAGGGGAACTGCGAACAAATAGGGATCAGATGTAGATTCCAACAGCATACCATCAATGTACTTAGTTTGAGATCATCTATAAGTCTCATCAGGACACAAGAACAAAATACAGCAAAGAGGAATACACCCAAATGCTTACATTATACATTCAAAATAAATATGATTTACAAGGAAAAAAACATCATCTCCCAAAACAATAACTATTCAATTGACAAACTTTGCGTCATTATAGAAGTCACAATAACTATTCAATTGACAAACTTTGCGTCATTATAGAAGCCAACTCATCAAAATCTAGTTTAAATCAACACTAAGGAGTTTTGGTCCGCCTAGAATAAATTGTTCTCTGTCATGATGGTCTTCTTTTAAAGGAGTTTTGGTCCGCCTAGAATAAATTGTTCTCTGTCATGATGGTCTTCTTTTAAAGGAGTTTTGGTCCGCCTAGAATAAATTGTTCTCTGTCATGATGGTCTTCTTTTAAAGGAGTTTTGGTCCGCCTAGAATAAATTGTTCTCTGTCATGATGGTCTTCTTTTAAAGGAGTTTTGGTCCGCCTAGAATAAATTGTTCTCTGTCATGATGGTCTTCTTTTAAAGGAGTTTTGGTCCGCCTAGAATAAATTGTTCTCTGTCATGATGGTCTTCTTTTAAAGGAGTTTTGGTCCGCCTAGAATAAATTGTTCTCTGTCATGATGGTCTTCTTTTAAAGGAGTTTTGGTCCGCCTAGAATAAATTGTTCTCTGTCATGATGGTCTTCTTTTAAAGGAGTTTTGGTCCGCCTAGAATAAATTGTTCTCTGTCATGATGGTCTTCTTTTAAAGGAGTTTTGGTCCGCCTAGAATAAATTGTTCTCTGTCATGATGGTCTTCTTTTAAAGGAGTTTTGGTCCGCCTAGAATAAATTGTTCTCTGTCATGATGGTCTTCTTTTAAAGGAGTTTTGGTCCGCCTAGAATAAATTGTTCTCTGTCATGATGGTCTTCTTTTAAAGGAGTTTTGGTCCGCCTAGAATAAATTGTTCTCTGTCATGATGGTCTTCTTTTAAAGGAGTTTTGGTCCGCCTAGAATAAATTGTTCTCTGTCATGATGGTCTTCTTTTAAAGGAGTTTTGGTCCGCCTAGAATAAATTGTTCTCTGTCATGATGGTCTTCTTTTAAAGGAGTTTTGGTCCGCCTAGAATAAATTGTTCTCTGTCATGGTGGTCTTCTTTTAAAGGAGTTTTGGTCCGCCTAGAATAAATTGTTCTCTGTCATGATGGTCTTCTTTCACCACCTCCACTCCCCCCCCCTTTAAAAAAACCCCACAAAAAACCCAACAAAAAAATAATAATAGATAAACAAATAAATCAAATAAAAAAACATACAAACAAACAGTAAAAAAAAACAACAAAACAAAAGATTTATAAACACAAAACAACAAAAACGAAGGCTATCAGTCAATCATTTTTAATTGAAAGATTGTCTGCCTTGAAACTGGATAAGACAACCCTTTTGTTTGTTTGCTAATTTGTCCCCATTAAAAAGGACTATAATTAAGTCTCTCTCTCTCTCTCTCTCTCTCCATCAACACACACGTGGTCAAGTGCAGTGACACGACACTCCCCTTCGGACTGGTTGACGTCTAAATCCCTGTCGGAGTCCCAATATGATTAACGCAAAGTTGAGTCATTGCAAAAGGCTGTCTACTCACATTCTTTCATAGCATATGAATGAGAACCTGGCCGGGGCAACATCCCCGTTATCAGCACGTCCAGTCGGAAAGAACGATAACAAAACCTTTCTCCCATCTTTTTGCTTTTGCTTTTTATTATTATTATTATTATTATTATTTTTTTGCTTGTTTTAAGTGTTCAAATAGGGAACAAATGTAGATTCCAAGAGCACACTAGCAGTGTTCTTAGTTTGAGATCACATAAAATTTTCATCTAGCTAGATACAAGCACAGGAACTCACCGAAAGGAATACACTCAAATGTTTACAAACCAATATATATATATATATATATATATATATATATATATATATATATATATATATATATATATATAAAATATAAATTGTCACTCACATTATATGGCCGAGACGTTCGTTTCTGTGGGTTTATTCCACGCCCCCAGTCGGCGTAATCTATATTAGCTCTAACCATCATTATCGAGCACTTTCGTACCTACGAGTACCCACCAACACTCATATATATATATATATATATATATATATATATATATATATATATATATATATATATTTATATTTATATACTGTATATATATATATATATATATATATGTGTGTGTGTGTGTGTGTGTGTGTGTGTGTGTGTTAGTGTGTGTGTAGCGTCTTGATATTTTAAGATGTTGGATGTTGTATTTTGAGAATGAGATGTAGTATTTTAAGTTAAATGGTAGTTGTGTTATGTTGTTTTGGGTGATTGGTGATCCTGCTGTACTGCTGTTTTGGCATGCAGCTTAGCAGGCTTCTACTTCTTGCAATGGTATGGTGGGAACGAATGAAGAGGGGGAGAGAAAAAGAACAAACAAGGCAAGTTCTTATTTTGCGATAGAGATATGGTGGGTTTTCTCCAAGCCCAGGGTCCTACTGGGTTCTTACTAGGAGGGGGCGACATTTTCAAATAAAGAAATAACACACTATTCAATTTTAAGGTCTAATAGTTATATTAAAAGCGCTCAAAGTGAGTCGGGAGGCTGTTTGTTTCTTTTTGAGGGTTTTACGGCGCTTGCAACACATTAAGGTCATATCAGGGCCAGTTAAAAGGAAGAAAATGGGATAGTAAAAAGTTCTAGAATTACAATTAAAGCATCCAAGAAAAGGTAAGACAAAAGGGAATTTGTTCAAATTTAATAGGAAACAGATGTAGATTCCAAGAGCACACTATCAGTGTACTTAGTTTGAGATCACCTAAAAGTCTCATCCCGACACAAGCACAGGTCCCCACTAAGAGGACTACACTCAAATGTTTACAAATCATATATAATACGGAAACAGAACATAAACAAGGAAAAAAATATCATCTCCCAAAACTAACTATACATTTGACCGTTTCCCTCTCAGCCAAGGACTCCGGCCATAACCAAGTAATCTCATTCCAAGACAAAGACAGAAAGCAATTGGAAAACAGATATAGGGGATAGAAGACACAACAAGTACCTCCCTGCCCACTATGGAAGGTCGGGACCCCCACCCAGTGACCGTATATAAATTGTATTAATTCTTTTCTTTAAAGACAAACTATTGTCATTATCAATGGTTCGCAACCTCGATATAACCGTCTTGTGGTAAAATTTATCTCTATATATGTGGTTTTTATTTACTAATATTATATAGTGAAAAAAAAACCCAGGACTTTGATGTCATGTCGATAAAAGCTTGAAGTCGATATAACCGTTGTCGATATATCCAGTCTCATTGTATTTAATATCCATTCCATAAAGATTGTTTATTTGGTTTTAAGGTTTCTACCGTGCTTTCTACACATTTAGCACCTGTAAGATAGATATACAATTTTTTTTAAAATTACGCTCTTTCGCAACGACACCATAAGATCCCGTCGCCTAGGCATTCCATGAAGGAATATTAGATAATCCATCAAACAGGATGTCTGGTGTCAACAGGAATCACCCAAGTTGTCCAAGTGAGCAAATTAGGGGTTAATAATCTTGCCCAATGAAAAAAAAAGAAATTGCCTTAAATGGGGCTTGAACCCTGGACCTTCCGGATCACAGTGCAGTGCCTTAACCACTCGGCCACTAACCCCCCATCCCCTATACAATTAAAGGAAAAAAAAAAGAGAAAAAGTAAGACAAAGGAGAATGGTGCAAATAGGGAACAAATGTAGATTCCAAGAGCATTCTGTCATTGTGCATAGTTTGAGATCACCTAAAAGTCTCAACCAGACACAAGCACAAGATCCCACTTTGGAACACACTACTCAAATGCTTACATTATACATTCAAAGCAACATATTTTGTTTTGTTTTTAAGGGTTTTATGGCGCATGCAACACACTAAAGTCATATCAGCGCCAGTAAAAAGGAAGAAAATGGGATAGTAAAAAGATCTAGAATTACAATTAAAGCACCCATGAAAAGGTAAGACAAAGGGGAATTGGTACCTCCCTGCCCACTATGGTAGGTCAGGAACCTCACCCAAGGGAATTAGTTAAAATAGGAAACAGATGTAGATTCCAAGAGCACACTATCAAAGTACTTGGTTTGAGATTACCTAAATGTCCCATTCACACACAAGCACAGATCCCCACTAATTGGAATAAACTCAAATATTTACAAATCACATATAATATTATGTAAATAAAACAAAATACAGTGCATAACAGAGAGATGCTTTACAAGGGAAAAAATATCATCTCCCAAAACTAACTATACATTTGACTGTTTCCCTCCCGGCTAGAGTATCCGGCCAGGGCCAGGACAAAACCAAGTAATCTCAAGACAAAGACAGACAGCAAGTTGAAAAACAGATAAAGAGGGATAGAAGACACAGTAAGTACCTCCCTGCCCACTATGGGAGGTCAAGAGCCCCACCCAGAAAGCAACATAAATAACAATAAAGATGATTTACACAAACAAATATCATCTCAGAAAACATCAGATATATTATAAGGGGAAAGAAGACACAGTAAGTGACCTCCCTGCCCACCCTGGGAGGTCAAAGAATCTCACAAATATCATCTCAGAAAACATTTTTTGTTTGTTTGTTTGTTGCTTTAGGTCTCTTCCAACACAATTGAGGCTATATGAGAGACCGCTGAAACAAAAAAACAAGCAATCTAACAAAAATAGTACAAATGTAAATCAAAATCATAACCTAAAGATATCATAAGCTAAATTATAAATAACCAAGAACAAACAGGCAGAAGATTTACAGAAAAAAAAATATCCCCTGTCAAAAATACAATCACAAACCAAAGAAGCAGGATAGGCTAGTAAAGAGAAGAAGAAACGACATCACTATCGGATCGTACACCCATGCGAACATCATAGGTATATGATTCAAGGGTGATGCTCCCATCCAACCACCCGCTCTCAGAAAACATCAGATATATTATAAGGGGAAAGAAGACACAGTAAGTGACCTCCCTGCCCACCCTGGGAGGTCAAAGAATCCCACAAATATCATCTCAGAAAACATCAGATATATTACAAGGGGAAAGAAGACACAGTAAGTGACCTCCCTGCCCACCCTGGGAGGTCAAAGAATCCCACCGAGACAGATTGGACAAATTTGTTCGATTGCTCATTCATAAGAACGTGCGGCTATGTGGTCTTGTGGTATGACACTCTCTTTCGGATCGGAAGGTCCTGGGTTCGAGCCTCGCTCAGCGCATAGTTGAGTCCTTGGATAAGGCTCTAAACTCACATTCTCTCACCGTACTCAGGTGTAAGATGAGTACCTGGCCATTAACAGTGTTGTCTCTGTCTGAAAAAATTATAATAACGCCTTACAGACGTCATGTCTTGTCCTAAATGTTAAGTGTTGCTGTTGGTCAGGGACTCCTTGTAAAGTGCTTTGAGCACGTTTCGTGGATATTGCGCTATATAAAATCTCAATTTAAAGAAAAAAATTGTTTAAATAAGAACTCTGGAGAGTTATGTTTGTTTGTTTTTAAGGGTTTCACGGCGCTTGCAACACATTTAGGTCATATCAGTGCCTGTAAAAAGGAAGAAAATGGGATAGTAAAGAGTTCTAGAATTACAATTAAAGCACAAAAGAAAAGGTAAGACAAAGGGGAATTGGTTCAAATAAGAAACAGATGTAGATTCCAAGAGCATACTATCAAAGTACTTAGTTTGAGATCACTAAAAGTCTCATCCAGACACAAGCACAGGTCTCCACTCAGAGGAACACACTCAAATGTTATAAAAATCGTATATAATATAAAGAAAACATAGGTAATACAATGCATAACAGAGAGATAATTTACAAGGAAAAAAATATAATATCCCAAAACAATAATTATGCATTTGACTGTTTCCCTCTCAGCCAGGACTCCGACGAGGGCCAGGAAAAAAACCAAGCAATCTCATTCCAAGACAAAGACAGAAAGCTTGTTGGAAACCAGATGTAGAAGATTAGAAGACACAGTAAGTACCTCCCTGCCCACTATGGGAGGCCAGGAACCCCACCCAGGAGTTAACATTCACTTCAAAAAGTTTACCAAAGTCTCCAATGATGCGACATAACAATTTTATTTTTATTGTAATATTATTTACAACAGGAGACGCCTTGTGATTCTCTTCATTCACTACCTTTATAATAAATGAGTCGTCAAAATAAAAATTCACCAAACAATAATAATAATAATAATATCATCACAACCATTCATTAAAAAAAAAGATATAAAATAAATTCATTGAAATAATCAGAAAAATGTAAATAATATTATACCATGCTCTGCATTTCTTTTTTTTTTTTCTTTATAATTTTTAAGGCTTTTCATCACTTGTGACAATTTAAAATACTAGTGAAAAAGTAAAAATAAAAAAGATTTGGATCGACGTGTATTTATTTGCAGGTCTGATAACCCAATTTATTATGGGCTCATGGTTGTAATGGAAATCTCAAAAAGAAAAAAAAAATGACGCAAATTATTGTCCATTACAACAATGTTAAACTAGGCCCAAAAGTGCATTCAGATGTCAGACCTGCATATATGTACACATTGCTTTGGATGGAATTGCACTGTTTCCATCCCAGGCTTTTCCATTTTCAACTTTTTACGAACACAGGCTTTATCAGGCAGCTAAAACTGCTGTTTACTTTATCATCATTTCACTGTTGTACAAAAGGAAGATGATGGAATAGACGAAAATATTTAGATTTAGGTAACAAGCTCATGTAAAGGACAAATATGTGATTGTTTTTTGTTGTTGTTGTTTTTGTTTTTAAGGGTTTTATGCGCTTGCGACACATATAGCTTATTTCAGCACCAGTAAAAAGGAAGAAATGGGACAGTAAAAAAGTGATAGATTTACAATTAAAAGCGCAAAAGAAAAGTAAGACAAAAGGAAAATGGCACAAATAGGGAACAGATAAGATTCCAAAAGCATACCATCATTGTGCATGGTTTGAGATCACCTAAAAGTCTCATCATGACACAAGCACATATCCACACTAAGAGGAAAACACTCAAATCTTTACAAATCATAAGTATATGTTCAAAAAAACAAATACAATACATAACAGAGAGATGATTTGCAAGAAAAAAAATCATCTCCCAAAACTCTAACTATACATTTGACTGTTTCCCTCCAGGCCAAGGACTCCAATCAGGGCCAGGACAAAACCAAGTAATCTCATTCCGAGACAAAGACAGAAAGCAACTTGGAAAACCGATATAGGGCGGGTAGAAGACGCAGTATGTACCTCCCTGCCCACTATGGGAGGTCAGGAACCCCACCCAGACAAATATGTGACTCACCGCATCAAACTGGTATTATGTTGGAGTGAATTGGATGGCATAAAAAGTAAAAAAACAAAAACAAACAAAAACTCACAAACTACTAAACATGGTACGTTTTGGGCTCAAAACTCTTTTTCAGCCAATGACAAATTTTTTTTTTTAAATCAACAATTAAAACGTTAATATATCATGTTTTTGTTCTTGGCTGTAGATGGGTTTTGAGCCTAAGATGTTCCATGTTTAGTATTGTTTTTTTTTTTTTTTTCTAAAGCTATTATACTCATGTTTGTAAGAGACATTTTACACTCCATAGCTTCGAGCAGATTAGTATTCACTTTGACTTTAGTTCAGTGCCTGGAACACTCTTTGCTTAACTCGGATAATATATATATATAAATATCTTAATAACGCCACAACCACATTATCTCATTCGAATGTAGTGTTTCATTCATCCTGTTTTGTTGATAAAGGGGAAACATCCATTTTCTCTGTTTTTTGTATGTTAAATTGAAGCTTACATTCAATTTCACATTGTTATTTATCAGACCTAAAAATCTTGTCGGCCTTTCCCTTACTTTTGGACATTACCAATCACTTGTATACTGAATAAAATAAAATATGAGTTTTAAACATTCATAATTCAGTGTTTGTATTGATCCGCGATCACATGCACATTTTCAATAAATTGATTGTATGCTGTTATAAACCAAAGATATTAAGAGAACTTTTAAACAATTTTTTTTGTTTGTTTGTTGCTTTAGGTCTCTTCCAACACAATTGAGGTTATATGAGAGACCGCTGAAACAAAAAAACAAGCAATCTAACAAAAATAGTACAAATGTCAATCAAAATCATAACCTAAAGATATAAGCTAAATTATAAATAACCAAGAACAAACAGGCAGAGGATTTACAGGGAAAAAAATATCCCCTGTCAAAAATACAATCACAAACCAAAGAAGCAGGATACGCTAGTAAAGAGAAGAAGAAGCGACATCACTATCGGATCGTACACCCATGCGAACATCATAGGTATATGATTCAAGGGTGATGCTCCCATCCAACCACCCGCTTTTAAACAATAAATCAAATTGTTGAAAAATTTAAAAATTATTAATTCTCAGTAAAAAATTATATAAAATGATAATCAAGGAAGGTATGGGGTGATAAATAAAAATAAAAATTTAAAAAAATGAAACTCTTCCAAACGACACCATATTCCATGAAGGATTATGGATAATCCATTAATTCAAACGTCTGATGTCAATAAGAACAAATATATTGAAAAGTTTAAAATAATGACTGCATTCTTCCATGTTTAATATCAACCAAATTTTAGGATTAGCAGTTTTAAGAAACCACGTCCATTCTCCTCAATAAAACAAAACGTTAACCTGAATCTCGTACTATTGAAGTTAAATTCAATGTTCAGTATATATAACCCATCCCAGCATAATACCCTTTTAAGGTGATGGGTAACATATGCTCACCTTCTTTCACCTAAAAAAAAAAAGAAGCCCAAGACAAGTTTCTTTCCCCACACAATGTGTCATAATTCAGGTTAAACCTTCTTCTCTTAAATAAATGATATTTAGATGAAAGAGATCTTATAATACAGATCTACCTTCTTCAAAATCTAAAAATTCGTAATTTTTAGAAGATAAAAATAGTAGTTGCAATGGTTAACTTTAAAAATCAACAATTTACCTTCACAAGACATCAAGTTTCATTTTCAATAAGTTTTAATAATAATAATAATAATAATAATAATAATAATAATAATAATAATAATAATAATAATAATAATAATAATAATAATAATAATAATAATAATAATAATAATGATAATAATAATAATGATAATAATAATAATAATAATAATAATAATAATGATAATAACAATAATAATAATAATAATAATAATAATAATAATAATAATAATAATAATAATAATGATAATAATAATAATGATAATAATAATAATGATAATAATAATAATGATAATAGATCTTTATTGTCCATTAATGACTTAGAGATGCCCATCAAGTTCTGAAATAGGAGCCCGTATATCTACGATATTTTTTGTAATATGAGGCAGGTCTGAATAAAATAGTTAAAAAATGGCGTTCAAGTAAATTTAGAAGATCTTTTAATAAGTGGGGATAACCCAAGAACGTGTCCTTCAAACCAATCATATAGAATGAGCAGACTCCTCTGTGTTTGATACAATAGCAACCAAATAATACAATGCTCAAAACACAAGGTACAATTACAATCCACACCACGTGAATTGCCACTTAAAAATAATTGAGACTTGCTGTAGTGTAGTTTGAACATATATCCATTTCTGAGTAAAACAACAGTATTTTCATTTGATTTTAATCTAAAATTTAACAAAATTTGAAAATCAAGATAGCTGGAGCCAAAAAAAAATATATCTGAATTTGGCCACATTTGAGCTCCGCCCCCCCCCCCTCTCCAAAAACAATTAACCTGTAACCTATATACCGATTAAATCTGTATAAACAGCAGGACTAAGGACATCATATGATAAAAGAATAATCTGTAAATGTCAAACTTTTACTACAGTGCTGTCAACGTGCATCTAAAATGAATGAAATTGATATCACTCAGAGCTTTGTGCTTTGCTATTTTTTTTTTCAGGCTGCCAGAGAAGTGATTAGTTCTCACTAGATTTCATTAACTTGTAAAGCGCTTTGAACACACATCTAGTGGATATCGTGCTATATACAAAAGCTCAATTTTTAGTTTTTAAAAGAAAAATTCTCTCCAAAAGACCAAAATAAACATTAAAGGTCACACGTAATTTTATCATGTGTGGTTGGATTACAGTTGTAGCTGTTTTGGTGACAGAACCGGTGAGAACTTTACTTACCTGCTTACAATCAATTGGCAATTGATTGAATAAAGCCCAAACCAGTTCCTTTTATGTTAAGATAAATTTGGTGATTCCCTAGATATGGCAGTATAAATTTAATATGGATTTACTGTAAAACAAACTCACATTGCAAAACAATTGGGGTGATTTCTTTACAAGCGATATGGATTATTTAATATCATCAAAGCCATTCTATAATACAACATTATTTACAAATAGAGTAATATAATATATTTACAATGCATGTTTATAGAGTTGCCTGAAAAGATTGTGTTTCACACAGTTTAAATTCTCAAATTCCATTTACTCATCCCCAAAGGGAAATTTGTCTTTGAACCATGGGCAGATAATTCAAAACAATATCAACATACATCATGCATTTTTATATCACTAGATCTTTTCCCTCTTCATTTTTTATTATTTGAAAAAAATCAGTTTGTACATAGTACAAAGAGTGGCTTGCTTCCACATAATTTCCTTCATAACATGAGCAATCTGCAGTAAACAAAAAAAAAACATTAAAAACAAAACAAAACAAGCCCCACCTCCCAAAAAAAATCTAAACAAATATTTCTTTCAAGATCAATAAAAAATATATGTATAAAAATAAATTTTCTTTAGTTTAAGAAATAATCACATAAAAAGCAAATTGCACTAAGATCTAGTTCAGGATAAATCACATTTTTTGATAATAACAAGAAATGAAGTGAGTAGGAAGGTGCCAGAAGACAACAGAGAATAAAAACTTTGCGGCGGCGATGGGGGTCGTGGATAGCTCATATGGTAGAGTCATAATCTCCCCGGCCAGGCAGAGTTGTCGTACCAGTAAGATTGTAGGTTCGAGCCCCCATCGCCGCCGTGAAGTTTTTATTCTCTGTTGTCTTCTGACACTTTCCTACTCACTTTATTTCTTGTTTTTATCAACATAAGTGCCTGCTCCACTCACTTATCACATTTTTTGATGTATAAAAAAAATATAAACCAGGCAGTTTAAAAAAAAAGCCAACCAAAATTAATTCATGGTAGAAAAATGTTTTAAAATTTGTAAAGACTTTTTTTCACTCTCAAAAGTAAAATTAAAAAAAAAAGGATAAATGTTAATCTCTGATTAATAACAATCTGAAACGTTTAAATTTCATTCCAATTTCGTTCTAAGGCAATTTTCTAACCACAATGTCATCACCGTCATTGACACGATAACCCAGAATTTTTCTTTCGAGGTACCTCATATGTACAGGACCCTGATTACAACCCTTGTCGTTATGATAAAGTTGCAGCTTGCTAGCGGGGCAACCGGTCGTGTTACTCAGCATTTTGCGTAGGGACTTGGCTGTGACGTGTACATCAATATCCATCATCTCTCCTGGTGTCTCGATGTCTGTATCACCATCGTCTGAGGTAGGGCTGGAAGGGATAGTGGTATCTTCGTTTTCATCATTGTCGTCATCTATGATGATCTGAAAACATCAAAATTGCCACAAATAGAAGTTTGTGCTCTATTAGGGGACAGAAGATCTACCATAGGTAAGAAAACAATCAAAATTGTCACAAATAAAAGTTTGTGCTATATCTTTAAATCTGTGATTCATTTATATGTTCAATTATTTTTTAAAACGGCAACAAAACAAAAACAACAACAAAAAAAAAAAAAACCCACAAAAAAAAATAAAAATAAAAACAAAACAATACAAAATACTTCGACTTTATTGGATGTGATGAAAATGTCTTTTTATATTCCCATTTTATTCAAAGGTCAAAAGAAAACATTTTAAAGGATGTTACATTAAATATGTTAAAATTAACTAAACTAGGGATGTTACCTTAAATTTGATAACATTAACTAAACCAGGGATGTTACCTTAAATTTGTTAACATTAACTAAATTGAGTTCAATTCAGTTTCAAATGTTACCTTGACACGGACGGTATCTTTGGGTCGGAGGTCAACTTTGGCTAAGGGTTCAAGGCTACCGTGTTTGGATACCAAATCATGGTATCTGGAATTTGGAGAGAAAAAAAAAGGAAAATATAAAAAACATAGTTGACTTTTTTTTCTTTTTGCGTAAAACTTTTACATATGGTCAATAATAACAAAATTATATTTTCAATCCTTTCCAAACTTCCACTTAGACCAGAAATTCCTATGGGGATGAGAAGGTTGACTAGATAAAGACTATGGAATAAAATGGCGCCTCTCAATTCAAGTCCAGCCTTCAGCTGTATTTTTTTTTTTTTTTTGTCCCACCAAGATATTAAATCACAATGCCTTTTTTTTTGCAAAGACTACACTGCAGGTGAAGTGAGTGGTCTTTAAAGCTTAACCCTCTCCTAACCACCTATTGCAAAATCGTCACATTTGTTACGATACAACAGTCACTTTTCTCATCCAGATTTGATTTCTTTTTGCTATAGCTATAAAAACCTGACATTCTGTAATAGAGATCATATTGTCAAATGTATTGAATGTGCTGGTTGCTTTTCTGTTTGAGGAAGAAATGTCTGTTTTTGTGTTGGGTGGGTGTGAAGTTTTGGAGAAAAATTCTGAAAATGGCTGGTAAGGAGAGGGTTAAGGCTCAGAAAGTTATATCCCAGTTTCTGCAGCAAAAAAAAAAAGAAAAAAATGGGGCAATTGCCATGTAATTCTCTCCTGATCAAACAGACCTTGTGACAGAGTTGTCTTTCTTTAGAATCCCTATGAATTTATGACAGACATTGATATGAAATCACAACACCAATTCCAGCTATGTGATCTAGTGGTATGACACCTGCTTTCGGATCGGAAGGTCCTGAGTTCGAGCCTTGCTCGGCACATAGTTGAGTCGTTGGAGAAGACTCTTTATGCACATTCTCTCACTGTACTCAGGTGTAAAATGAGTACCTGGCCGTTAACAATGTTTTCTCTGTCCGAAAAAAAAATGCCTAACAGGCATCAATTCTTGTCTTACATGTTATTTGCTGCTGCTGGCTAGGGACCTCTTGTAAAGCGCTTTGAGCACTTTTAGTTGATATTGCACTATAGAAAAGCTACCATGACTCAATACCGTTTTGGGGTCGAAGGTCATAATGTAACAACGTTGTATACCTAGCTGGCTGATCCTCTTCGTCCATGTAAAGACGAATATAAGCTCTCTCTGCATCTTCCCGTTCATCTTCACTGATAGGGCTTTTGTTTAACATGGTAATCTTTGGCAGCATGGCTATCTGGCGCTGTCTTCGATCTTTGGTAGGGAAATTCTGACATTGGGAAAAAAGACAACAGTGAAAGAATGCATAAAAGTCGTGCTTGAATTGTGTTTTGATTGTGATTTGGAATCAGATATTTAAGTAATTGGTTTTTAGTTAATGTATTCAATCAAACCATCTTGTTAACTTTCAAAAGTCAAATTAAAGGAAGTTGGGAAAAACTGGGATATGAATGAAGATGTTATAAAAGATGTTGATAATGATGATGATGGTGGTGGTGGTAGTTGGTAGTGGCGACTGTGGCGGTGATGGTAATGATTAGCATGATGATGATGATGATGATGATGATGACGACGGTGATGGTAATGATTAGCATGATGATGATGATGATGATGATGATGATGATGATGATAACAATGACACAATGACTTACCTCAAAGAATGGAATGTTGTGAAGGCGTACGTCGGTGAGGCATGGAAACTCATTCATCTTCTCTATCTCATTCCAGGAGTTCAAACAGGACCGGTTCAGGCTGAGAATTTCCAAGGACGGAAAGCTGCTACAGATGTCTTCTTGACAACTCAAGCAGGAAATGTCTGTCTCACAGAGCATCAGAGATTGAAGATTTGGCAGCAGACGACCCATTTTATTGATCTCATTCCAATCTGTGACGTGGTTTCCGATGAAAAAGATTTTTCGGATGGACGGACATGGTGGCTGGTCTTCGGGGATGTCGATGGTGGTGAAACTGTTGAGACTGAGGTGGAGCTCTTCGATCCTGGAGATTTTGAATGGAAAACCAAGAAAATTAACAATTTTCCTTAAAAAAAAAAAAAAAAAATAAATAAATAAATAAAATTATAAACAGGGATTAAAATAACAAAGCAGCCATTCAAAAAGAACAAAAAAAAAAAAAAAAAGAAGATAAAATAGAAGACAAAATCAATCATAATAATTTGAAAATGTTTGGATGAAATCTGCTGTCTTGAGGAAAAAGACTGTATGTGGCCTCTTATTCCAAGTAAACATACAGTCTTTTTCTTTAATACAGCAGAAATGTTGCAGAAGAAGAAAGAAAGAAAAGTTAATGTAATTAACTGTGGGGGTCCCGATAGTTCACGGGGCCCTGATAGCTCAGTCGGTAGAGCACTCACTTCACAAGCAAAGGGACTAAGTAAGATTGTTCCCGGGTGCAGTTGAGATTTTCTTCTGATCTCCCCATGTCCACCCGGCAGTGATTGGGTAGCTGGGTCATTTAGATCTGGTGAAAGTACTTTGCGATAGACTAGCGTTCTATCCAAAGGGTAGCAAGCGATTGCTATTGTCTGTTTCACTCTATAGAAACTGGGATAAACTCCAGCTCCATGGGCCTGGTGGCTCAGAAGGTGTTCTTATTATTAAATTTTTTAAAAAATTAGCTGTAATTGTGCAGCTATGTGGTCTAGTGGTATGACACTCGCTTTCAGATTGGAAGGCCATAGGTTCGAGCCTTGCTTGGGGCATAGTTGAGTCCTTGGAGAAGGCTCTATACTCACATTCTCTCACCTTACTCAGGTGTAAAATGAGTACCTGACCGTGAACAGCGTTGTCTCTGTCCGAAAAAATTGTAACATCGCCTAACAGGCATCATGTTCCGTCCTAAATGTTAAATGTTGCTGTTGGCCAGGGACTCCTTGTAAAGCGCTTTGAGCACATAATTTAGTGGATATTGCGCTATATAAAAGCTCAATTTTTAAAATTTTAAAAATCTGGTGGTGTGAGAATCGATCTCCAATCGAGGCAGGCTGTTTTTTTTGGGATGATTTTTTTTTCTTATATTTTTCTTTCTGCTTTATCTGGTACTGTTTTAAACACATTTTATTCCTATTTTTAGATTATTATGAGTGGTAATACCTAAGAGCCATGAGGCTCGTGGAGCCAGAGTTCATTCAAGTTTCTATAGAGTTAAGAAGACAATATTAGCAATTGCTCCGTGCCTTTTAGATAGGACGGACTCAAGCCTATCATAGAGTATTTTCTACCAAATCTGACATATCCAGCTACCCAATCATTGGTAGGTGGACATGGGGATCAGAAAATATTTTGACTGCAGCTCTATTCTATACGAAGTCCCTCTGTGAAGTGAGTGCTCGACCAACTTAGCTATTGGGATTTTCGTATGCATGTGTATGTGTGAATGATGTTTATTAATTAATTGAAAGTAAATTTTATTAAAAATTATTTGACTTACAGTTTAGTACTGTTCTATTGATATTTGTATTATTTACAACTGAAAGGATGAGGTGAATTAATAATAATAATAATAATAATAATAATAATAATAATAATAATAATAATAATAATAATAATTCATTTGTATAGCGCTAAAAGGAAGATGTAGATTCCAAGAGTAAACTATCAATGTGCTTTGTTTGAGATCACCTAAAATTCTCATTCAGACCCAAGCACAAGATCTAACCAAGAGGAATACACTCAAATGCTTACAAAACACGATATTAAAAACAAAAAAATATTACAGTACACAACAGAGAGATGATTTACAAGGAAAAATACCACATCATCTCCTACACGTTTTGACAGTTTCCCTCTCAGTCTAGGACTCAGGCCAGGACAAATAAAGTAATCTCATTCCAAGATAGAAAGCAACTCAGAAAATAGATAAAGGGGGATAGAAGACAAAGCAAGTGACCTCCAGCCCATCATGAGAGGTCAGATGACCCATTCCATAGTCCATTTTGTGCCCTTGAAACATCGGGAAGCACAAAAATCATTGGTCATGGCAGCAGCGCCCTCCCACAACACACCCTATCTTTAATAAAATTTCTTGCAGCTTCATTGAATATAAATTTAAGTCAGCCCCCCCCCCCTTTTTTTTTTTTGGGACTACAAAATGGCAAAATATGATGACATGATATTTCTCAATTACTCCAAAACTTACTGCGGACAGACTTGTAATAATGGCAGCAAGACATCCCATGTCGTGTTTGTGTCGTTCAACACTAAGTGTGTCAGGCTGGGTAAGCTCCGCCCACTGAGATCAGGGAGGGAAGATTCTAAGTGGTTCTTTGACAAGTTGAGAAAGGTCAAGGTTGGAATGCACTCTAGTATACAGAGAACCTGAGATGAAAAAAATAAAAGAAGGTTAAAAAAGAAAAAAAAAAAAAAAAAAACAACAAAAAACAAAAAAAAAACCCTTCAAAAATCGTTTTTTAAATCAATAAAACCACTTCTCTTTCCAAATCCTCCCCCCCCCCATCTCTTGAGTCATGGCGAACACATTGTCTTCCCCATTTTACTAATTTTCTTTGACCCTTAAGTAAAAAGTGGTCCCTCATAGCCATTCGGCCCATAGAGTTAACCCCAGATTCTATTCATCGATTCAGGATATATTCAAAATTTACTGAGCAATCTGGCAGACGTTGACAAGAAATATTATTTTGGGAGGCTGGAGAGGACAGAATAGCCACACTTACACTACTTTCTTTATCTTAAAAGTATAATTAGGTACCAAGTATAATGTTTCACCTGAGACAAAGTCACCCAGTGATCATTGTCACCCATCACATCACAGATCATGCTTGACGCATCTCGGTTTTACCCAATGTCAGGGTTCCCACCAGGAGAAGAACATCATCAGACTTGCCAACCTAACTAACAACTATTATAACACTTCACTGATTCATGTATCGACCCAAAATAAAGCATATTTGTTCATATTTATGAACACAACTTCATAATTTAATCTCAGAAAGCATGATGCGATTGCTAATATACCAATAAATGCTGCGAAATATGGGATATACGAAGGTGGGCTGGAAAGTTTTGCAACTTTCCTTATAATTTCAAAAATGTTTGACTTAGAACCCTAACATTTGGTAAAAATACTTTCTAACCAGTTATTATTGATGTGTCAAAATTTCTAAGGTCTATGACGTCCATGTGTGACATAATCACTTTTATCTTGTCATGTGGCCAACAACCTCGGTCAAATAAAAATTTAAAAAGAAGATGGTTGCACCAAAGATATATATATATATATATGTGATGCTTGCGACACTTTTACTCAATTCAAAGCCAGTAAGAAGGAAGAAAATGGGATGGTAAAAAAAAAATCCAGGTTTACAATTAAAGCACCCGAGAAAAAGTGAGATAAAAGGGACTGGTTCAAATAGGGAACATATAGATTCCAAGAGCAAACTATCAGTGTGCTGTGTTAGTGAAAGTGACAAAGTAGTGAAGGCTGCTGTCCGATCTCGGTATGTGTTGATTATAGACTGTTTGGAGTTGGTAATGTTCGTGGAAGGAGGAGACCTGATCGCAACAGACCTTTAATAAAATTAAACTCATTGCCGGAGGACCCTGAAGTGCCTTGACGTCAGTAATCAAACCAAAGTCGAAAACATGATTCTGGCAAATTGGCGTGTTAGACAAACTGACATTGAGAAAGAAGTTGTAATTTCAAAGGAAAGGGATCACCACATTGTAACAGTGATCCTTGGATACAGGAAAGTGTCTGCCTGGTGGATCCCACGAATGTTGACAAATGACATGAAAGAGCAATGAAAAACAATTTGCTTCAAACTATTGAAAAGGTGATGTCGTTATTCAGTAAATAGTCACTGGAGACGAGTCATGGGTCCACCATTATGACCCAGAGAGCAAACGCCAGTCAATGGAATACTGACACAAAAACTCTCCTTGTCCAAAAAAGTACAAAGTTGTGACATCGGCTAGAAAAGTGCTGCACGCGATTTTCTGGAACTTTGAAGATGTTGTTTATATAAAATTTTTGGAACAAGGCACAACAGTATATTCCGATAAATATGTTGCCATGCTGTAAAAACTAAGATCCCGAATGAAAAAAGTACCACCTCAGGAAAATGCGATATTGCAACACGATAACTTTCGACCCCAAATGAGCCAACAGACTTAAATCGCACTGAGCAAAATGAATTTCTCCACCCACAGCCAGCCTACAGTCCCAATCTAGCACCATCAGACTTCTTATTCCCTAAATTGAAGGAGTATATCAAAGGAAACCACTATGAAAGTGACAAAGACGTGAAGGTTGCTGGCCGATCTCGGGGTGGATAAAAAGGACGTCAGTTTTTTGCCGAAGGGATGTGTCAAATGGTGTGACATTGACAGCTCTGTGTTGGTTGTAACGGTGTTACGTCGAAAAATAAAGTAAGCAATCGGTAGCTGAGATTGCAAGCTTTTTTTTGATGTATTGTTTAACGAATTATTCCTAAAAATGAGGGAGTTATTACAGAGATTGCAAAACTTTTCAGCCCACCCTCGTATAACATGAGTAAAGAGTGGGAATGCATAAATTAACATTAACCCTGTTCTCTTTACTTTTGAGTAAAATAGATCATTCTTCAGCCTTTATATGTGTCAAATTAAAAAAAACAAAACAAAAAAAACAAAATAAACAAAATAAAATAAATGAATAAATAAATGTAAAAAATAATAAAAATATATATAATAAATTTTTTTTTTAAAAAGTAATATACGTGAGGCCACATTTTTTTGGTTTAATTTCAATTTCATTTCCTTGTAAACTTGCTCAAATTTGTGTATTTTGAACAAAATTATGTATTAAATATTAAAATTCACAGCTTCATACTGGTTGGCAAGCCTGACTCACGGTCCAGAATCTAATGCAGGAAAGTTGGCATGTCTGTGCTGTGTAAGAAGCTTACCTCCTCCCAATGTTTGATGTCATTGGCCATAAGGTCTAGATGTGTCACTTTCTGACACATGCGTCGAATGAGATCCGTGTTACCGGCCATGCTGATCTCACAGCCACTCATGGACACTTGATTGGGCAGTAGCATATTGCCAGACTCTGTATAAGACATGTATTATCATCATCATCATCATCTCCATCATCATCAATACCAGATAGCTATCATCATCCTCGATTTAATTAACACCATTAAAAAATACCAAAAAAAAAAAAGACAAAAAAAAAGACAAAACAATTAAATAATGCAATGTTATTCTGTCGTTATCCCTATCTTGTAACATATTACGGTACTTTTATTAAAAATAATATTAAAGTAACAAATTCTCTCACAGTGGTAAACCCATTTTATTGCTGGTGAAAGCTTTGTTGGTTCATGCAGGACCTTAACCCTCTCCTTACCACCTTTTGGAAAATCGTCACATTTGTTACGATGAAACTGTCACTTTTCTCATCCAGATTTCAGTTCTTTTTGCTATAACTATAAAAACTTGACATTCTGTAATATAGCTCATATTGTCGAACAATATTATGTATAGAATGTGCTTGTTAATTTTCTGTTTGACTTAGAAATGTCTTTTTTGTGTTGGGTGGGTGTGAAGTTTTGGGGAAAATTCTGAAAATGGCTGGTAAGGAGAGGATTAACCAGGAAATATGTTTAAAATTTTCATTTCTAAAACCTGAAATAGGTTAAGAATGAAATTACATACCAGTAACTTTGACAGCCGAACACTTTGGCAGGACAAGACCCCCAAGAAAACAATGCTCCAACTGCCCAATGTCTGAATATTTCTTGTGTACGGCCTTGACAAAACTGCCTACTGCCTCCTCGTTTATTTTATTGGTGTCGT
>NC_088373.1:27486007-27496007 GCF_034508935.2 Berghia stephanieae | reverse complement strand
ATATCATCAGCAGCATTACCCCCCCCCCCCCCCCCCAATCCTGGAAGCTTGGGTCAATTCTAGCAGTCTCTCCTATGTAGTGTGTAACGCTGAAGTCCATATTATACAGACGGAGTTTTTGTGTAAAAGCAAAAACATATGTGCAACCATGATTGCTTGTGGACATTCAGAGAGAATTAAGTGAGTACTGTTAATCTCTACGGTCTCCTTAAAGCAGTTACAAACAGCTGGGCAACAAAGCTATTGTTCAAAACTATGAATATGCCTTACTACGAAAAATGGAATTATTTATCACTATTATCTTATTATCTTTAATAAAGGACAGAGAAGAAAGAGGGGTGACCGTATACAGACACGGTACACATAGGCTCTAAAAAAATTAAGTAACCCTACATAAAAATTTACAGTTGGAGGCAAACACATTTTTTTTACAACGCATAACTAAAATTATTCTTTGAAACTTTGTATGAAAATATACATTTTAAATTAATCAAACACTCCAAGACTATTAAAAATTGAATTGATAGGCTATTGATAGGAAGCTCTGTGGATAGAAATTTGATAATTTAGGTGATGATTATTATATTTTTGATTGCTCTGTATTTATACTATTACCTAAGAAGCCCTCGCCATGATGTGTTATGTTATAAACGTAGATCTTCGTGATATGAAATGTTGCATATTCTCTGTGTAACCATACTATCCAATTATTGTAAGCATGACATGAACATTGATTGTGTTGGACCTCCCATAGCCTGAGGTTACATTGCCCATAAAACAAGCAAGCATTCAAGACTCTTGCATTAATATCTCATTGCAGCATTGGTATCACTGGATTTCGTTTGAGATTAGCCGAATGTTTCAAATTAATACAATGAAAGATTTATAAGTGAATGATTCGATCTGACCATGGCTACAACTACAGTGATCATTCTAATTTCTAGATAGTTGATGTCTGCCTCAGAGATGTGAAGTCTCTAATGACAATGACTTTGCAAAATATTTAAAAACAAACCTTTAGATTTTGAATCTGTAAAAGTGGCACCAGTGACAATCAAAATGAAGTATGAGTGGTGCTTGAGTTTGTATTGGGTAGAAGCTGTCTCTTCGTTCCTCTGCCTCTGCACTGGCAGCAGACTGCGTGCATTGAACAGTCAGTCTGCTTTGACAGCCTTAATTTAGGTCAATCGGTTGAGAAAGATCTGGATGAAATAACGATAAGTCGAGCCAAAATTAATGCTTATCGATATCTCAGGTGAATCATTAGTGTAAAGGCCACTCTGGAATTTTGGTGACTGGACAGTGAACAAGAGTTTATTTTTGGAAACAAACTGGAGAAGGCGAAGGCCAAGGGTAAATCGATTCTCACCTGAAGGGAGAGCATCATAAGTCTCATCGATTAGAAGAAATCAAGAGAAAGATGAATTCACTTATTGAAATTACCAATCTAGAAAGTTCAAATATAAAGATAACATCTTAAACGATCGATTGCAAACATTACCTTTGTCAGTTTCTGTTGAATGCCATTTGTTTCAGGGTAAAGTCGTAATCATAATAATAAGCGTCAGCTGGCCGGAAGTGGAAGTTACTTGTTTGTAAACAAAAATCTATTTATAGAGTTAAACAACGAGATTGTTACGTCTTCTTTCATAAAATGACCTCAAAAACTTCGTCCTCTTATGACTTTTGTTTACATCAGTCAAAATTTTATCAACTAAGATTTTGAATCTTTCCACCGATGTCTTGCCTATGCTGTTATGCATCACATCCCATTTCAATTCGATCCAACTCTAAATCGAGCCTACGCACAAATAAGTTTCAATGACGAATTGGATAATAATAACTTGGGGTTGCATTGTTGGGCAAGCAAAGGCGGGGGGGGGGGGGGGGGGGGGGGGGGGGGGGGGGAGAGGTGTGGTGCTTTACGACCTCCACTTACCGAGTAGGACCAGCTATAAATATTCTCTATTCAATGACATCTTACGTCACAAAGAAAACTTTGATGCTTTCTAAGGTGTCACAGTTCACAAATTTACTTTGCAATTTTTTTTTTCAATTTCGACGATTTACCATCACAAATCATGGCATTCATGCGTAACTTTCAAATGAAAACTGGAATCTTTTGTTGGTTTTATTTCCCCATCCATCTCATAGTGTAAAATACAACACGAATATCTAGATCAAAAATGCTTGCTTGCCGATGAATATTGGAGAAATACATCTATTATGCCACGCCTTTGATGGTAGGTAAAAATCAACTAAGCATAAACATTCCATCAACTCAGTGATTAGAAGTCAATGTTACAAATGACAGCCATGAAAGGCATCGGCGACAAAGCCTCTGCAGCATCAGCAGATGAGAATAAAGGGAAGGTTACGGCGGTGTGTAGATGTTTGTGGTGATAATTGTGGCGGTGTAAGGTATTGTAGCGATGTGGTGGTTTTGGCAGGGGTGATGATGTGTTAATAAGTGATGGTTATAGTGTCAGTATTGCTGGTGGTGGTGGCAGTAGTGATGGTGGTGGTGATGATGATGGTGATGATCATGATGATGGCGATGATGATGATGATGATTATTAATATTATGTTGATGAGGATGATAATACTGTAATAATAATAATAATAATAATAATAATAATAATAATAATAATAATAATAATAATAAATAAATAAATAATAATAATAATAATAATAATAATAATAATAATAATAATAATAATAATAATAGTAATGATGATGATGATGATGATGATGATCATCATCATGATGATAATTATAATAATAATAATATAATAATAATAATAATAATAATAATAATAATAATAATAATAATAATAATAATAATAATAATAATAATAATAATAATAATAATAGTAGTAGTAGTAGTAGTAGTAGTATTAGTAGTAGTAACACTTAGGACAAGATGTGACGCCTGTTAAGCGAAAATACATATTTTTTCCGACAGGGACAACGCTGTTAACCGCTGAGTACGGTGAGAGAATGTGAGTCAAGTACCTTTTCCAATGACTCAACTGTGCGCTGCTCAGTCCGGACTCGAACCAGGACCTTCCGACCCAAAGGCGAGTGTAGATTGCATAGTAGTAGTAGTAGTAGTAGTAGTAGTAGTAGTAGTAGTAGTAGTAGTAGTAGTTGTGGTAGTAGTAGTAGTAGTAGTAGTAGTAGTAGTAGTAGTAGTAGTAGTAGTAGTAGTAGTAGTATCGTAGTAGTAGTCGTAGTAGTAGTAGTAGTAGTAGTAGTAGTAGTAGTAGTAGTAGTAGTAGTAGTAGTAGTAGTAGTAGTTGTTGTTGTGGTAGTAGTAGTAGTAGTAGTAGTAGTAGTAGTAGTAGTAGTAGTAATAGTAGTAGTAGTAGTAGTAGTACTCGTAGTAGTAGTAGTAGTAGTAGTAGTAGTAGTAGTAGTAGTAGTAGTAGTAGTAGTAGTAGTAGTAGTAGTAGTAGTAGTAACAGTCTGTTAGTAGTGACAGCAACGATTTTGGCGGCAGTAAAGTAGTAGTTGTAGTAAGTGAAATAATGGGTGGACAATTAACTAACTGAAATGGATAAATTAAAATAAATAAATAAATAAATAAATAAATAAATAAATAAATAAATAAATAAATAAATAAATAAATAGATAAATAAATAAATAAATAAATAAAGCGAAATAATCTTGTACCACTGTCAAAACAAGTCATTCATTCGTCTTAACTTTCACTTTCACTTTCTCTTTGGGAAGAAAATGTACTTTGATCCAAAATCTGTGATTACTAATTATGTTCACTGCATACGATTATAGGCTAATTTTGGTAATATTTTATGTTAGATACGAGCTGCAGAGCTGACTTCACAAAATACCTTTAACAATGTTGAAAATATGGCCACTGTTATAGTTATAGTTATGGTAATGACCGATGGCATCCGAATCCACACTAGGCCTACTAGCTATCTCTAGTCACTACTAGAGTTCGAGGTCGAGCTGCAAGAGCTAGAGAGATAGCTAGAGACTACTTTAACTTTATTGGGCGTTATTTTCCGTCATTTTTAAAAAAAGATTTCCATTATAATTACAACAATGAGCCCATAAGGAATTGGATTATCAGACCTGCAAATGAGTGCACGCCGATAATGACTTGACAGCTGCCTCTCTTAACTCTTACTCATTGACTTCCGTGTATGGTTGATGGAGTTTTGGCTCAATAAAAATCAATCTCATACTCATAAAAAAAGTAAAGGATCGGTGTTCTCAACCCATGTCTGCATCATAATGAAAATTTTTGAAAGGAAGCTTTAAAAAAATAAAAAAACCCATTCTTTAGCAAATCCTTCTACTATTAGTAATCAGTTTAGAATTGTCTGTCAAAGAAAGTAAGAAAGGTCTTGTGATCTGACTAGAGGTTAAGTTGGCCTTATGCAAATAATCCATACAATGGGTACGCTTTTCACTATCACAGCAGTAAGCAGACTAATGTCTAGTACAACTACAGGTGCAAAATACAGAACAAAGAGAGAGAGAGAGAGAGAGAGAGAGAGATGTCAAGTTCAGCTTTTTGGCCTTGTGGTAAGACACACGCTGTGGGACATATAGGTCTCTGGTTCTAACTCCGTTTTGGGCGTTGCAAAAATGAGTTCTTTGAGAAGGTTATTTTCTCGCATTTTTGCACTGCAACCAGGTTTAAAATGAGCGCTAGTCCGCTAACTGCATGGTATCCCCTTTTGCAAACTTTGCACTGGCTTCCCGTCAAAGCACAGATTGAATATACAATTTTGACCAATGTTTTTAAATGCTTAACTGGCCTTGGCCCACACCCCCCTTATCCACTATCTTTCGGACCTGATTAAAAAGAAGTCAAATTCTCACTTCTTAAGGAACTCCAGCGGCACCACATTGTTAATCGTACCAAAGAATTATTCCAAAACTTTCGGTGATCACTCTTTCAAATTTTTTTTCCCCAAAGTCTGGAACGCTCTGCAAACAATGGAAACATTCAAAGCGCATCTTAAAACATTATTATTCGAAAAACACTGATCTTGTAATCTGTGTATGTCACGCTAATTTATACTGTGTTTTATAATTTTATAATTATTCAATGAGTTGAATTTTTATTGTAAAGCTCTTTGAGATGCAATTGCATAGAAAGCGCTATACTAAATGTACATTATTATTATTATTATTATGATTATTATTATTATTATTATTATTATTATTATTATTATTATTATTATTATTATTATTATTATTATTATTATTATTATTATTATTATTATTATAATAATTATTATTATCATTATCTGTCAAAAAAAATATTAAAAAACGATGTTATAACATCTAACAGATGCCCTGCTTTGTCCTACATGTTAATTGTTGCTGTTAGCTTGGAATCCCTTATAAAGCACTTTGAGCAAATTTAGTGGATTGTAAAAGATCATAAAGAAATGAAATGAAAGTCTAAAACTGTTTCAAATTGTAGGTTGTACACAAAGTGTGAAAATAAATATGAAGCTCATATCTAGGTATTTTGTAGATAAAGCAAAAAGTTACAATTTGGATAATAACTTTAAACTTAAGCTTTTATATAGCGCAATATCCACTAAATGTGCTCAAAGCGCTTTACAAGGGGTCCCTGATCAGCAGCAATTTGTAACATATAGAACGAGATGTGATGCTGTTAGGCGATATTACAATTTTTTCGACAGAGACAACGCTGTTAATGGCCAGTTACTCATTTTACACACGAGTATGGTGGGAGAATGTGAGTAAAGAGCCTTTTCCAAGTACTCAACTGTGCACTGAGCAAGGCTCGAACCCAGGAACTTCTAATCCAGAAGCGGGTGTCATACCACTAGACCACATAGCTGCACAAAAAATTACCTATTTTATCTCATTATGGTATTTTGTTAGTTAGAGTGCACAGACTGACAAAAAAAATAAATTTGAAGTTAATGTGCGGCTTTGTGGTCAAGTGGTATAACACTTGCCTTTGGACTAGTGGGTCATGCTCTGGCGAGTCCTCGGAAAATAGCTCTTAACTCACAATCTCTCATCGTACTCAGGTGTAATATGAATACTGGGCTGGTAACAGCCTTGTCTCTGTTGCACTATATTATATGTAATTGAAATTTGCTTACTGGCGCCATTAGGGCAGCGTGGCTCAGCAGTATGGTCTTTGCTTCATACCCGAAAGGTACTGAGGTCAGTTAACACGTTGCGCTGTGTGGCCTTGAGTAAGTCACCTAGCCTTAGCTCGCTTTGCAGCGCTGCACTGCGGCTGTTGCCTTGTTTATTCCAGTCTTCCCTTTGAGTAAATCCTAAAGAAAATGTCCTCTTAGGGATGAATAAAGGGAATTTTATTTTTACACATTTATTTATTTATTTATTTATTTATTTATTTATTTATTTATTTCTGTCACTTAGTAATAGTCCTTTGTGACACTGTAAGTTTTTTTTCTTCTGAAATGGGTAAAAAAATTATTGCATCATCATCATCATCATCATCATCATCATCATCATCATCATCATCATCATCATCATCACCATCGGCATTATTATTATTATTATATTATTATTATTATTATTTTTATTATTTTTATTATTATTTTTATTATTATTATTTGTTTTATTTTTTATTTACTTATTTATTTTAAAATTTAAAAAAATTATTATTCTACCAACGTTTTATCCCCCCCCCCCTTTCCAAAAAAAAAAAAAAAAGAAAAAGAAAAAGAAAAAAATTGGCCACCTGTTTGCTGTTTTTTGTATAACATGATGTGCTTGTTCTTAATGTTAATTAATGATATAAAGGGAGCAAACAAATATAAAAGACAACAGTAGTACTAAACAATGAGTAACAGCCCTTTATTTTCTTCTCTTTCTCAGTCTTTTTATTTAAACCAAACCTGTCCAGACCTAAATTAAATACTAAGCTTGCTAGAAGCTGTGGATGTAAAAAAAAATATTGAACAAAAATGATTATAACAGCTTCTTAAAATAACAACATGCTTAATTCAGAATGTTTTGGGCTGAAAACCCTTCGTCAGCCAGTAACTAAATCAATTTGATTATGTATTAAGTACTTTGTTCTCTTTTGAAGCAGATTTATTTAAATTTATTTATTTTAGCTCAATTCTAGACCAATCTTTTTGTTACAAAGACACTTAAATATTAGGTTCAACTGATTTTGACTGAAATGTGAATTTTTCCTTCATAAAATTATTCTGCAATTTCTTTTGAAATTTAAAGTGAACAAATTTATATTTTGTTAAGGGACCAAGAAATAAAATTTGAACTGTAAAAGTTAAATAGATGGCGCGCATCACTTACAGAATAATATGCAGAAATTGAATTATCTCAATTTTTACTACTTCTTTTCACAGACATTGTCAAGGCTGTTCAAATGGACCACATCCTGTTTTTAGTCACAGAGGGCTTTCAATAGAAACAGCTAAAAGCAGATCCTGTCTGTAAAACGCTGGCAATAACAATATTTGACTGTTTCACAATCCTTAAGTGTCGAATGAGAATGAATACATTACAAAGAGTTAACTTCACGTCGATGTCACATTTTTCATTTCGTCTGAACTCGGGACTGAGATTCAATTATGACAAATTTGTCATCACGCTTACCTCCTCTCCTCGCTTTTATCATACCCATTATGTTTGGTTAGATGTGCAAAACGATTTTGCTGCACCCCAGAAAAAATCAAGGCTGGATCATTTCTATTATGCAGACAACTCTTATTGTGGCACTCACAAAACGCAGAGAAAGTTTGTGAATGGCAACAAGCAAAATTCTAATCGTCTCTTTGCTGTTCCTGCCTCCATAATTCAAGAACAATTACGCAGATCCTATCATCACAGCAGAAATGGAGATATTTTCATGAAAAACTTCAGTTTTGGAATTAGACAGTTCTGGTCGTCTGACAACAACAAGAACAACAACAACAACAGCAGTGAAAGATCAGCAGCCGTGGTGAATTTAGCAAGATATGTCTTAGCTGAGACTGAAAGGGTGGATGTTATGGCAGGGAGTATTCCGCAGTCTCAAGCTGAACGTGTGGTACGTATTTCATGTGAAATCCACTGCCTCACAAATTGGGGTCTTGATAGCTTAGTTGGTAGAGCAGTCGCCTCACATGCAAAGGGACTGAGATTAATCTCGGGTGAAGCCAATATATTTTTCTTGACCCACTTCCCCCCCCCCCCCCCCCCCCCCCTTGTCCACCCAATATTGGTTGGGTAGTTGGGTCGGTTAGATCCGGTGGAGAGTAATTTGTGATAGACTAGCATCCTATCCAAAGGGTAGGAATCAATTGATATTGTCCATTTCATGCTATAGAAACCAGGATAAACTGTGGCTTCAACTTCAAGGGTCTAATAATGGCTCTGAAGGATTACTACCTCAAAATGGCACATTGTCAGATTGTTTTAAATGCTAAGAAAGAATTGAATTTAAAGTAAATCATATGAAACATTGGTTAATTATATATCTTATTATTGAGGTTAACGGTTTCTCATAGAAGAGAAATTAAATGTCAAAATCGAAATAGATAAAATGTTCCTTTAAATTTGTTGAACAGTTTTTTACCCACACATAATTCTCATAATGAATTTGCTACTTTTCCTTTGTCTTCATACCAGATAGAGAACCTCCTATCCCTCAACTTCAGTCCATCGGACATCAAGGCATTGCTGTCCGGGAAACTTTGGCTTCTTCGACAGACGGAGGCAACACTGACCCTGTGTCAACTTCTTTTAGATCATGGACTAACACCTCAATCTATTTGTCAAATTCTGGACAGCGTCCCACTGGCAAATCAAAGTGAAATCCTTACTATTCGAGACAAAATCAATCAAACACTCTTTTTTCTCAGAAATTTTGGATTTTCTGAAAAGGAAATGTTTGCCTTACTGGACAAAGATGCATTTGTTTTGTTCATGGATGAATCATTAATTTTAGCGGCTTTTGATAAAGTCAAATCATTTTTTCCTTCAGCGCTAGCCAAGAAAGTTGTCTGCACATCTCCAAATATTCTGTACAGTGACTGGTCGTCAACTCATGCTAAATTTGATTACTGCGTTTTTATAATGGGATATAATCAATCGGACATAGTCAAATCTCGTTTGTTTTCTCACTCGCTTGATCACATTCAAGATCGGCACATATTTCTTCAAAGAGCTGGCATATTTCAGGTGGTCAACAAAAAACTTCACCCGTCGTTGAATGTAAATCCTCCCTTGAAAAATGTCGTTGACACCCCCGATTCATTGTTTGTCAAACTTATTGACGGCGTTAGTACACAGGACTATCAGGTGTTTAAGAGAATGAGGGATATTGAGAGGGATAATGAGGAAGAAGAAGATGGAGATGATGATGATGTTCATGGCAGTGAAAACTACAATAACTATAAGGGGAAAGCATACTTGGATATTCCAAGAAGATCAAAAAGTCAAAGTGAAAATAGAAAACCACAATTTTTCAAGTTGAATAAATGAATAAATATAACAGTTTGATTCTCTACGTTTTATCAATTTATTTCAAACAAATCGGAATTTGTTATCTAGTACCTAAAAACGGTATTATGTCCACCTCATTGGCCTCATTCACCTGACCGAGGTCGTCGTAGAAGAGACATGAGAGATGATTTTGCATTAAGGGCCCTTCATCCAGGTCTGTCCTCAGCCCTCCTTATTTGTGTTAGACTCTCCATTCTTGTCCATAATAATAATAATAATGCTGAAAACTTATATAGCACCTTAACTCCAAGACACCAGACTCTAAGTGCTTAAATTACAAATTAATTTGGCTGAAACATACTCATTCACGCACACAAGCATACACATACACACACACACACACACACACACACACACACAACACAACTCACAACACAAACCAGACAGACTTATCTTGCTTCTCATACTATCTACTAAAGACGAAACAGATATGTTTTAAGCGAACGTTTAAAAATAGACAAAGATTCTTTTTCACAAATGCCCCCAAACA
>NC_088373.1:27478507-27481007 GCF_034508935.2 Berghia stephanieae | reverse complement strand
TGCCTCGCCGCATTTTTTCGTTCCGCACTTTCCAAAAATGTCTATGTCCAACCTGGCCGACATGTTTTCCACGTACATACCTCGCCGAGATCTAACGGGGCAATGAGACACAAACCAAGCCGCTGGTTTTGATTTGCCATCGTAAATTTTTGAAAAGTCTCTTTCTTCAACTGTTTCCTTTTCGGTAATTCTTCCGTACATTACTGGAATGTCACTGTCCGATTTATGAGTGAGAGTCCAGTTCATCGTCTCTTTCAGACCTGGGCGTTTCAAAGTCTCAAACCACGAAAATCTCGAAGGAGCTTCGTCCGATTTTAAAACCCAGTACTGTTTCGGTGACCGTTTGAATCTCGGAATGCCTACGTGCTTTAGTTTGGCAATCAAAAATATCATAGCATCGGCCGATTCTTTAGCCCCCGTCATTTTGCACTTACTATATTCGCAAGACGTGAAATCCGTTTTGAGAAGAAATTGATTTTCTTTTAAAGGGTCGAAAAATCCAACTATTTTATACGACACATCGCCGTATGGTAGTTTTTTGGAATACACTGTACCGCTCATGTCTTTTCCGTTTGGGATGATGTATGGAGATGAAAAATATGACGCTTTATCATCTTGGATGAAATTAGGATATAAAGAGTTTTGATCTAATTTTGTTATATCTTTTAATACAAAAGATTTTTCACGTGACTTCTCCCGAGATTTCATTATCCAAACAGATCTGACACTACGTGACCGCCATCTTGAGAGGAGTTCCAGTGTTGTCAGGGCAACGAAGCCAAACGTAACCACAGTAACGACAAAGTAACACGCAATTCTCACAATCCACGAGATGCGAATAACCTGCATGTTTGATTTGAGAACAGAAATCGTTAGTGTTTTAAATCCAACCCGCTACTTGGACGACAAGAGTATGTTAAGGGTAGCTCCTTATCGATAATTAATAAATGCGTTATAAAAACATGGTCTTGATTTTGTTTCACACAAAAAAGGCGTATATGTACACTTTGGTCCGAAACACACCTCATTTTAGGCCTGGTAGGGACCGTCAAGCGAAAAATAAGCAATAACTAGTAGAATATCTATTGATTACGCATCACCGTCAGATCTGGTATAGTCTGACTTTTTACTTGTTTGGCCCTTAACCCTCTCCTTACCACCTGTTGGAAAATCGTCACATTTGTTACGATGCAACCGTCACTTTTCTCATCCGGATTTCATTTCTTTTTGCTTTTGCTATAAAAACTTGACATTCTGTAATAGAGCTCATATTGTCGAACAATATTATGAATAGAATGCTCTTGTTGCTTTACTGTTTGAGTAAGAAATATCTGTTTTTGTGTTGGGTGGGTGTGAAGTTCTGGGGATATTTCTGATAATGGCTGATAAGGAGAGGGTTAACCAGTTCACTGCCATACTCTGGAAAGACACGTATATGGTGGGGTTCCTGGCATCCCATAGTGGGCAGGGGGTACATATTGTGTCTTCTCTCCCCTTATAACTGTTTTCCAACATGCTTTCTGTCTTTGTCTTGGAATGAGATTACTTGGTTTTGTCCTGGCCGGAGTCCTAGCTGGGAGGGAAACAGTCAAATGCATAGTTATTGTTTTGGGAGATGATATTTTTCCTTGTAAATCATCTCTCTGTTATGTATTATTATATTTGTTATTTTCAATGTATAATGTAAGCATCTGAGTGTATTCCTCTTTGTTGGATTTTGTGCTTGTGTCCGGATGAGACTTATAGGTGATCTCAAACTAAGTACATTGGTGGTATGCTCTTGGAATCTATATCTGATCCCTATTTGTTCCCAGTTCCCCTATGTCTTACTTTTTCTTGGGTGCTTTTATTGTAATTCTAGAACTTTTTACTATCCCATTTTCTTCCTTTTTACTGGCGCTGATATAACCTAAATGTGTTGCAAGCGCCGAAAACCCTTAAAAACAAAAACAAACAAACACACGTATTTAAACTTTTGGCCAGAAAACTCATCCTTCGAATACTCACTCACTCACTCACTCACTCACTCACTCACTCACTCAATTCTCTCCGGGCCTGCTGGCACATGAGGCCGATGCAAAAGATCTCCACCTGGTCCTGTCAGCAGCTATTCTTCGGACCATCTCGAGGGACAGACCTCTCTGTTTTAGGTCCCTCTCTACGGTACGTATTTATTACTGAAGGTGTCAAAGAAGTAATAATACCAGTTCAAGGAAGCCACAGGCATTTTGTAGGAGGAATTGATTCGCAAGTGAAATATTGAATATCAGAAAGAAGAATTGAATTAGAACAATTTGCCCAGAACAGCTTAGGCATTGGGAGAGGAAGTTTATTGATAGTCTATATCCAAATTATTTTCACCGTCTCCAAGTCCCCTTTGGGCGGCCTCGATTCCTCTTTCCTTGAGGTGTCCAGCACAGAGTCTTTCTTATCAGTGTTTCATCAGGCGACAGACATGGCCAACCATTGCCATCCTTCAAATACCGGTAGATTGAAATGA
>NC_088373.1:27448507-27473507 GCF_034508935.2 Berghia stephanieae | reverse complement strand
ACACCACGGGACTGTTTTGGCCCGTCCCAATAAGTGCGGTAGGTTTCTCTAAATTATATACGTTACAGATTTGGGACAGAACTGTCCCAGGACGTCCTGTCCTAGTGCGGAAGGGGTGTTAGATTCAAATTGAACCCAGCCTGTTAAGCTTTAACGCGAGTAAAACAAATAGAAACATTGATAGGTAGGCGAGGGGTAGGGTGACGGTGGATAAAAATAGACATTGGGTTTTACCTAGTCTTATAGATTTTGCTATTCCTTCACAGACAGAGACCTAATACAATATACTTCCTGTTTAACCAGTTCACGACTGGACTCTGGAAAAACACGTATTAAAAAAATTTGGCCAGAAAGTTTGTCCTTCAAATATCGATCGATTTAAATGACCCTCGTCTTGACAGAAACTCTCAAACCTAGGACTTTATTAAAGAATAATTTCGCGAAGTATCAGGTTTGATATTTTTTTTGGCCAAAATATGGGCTATTTAGATCGATCACCGAGGGACGAGTTTTCTGGCCAAATTTTTTAAAACGTGTCTTTTCAGAGAACGGCAGTTAATTGATTTGTTTTGTTTTGTTTTTAAGGGTTTTACGGCACTTACAACACATTTAGGACATATCAGCGCCAGTAAAAAGGAAGAAAATTGGATAGTAAAAAGTTCTAGAATTATAATTAAAGCACCCAAGAAAAGGTAAGACAAAGGGGAATTGGTTCAAATAAGAAACAGGTATAGATTCCAAGAGTGCACTATCAAAGTACCTAGTTTGAGATCACTAAAAGTCTCATCCAAACACAAGCAAAGGTCCCCACTAAGAGGAATACAGTCAAATGTTTTACAAATGATATATATTGTAAAGAAAACATAATACAGTGTATAACAGAAAGATGATTTACAAGAAAAATAATATCATCTCCCAAAACTAACTAAACATTTGACTGTTTCCCTCTCAGTCAGGGCATCTGGCGAGGATCAGGACAAAACCAAGTAATCTCATTCCAAGACAAAGACAGAAAGCATGTTGGAAAACAGATATAGGGGGATAGAAAACACAGTAAGTACCTCTCTGCCCGCTATAGGAGGAGTTAATTGGTTGACATATCATGTACCCGCCGAATCAACAAAGTATTTTGCCAGCATAATTAAAGTTGAGCTTTCATGTAGCGCAATCTCCACTAAAAAACACCAAAAAAACCTAACCCCCGCCCCAAAAATTAACAAAAAAAAAAAAAAAACAACAACTCCCCCCCCCACCCCCCCAAAAAAAAACCCCCCAAATACAAACCAAAAATAAAAATAACAACAACAACAACAACAACAAAAAAGCAAAAAAAACAAAAGAAAACCAAAAAAGCCCCCAAACAAACTAAAAAAAAATAAATGATTATAATAATACTAATTTATCCAACGAACTGTCTGAAACGAACATATCTAGAATGCACTTGATTTTAATACCAAAAAAAAAAAAAAAAAATAAAAACCAAGAAGAAAATGCTGACACAATAAATGCTTTAAAAAATTCAGTTGATAAAAGAACTCCATGCCTTGAAGTACATACGATGAATAAGATTTGGTTTTCAGAAATATGTTAATGATCAACAGGTCTGTGGTGAAAGCTTATGTATAATACACCAACTTGATATGTTGATATTTACCATTTTGTATATTTATAATGTCCATGTATTAATTTGATCTTTTCTTTTTTGCTTGTTTTTAACTATTATATATTTATATTTGTCAACGCAAAAAAATAGGGTATTTTAAGGTCTTTTGACCAATGTAACCTTTAGTGATCACGATTGTGCGTCTATGTGGTCTTGTGATATGCCACTCGCTTTCGGATCGGAAGGTCCTGGGTTCGAGCCTCGATCGCCGCATAGTTGAGTCTTTGGAGAAGACTCTTTACTCACATTGTTAACTCGCTCAATCCTAGAGAATTTTGCTACTTTTTAAAATTGGAAAAAATGTATTAAAAAATGAGCATTTGCATAGATAGACGTCTAGTTTTTTCTACCATTAACACGTAAAAACTAAAAACATTAACTTTTGATACTACGTCTATGATTTTTCTCAGAAAAATGTAATAATTAGGCATGGAGTAAAACTAACCCGGGTAAACTACGGATATAGTCGTTGTTAGGGTTGAGTGAGTTAACAACGCCACTACCACATTATCTCATTAATCTGTAGTGTTTCATTCATCCTTTTTTGTTGATAAAGGGGAAACCCGAAATGTTCATTTGATCTGTTATTAAAAATAAAAATAAATTGAAGCTTACATTCAATTTCACAATATTATTTATTTCTTCGAGCTTCGAGCAGCAATATTTACATTTTTTCTAAGTAGGCAAATCAATAAATGATATGATTCACACCCCCATTCAATACACTGTCATGTCGCCTAACCCTTATTCTGCTGTAGGCTCTAAAATTAACAAACAACTATTTTTAATTTTGGCCGGAAAACTAGTCTTTCAAATAAAAATCGATCGACTAAAATTCAATGACCTTCATTGAGGCAAAACCGACGTGCACTTATTTGCAGGTCTGATAACCCAATTCCTTATGGGCTCACTGTTGTAATGGAAATCTAAAAAAAAAATTTTAATGTTAAAAATGAGGTAAACTATTGTCCATTACGACAATGTTAAATTAGGCCCATAAATGAGTTCGGATGTCAGACCTGTATATATATAACACGTCGGGCAAAACCTATAAGACCTGGGACTTCGCGAAGTTCCAGGTTTGATAGTTTTTGCCACGATGAGGGTCAGTATAATTGGATTCAGTAGTCTGATGTCACGCCGCCCGACAACGGCGGCCATCTTGGTTCTAAACAAAGAAAATCATTACTTTTTATTCTTCATGCTGGCTAGATTTTTTCATATGTCTTGTGATCAGAATGTGTAAAAGTCAAAACATGATCAAATCTATGTTTTTTTCCCCTCTGGATACGCTTTTATGCTCGCCGGAGAAATATTTCATTTGGCGTCCGCCATTGTTCCGATAGTTTAGAGCCAGTGTTGCTAAGTTACCATGCGTCATTAGGAAGGAAGTGACGTTACGACTATTGAATCCTATTGACGATATTATTTGAAGGACGAATTTTCAGGCCAAAATCTTACATAATATGTTTTGTCAAAGTCTGACACGACAGCATTTCCCCTAGGAAGTGAAAACATATTATTAAACTTTCCCAGACACTTACAAGGAAGTAAAATGCTTTTTCCCCTTTACGAGATCAATAATAAATCTATTCCACAGAATACTAGGATTATAATAACGGTACGGGTACTGGCCGCTTAGGTTATTTGGTAGGGTTGGATTGGGGAGTGTGTCGTGTGTTGTTTTGTCAGCGGCGTGCGACGACATAATCTTGTGAGTTCTCAGCAATCACTGCATGGAGCGGACTGTTAAATTTCTGGAGCGTGGTATGTGTGTTACAGTGCCAGACAATCCATATTATCATATAATATAGAGGCGGCCACAAAAGTAATAAAAACGACACAAAATAAAATAAAATTAAAAACAAAAACAAAACAAACGAACAAACAAACAAAAACTAAAAAAGAACAACAACACACACACACAGACAAACACACACCAAGAAATAACCCAAGAAAACAAATAAAACAAACAACAGCTAAAACAAAACAAAAAAAAAAAAAAAAAAAAAAGAAAAGAAAAAAAAAAGAAGCATAACACACAAACCAAAATGGTAAATGAAAAACAAAACAAAACAAAATAATAAAATAGCAAGGTTTTTCGCAATGAGCCACTCAGTTTAAGTCGGTCTACAGACTTATTACGGTGATAATTTTGAAAGTTGACATTTATTTGATACTAATACTAATAACAATAATAAAATAATAATAATATATAATAATAATAATAATAATAATAATAATAATAATAATAATAATAATAATAATAATAATATAATAATAATAATAATTAATAATAATAATAATAATAATAATAATAATAATAATAATATAATAATAATAATAATAATAATAATAATAATAATAATAATAATAATAATAATAATAATAATAATAATAATAATAATAATAATAATAATAATAATAATAATAATAATAATAATAATAATAATAATAATAATAATAATAATAATAACGATAATAATAATAATAATAATAATAATAATAATAATAATAATAATAATAATAATAATAATAATAATAATAATAATAATAATAATAATAATAATAATAATAATAATAATAATAATAATAATGATAATAATAATAATATTCAATTGGTCTTTAATGTGATGAAGGAGTTCGCTTCTGCTTTCGTTTATGTAGTCATTTAGAATTCATTTTGTTCTTATTCTTACCTTCAGTTGTGGTGTAAAATATTACATATAGTTGTTGTGTTTCCTGATTTGTTTCTTGTATTTTGAATGGACGTTTTTTTTTTTTGCCAGTAATTCTGTCTGCTTAATAGGATGCAATAGTCTGATGTCACGTCCGCTCAGCAACGCGCAGCTTGATTCTAAACAAAGAAAATCGGTACTTTTTATTCTTCATGATGGCAAGAACTTTTTCAAATGTGATGTCGCGCGACGGTTCAGTCCGGAAGGTACATTTGGCTGAACTGAGAAAACGGCCATTATATTTGAAAAGTGACTAAAAAAGTCAAACGTTTTTTAAATTTTTTACTTTTTAAGGTATTTTTCTATCATAAAATAGTACCCTTTTCATTAAAAGTATATAGATAGAATGAAGATGACGTCACTCGAAGCTTTGTTTTTTTTTTTTTTTGTTGCCATCCGCGTTTATGAGTACTTCTCACTAAACGGTATTAACCAGACTATAGATAGTTTGCGCTAGGCTAAGAAGCTCATAACATTGCCATCCGGAAGTATAACAGACCGACACACAAAACTATGTGTAACCATGAAATTTTATAGTCTAGTTAATACAGGTTAGTGAGAATCACTCACAAACGCGGATGGCAAAATACAATAACAAAGGCTTGATTGACGTCATCTTCGTTCTATCTATAAAAGATCATGGATACACACAGTTTTGCGTGTTTGCCCGTTATACTTCCGGATGGCAATGTTATGAGCTTCTTAGCCAAGTGCAAACTATCTATAAATTTAATTTTAAAAGAGAATATACCCTGTTTTCACCCATTGAAAGAGGGACCATTTTGACGTCCGTTGACGACTCTTTGAGCTTAGCCAAAGGACGCCAATCTGGTAACCTATAACTTTTTCTCAAAGGGGAACTCCATTCCTGCCTTCGCAATGCTATTTTTAGCCCCTTGACCCCATCCAGGGCCTTCTAAAAATAGTATCGGGCCTGTCCAACCGAATTGCGCGAGTTCTCTGCTGGGCTTAAAATTTAAAACCCCGCGACAAAGTTTGTGTGTACACATTACACACCACAGTTACGCTGATACAATGAATTTATCGCGTCGTTTGTTATTATTTCTGTTCATGGATATATATTCATTGTGATTGCCAATCCCACCATGATGTTTGTTGTGTGTATCTTTTAAAATCTAATTTAGCAATTGAAAAATAATTTAAAGGTAATTTAAAAACTATAGTGTCATCTAAGCCATCATCTGCCGTCGAGCGAAACCTTGAACTGTTGCCTTGAGTCAAAACAAAACCGGATGATCTTGTACTTGTACACATCAAAATGAAATTGTCATTGATAGTCTATTCAGTGATGCCAAAACTCCGGTTTCACCTGAAAAAAACTCTGGTCTGGAGCAAAAAATTCCGGGTTCCGGGCAACTGCCGTCAAATTCCGGTGAGGTCAAATTCTTCCAAGGACACCCCCCCCCCCCCTTTCCAACCACCACATCATCATCACTGCCACTAGAATTATAACCATCATCACTACCACTACTACTGCAACCACCACCACATCATCATCATCACTACCACTACTACTACAACCACCACCACATCATCATCACTACTACAACCACCACCACCACATCATCATCACTACCTCTACTACTACAACCACGACACCACATTATCACTACCACTACTACTACCCCACCACCGCCACATCATCATCACTACCACTACTACTACAATCACCACCACCACATCATCACACTACCACTACTACTACAACATACACCACCAACACCACATCATCACTACAACTACTACTACAACAACCACCACCACTACATCATCATCACTGCAACTACCACTACTATTACAACCACCACTACACATCATCATCACTACCACTACAACCACCACCACCACAAACATTACCACTACTACTACAACCATCACCACCACATCATCATTACCACTACTAACTACAACACACACACTCAACATCATCATTACAACTACTACTACAACCACTACCACCACATCATTACTAACACTACTACTACAACCACTACCACCACATCATCACTACCACTACTACTACCCCACCACCGCCACATCATCATCACTACCACTACTACTACAATCACCACCACCACATCATCATCACTAACACTACTACTACAACTACCACCACCACTACATCATCATCACTGCAACTACCACTACTATTACAACCACCACTAGCACATCATCATCACTACCACTACTACTACAACCACCACCACCACATCATCACTACCACTACTACTACAACCACCACCACCACATCATTACCACTACTACTACAACCATCACCACCACATCATCATTACCACTACTACTACAAGCACCACCACCTCATCATCATTACAACTACTACTACAACCACTACCACCACATCATTACTAACACTACTTCTACAACCACTACCACCACATCATCACTACCACTACTACTACCCCACCACCGCCACATCATCATCACTACCACTACTACTACAATCACCACCACCACATCATCATCACTACCACTACTGCTACAACTACCACCAATACCACATCATCACTACCACTACTACTACAACAACCACCACCACTACATCATCATCACTGCAACTACCACTACTATTTCAACCACCACTAGCACATCATCATCACTACCACTACTACTACAACCACCACCACCACATCATCACTACCATTTCTACTACAACCACCACCACCACATCATTACCACTACTACTACAACCATCACCACCACATCATCATTACCACTACTACTACAAGCACCACCACCACATCATCATTACAACTACTACTACAACCACTACCACCACATCATCACTACCACTACTACTACAACCACCACATCATCATCACTACCACTAATACTACTACAACAGCTACCACATCATCATCACTACCACATCATCACTACCACCACTACTACAACCACCACCTCATCTTCATCACTACCACCACCACCACATCATCATCACTACCACTGCTACTACAACCACCACCACCACCACATCATCATTACTACCACTACTACCACAACAATAACCACTATCACATCCTCATCATCACTACCACTATTTCTACAACCACCAACACCACATCATCCTCACTACCACCAGTACTACAATCTCTACCATTTGATTTTGGTGCTTTACTTCATTTGAAATAAGGAAACTTTGGGATTGTATTTGGCAATGTGTTTATGTATCATTGTATAATTCTAATCAGTTATCTATTTAGAACTATACAATATGTAAACACAATGCCAAATACCATTCCAATTCCTTTTTCTTGTGTGCGGAAATTCCTCTTTCGGCATTGAAATTCCTACGAGTGGTGTCTGAAACTCCTGTGAGCCAAATTTAAAATTGGCGTCTCTGTCTATTTATCTTAATTCTTAAAAAAAAGCTCACCTCTCAATCAACATCAACATCATCTTGCTAGAAATTGTAAGTTACCATATTTAACACCATCAATACAATTCTCCTTCTCATCTCCTCCTTTTCATCAACCTCCATCCCCTTCACCTCATCACCATCATCATCATCATCATCATCATCATCATCATCATCATCATCATCATCATCATCATCATCATCAGATACCCCCCTCCAAAATTCTAACCATTCATTTAATCACGGTATTAATCAAAGTTGCATCATTCATTTTTTCATCATCAAATTAATCGGCAATGACTGTATTACCGTTATGAAGTGAAAATATTGAAATATCACTTGCCTCCTTACTTTCTCCGCTTCATCCTCCCCCCCCCCCCCCCTTCTTCTTTCCATTTGATTTCTTTTTTGGTCCGGCATAACTAAATGAAAGATAGAGGGGGAGATGAACTATAAAAGACTGCGAAGAGAGAGAGAGAGAGAGGAGAGAGAGAGAGAGAGAGAGAGAGAGAGAGAGAGAGAGAGAGAGAGAGAGAGAGGAGAGAGAGAGAGAGAGAGAGAGAGAAGAGAAACGAACAATTACTAAACGATATATATATAATATATATATATATATATATATATATATATAGAGAGAGAGAGAGAGAGAGAGAGAGAGAGAGAGAGAGAGAGAGAGAGAGAGAGAGAGAGAGAGAGAGAGATGGGCGAACAACTAATAGACACGAGAGAGAGAGAGTTGGTTCGAGCGGTCGTCTGTGCGCAGAACTAAGCCCAGCAGAGAAAGTGGGTCATGCGCGGTGGCTCTGCCTATCTCTTTTGGTCGCCTCGACCCCATCCCTAGAAAGAGGAGAGCTAACGCTCTTTCTAGGCCCATCTTTCGGCCAAATCATGATATTCCAGTTATGTAAGGCCATGCATAGTTACCAACGGAAAACCCCTTTTAATCCTTCTCTTTCATTGGTCCTCGCAATCACATGGTAATGGTCCTAAGTTATGCAAAATGGCCGCTTGCACTACACGACTGCACGATTGTTGTTTGAGTTCATGTTGCAAGAAATTCAAAATCTTGCTTCATTATAATCTTAATTTTATGAGATATTTTGTCAAATGAATAATTTAACTTGTTAGATTCGGCCGATAATTGTATTGCTCGTCAGAGGCGAGGAGATAGTGATGATGTGGGCGTGGGCGTGGGCGTGATCGTGCGCTTGCCTCGAATGAATTAGAATGATTTATTCATTCGAGGCAAGCGCACAATCACGCCCACGCCCACGCCCACATCACCACAATCTTGAACGAGTGTTGACTGGAGATGGGAGGATGGAATGTGGGGATGAATAAAATGAAGAGCTAGTGGATAGACAGATAGACAGAGATGATTACCAGGACGGGAGGACGAAATAAAATGAAAAGATTGACTATGGAATTAAAGGGATTGTTGGAGGAGGCAGATAGAGAGAGGACAAGCGGTGAGGGAGAAGGAATGAGTGACGATGGAAAAAAAAGGGGGGGGGGGGGGGGGGGGGCGTGGAAGACTAAAATAAAGGAGTTAATGGACAGACCGATAGATAGAGATAGCTATAGTGAATAGGGAGAAACAAAATGAATGAGAATGATAGTGAATGAAAGTAGAGAGGAAGAAGAGAGAGAGAGAGAGAGAGAGAGAGAGAGAGGAGAGAGAGAGAGAGAGAGAGAGAGAGAGAGAGAGAGAGAGAGAGAGAGAGAAGAGAGAGAGAGAGAGAGAGAGAGAGGAGAGAGAGAGAGAGGGAGAGAGAGAGAGAGAGAGAGAGAGAGAGAGAGAGAGAGAGAGAGGGGGGGGGGGTAGGCATGCAGGAGGATGTTGAAATTGAATCGGAAATTGAAAGAAAAAAACCCCGAGTGGGCGGGACCCTTACCTTTCTGAGTGCAAAGAACTGTTATCACCCACCCCACCCCAATCCACGACCCCCCCAACCCCCCCCCCCCCCTGCCCCACCCCAATCCACGACACCTTCCCTCCCGCCAATAGCTCAATCAAATTTGAACACATCGATTGAGTAAGATAAATTATGGTTTAGCTGACACTATTTTCATTCCTTTGTTTCAAGTTTGAAGTGTTAGATTGTCTGACAGACTCACGGCCTTTCGTTTTTCAGTCAATAGACCGTAATGCCTCGGCTACTTTCGCCAGTTAATTTGTGAAGACTATCCAGAACTGCAGATCTTGTGAAATAGTGCCGATATCACAGCTAACTTTAATTAAACATTGCACTGTTGAAATGGATAAAAGTATGTGTGCTCTTTGTTGGGTTTATTTTTTTCTCTCGAGGGTCAATTCACAAAAATTACGTCATTACAAAAACGAGTGTTTTGTAAAACGAAGTGACTATTCTCATCCCCCTAGTCTAGGATGCTAGTCTTCATAATAGTAGTCCACAATTGTTGCATGTTTAATCCAAAGGTTGTAATGCAGTAATTTGTTAAGTTTCTTGTCACAAGTTGCACAATTAAAAAAAAAAAAAAATCAATCAAATCCAAATCGCAAAAAGCCGGCGACGTTTTTTTCGGTAATCCAATCGGCCGGGGGGGGGGGGGGGGGGGGGGGGGGGGGGTGAGAATAGAGGCAGCCTTTGTAAAAACTGATGGAGCGAATTAAAAATAATTTGACACACGTGATAGTCTTATGCTATAGAAAAAGCATGTCATTACGATAGCTCAAATATAGCATGCCGTTGCTATGGTGATGTGTGTAAAATCTTTAAGTGCAAATTTCTCAGAATTTTGGATCTGAGATTAGCAGGAACGTCCCAATTTCAATCTTGTATAACTCAGCCAGAAATCATGATACATCAATGAAACAGGTATCAAATTAAAGAGAAAAGAATGATCTATTCAGAAATACCAAAAGGTCCAAATGTCCAAAATGAACCTTCCGGACCAAACCGTCGCGCGACGTCACATATGTTATGTGATCAGAATGTATAAAAGTCAAAACATGATCAAATTTATAATGTTTTTCTCCTCTGTATACACTTTTATGCTCGTTGGAGAAGTATTACATGTCCGCCAGAACCAGTTACTAAGTTACTATGCGTCCTAACGAGGGACGACATGTTGAAGCCTATTGGTACAGCACTCGCATCACACGCAACGGGATCGTGATCAATCGCGAGTGAACTCCAGATTTTCTTTATGACTTTCCTGTTCCTCCCAGCAGTGTTTGGGTAGCTGAGGCCTGTTAGATGTGGAGGAAAGTACTTTGCAATATACTAGCGCCATATCCAAAGGGTAGCATTTTTTTTAAACATATTAAGGTCCGTTTAATGATATAGAAATCGGGATAAATTAGTTGTGATTCTAAAATGTTGTGCACCGACGTATATTATGCAGGTCTGACATCCGAACGTAATTATGGGCCTAGTTTAACATTGTTGTGAAAGACACTATTTTTTTTCAGATTACCATTACAACAATGGGTCCATAATGAACTGGGCTATCAGAGAGACCTGCAAATAAGTGTAAAAAATAAGATTAAAATTGAGCTTTATATAACGCAATATCCACTAAATGTGCTCAAAGCACTTTACAAGGGATACCTAGTCAACAGCAACATTTAACATGTAGGACGGGACATGACGCCTGTTAGGCGATATTACAATTTTTCGGACAAAGACAACGCTGTTAACGACCCGGTACTCATTTTACACCTGAGTACGGTATGAGAATGTGAGTAAAGAGCCTTTTCCAAGGACTAAAGTACGCGCCGATCGCGAGGCTCGAACCCAGGACCTTCCGATCCGAAAGCGAGTGTCATACCACTAGAGCACATAGCCGCACATGTACGCTATTGTGCACCTATTTCTTAGGAGTGAGTTTGTAGTCATTTCTGAGAATAGATTGGCATTATTTCGGAATGGACTGGATAAAAAAAATCCGAATTCAACTAGGGGCTGCGTGGTTTAGCGTTACGGTCTTTGCTTCTTGCCCGAAAGGTACCGAGTTCGATCACCCGCCGCTGCACTGTGTGGCCTTAAAAAACAAGTCACATCGCCCTAGCTCAATTTGCGGCGCTGCACTGCGGCTGACGCCTGGGTTATTCCAGTCTTCCCTTGGAATAGACCCTAGAGACAAATTTCCCTAATGGGATGAATAAAGAGAATTTTATTTATTTTTTATTTATTTTAAAATGATCACAATTTAAAAATTAGAATTAATTTTTTTTGTTATGAACCAGTTAACAGCCAGCCTTTGGGAAGACAACATAAAATCCTTCATGTAAAACATTGAGCTTTTATGTAGCGCAATATCCACTAAATGTGGTCAAAGCTCTTTACAAGAGGTCTCTGACCAACAGCAACACGTAACATGTAGAACATGACGCCTGTTAGGCGATATTACAAATTTCTTTTGACAGAGACAACGCTGTCAACGGCCAGGTACTCATTTTACACCTGACTATGGCGAGAGAATGTGAGTAAAGAGCCTTTTTCAAGGACTCAACTATGCGCCGATCTTCATCATCATCATCATCATCATCATCATCATCATCATCATCATCATCATCATCATCATCATCATCATCATCATCATTACTATCATATCATGGTATTTAACACCATGCATTATTTTACCTTCACAGGCCAGTGCATATGACGAGAAGAGTTGATATGTAAAGATTTTGATAACAGACACTGATAGGACAGAACCTGTGTTGAGAATTAATCTCCCATATTTTGACATGCTAAACTCTTTTTCATTTCTTGTCTTATGAATCAATGAACAATTACAAACGCAGAGAGGCAGAGACGAACTGATAGTCAAACTCTTCTTGTGTAAAATAGACCTATTTGTCAACACCTCAAATTTTGCATAGCTAAAACAAGGGACATAAGTTGATTACTATTATTATTATTATTATTATTAGGATGAATTCCCTAACGTTCGTTTTTACATCAGTGTTTTTCTTGTCTTCATCGACTGTGCTGTTAATAGGCGCTTCACAACAACGTCGGGATTTGAAATTACGCAAAGGAAGTGACGTCATGGATGACGTCAGCAACTATCGCTCGCTTACGTTCCAATCAATGCTAAATGACCAAACGAATCGCGACAGGAGGATTCTATCCGACGGATCTTTAACACGAGGGAAAGATCAATTCGACAAAACGCTTTCTTCTCAAGACATTGGAAGATTTCATTCACCACCCTACCGTAAACACTCGGATAAGAGAGATCGATTTCTTTGCGAGGTGTGCCTTTGCTCATTCAACAATCACGACTTTGTCAGGGCTAATTGCTCTAAAAGACATTTGCATCACTTTCCGAAACACCTTCCAAAGAGAACGTTACGAATCGACATCTCAATGAACAAAGTTGAAATCTTAAATCAGACTAGTATTGTCGCGTTGAAAAGTCTCAAAACTTTGAGCATGCGATACAATTTGATAAAAAAAATAATTATCGATTCGACGCAGTCAAGCCAATTACAATATTTAGATCTGGCAAACAACAGAATAGAAGTTCTTCAAGATAACGCGTTTTCATTTTTACCAAGTCTAAGAAATCTTTACTTGCAAGGAAATCTGATATCTAATATCACAAACAGAACGTTCTCAAATTTAACAAATTTACATATTCTGGACCTTTCTTACAACAGAATACTAAAGATTGAAGCCGGAGCTTTCGACTCGTTGAAAATACTTAATGAACTCTACCTTTATCATAACAGCAATCTTGGATATGGCGTAAAACGTTTTCCCCCTAGTCTCTTCTGACCCACTAAAAAGATTGAAAATTCTATTCATACAAGGAAATTCCAAAGGGGAGACTTTCTACCCTATGAAAGCATTGGCAAAGATCAAATCATTACAACATCTAAATATAGACATTGTAGATAATCCTGTCTTTCTAGGTCACGACATGTTGAATTTGAAACGTTTGACCACGCTCCAATTTGGACCATACGGGTTTTGTCACATACTCGATCAAATTCCCACCGATTTCTTTCAGTACGTTCCATACGTGAGAAACTTGGCTTTTCACAAATGTTTATTTCGTAATTTCAATCCAGACTCATTTGGATTCCTTCCTCAATTGACTAATTTTTCATTGAATCATATCGACACGTATTCCCTTGAAAAAGCATTCCAAGATCTAAGAGGACTTCAAAATTCTTCCCTACAAATTTTAAGACTGAGTTACTTGGGACAGGGTGGGACTGAACTTCCCTGTGTGACTTTAACTGGTGCTCACGTCAAACATCTGACAAACCTACCCTTGTTAGAACTTGACCTCTCCAAAAACCAAATCGCTCTTATCCGTGGAGACTTTATTCAGGGTTTGCCCAAGACACTAAGAAAGTGGATTCTCTCAGCAAATCTACTTACCTTAAAACGCATTCTTTGGGGTAGCTTAACTCCCTTGATCAATTTGGTGCAATTGAATCTCAATTATCAGAATTTATTCCATTATAAAATACCAAGGGCATCATCAACAATTGACGGCTTTATTGATTCACCCCGTCTACACACAAATGACAACCCTACCCTTTTTAATGAGATGGTTTTAACCTACAACGATACTAGTGAAGAAAACTTGGAATATCAACAAACAACTCCCCAAGAATTTCCACCAATGGATATTTCAGTTTTAGCAACGTACGATAATAGCATAAGCTCGAATTTTCAAGATAAAAATAGTTGTGATGAGACGACAGGAGAAAACATGCTGTCCTCACCCACTTTACAAAATCAACGTGTCACTTTAGAAACAGCTTCTCCTTTTCACATTCCAAAGAGTTTAAAGATTGTCGAGGCATCCCATTATAGTTATTTTGGAAGCTACATCATTACGAGTAATACCTACGACTCACATGTGGAATATTTATATCTCTCCAACAGTTTATTAACAAAATGGGGCCATGGACACATTCCATGGGCCGTCAAATTTGCTGATTTGAGTGAAAACTATTGTCAACATCTTAACCGCCATTTCTTTCCGCCAAATAACTCCCTAACTCATATATCGATGAGCTCAAATCTTTTGGGAATAGATTTTTCAACGGCAAACGGTGGATATTTTTTCCGTTACCTTAATCAATTGAAATTCATGGACATATCATTGAATTTTATATATAGACTTCCTTGTCGATTTCTAAAAGGTTTGACAGCGCTGGAGACCTTGCGAATGACAGATAATCGACTTCAAGAATTGAATATTAGTTTTTCGGAGACGTCAAATTTGAGACTGTTGGACGTGAGGCGTAATTCGATCAGCTGGATTTCAGAACAGACAAGGAAAGATCTGGATGCGATTGCTTCAGGTCATTCGATATCGATTGCACTTGAACAGAATCCTATCTCGTGTACCTGTCAAGGTATCGATATGATTAAATGGTTTGCAATGACAAAGGTCCATCTTTTAGATAGGACCTTACTCCAGTGCCGAGACGAATACGGGGAAATCCGATTTATGGGTGACATATCGATACTCCATAAGAAACTCGTAAGTCGATGCATAGACAATACGAGTATCATTGTGTCCCTATCCATTTCTGTCACCTTCTTTGTGGTAATCGTCGCATGTTATTATATCGGAAAACGGTATCGATGGTGGTTTTACGTCAAATACAAGAAAAATGTTTGGTTTGCTAAGCACTTTGGGTTTAAACCTAAAAACAAGGAACGCCCAAGCAAAGAATACCGCTACGACGCTTACCTTTGCTGTTCTGAAAATGACCGTCGTCTGGCCAGACAAATCGCCAATAAACTTGAGAAAACAAATCCTCTTTTCATACCATTCAGAGACATCATACCAGGGATGGACGAGGTCAGCGGGATGACCAGCGGTATCCTCAATAGTTATAAATTCATTCTTGTCTTCTCTGAAAACTTCAAGAGACTGCTCAGAACGGATTTCAAGGGCGCAGGAATGGTGGAGTATACGATCAACAGCGCTTTGTTTGAGGAACGTTCTTCTAGGAGAAAATTTCTTCACATCATGAAGTTCTCGACAACAGAGGACGTAGAGATTCCTTTCTACTTGGCTCATGCATTGAGCGAACAAGATAGGCTGACAACTTTCCCTGAAGATGATCAATACGTCACCCATGAAGTTCTCGATTGTATTTGGGACACTATTTCTACGTGTATTAGTCAGAAGGAGGAAAGAACAGAGACACTACTGGAGTCTTCGTCATCGGCATCGTTATTACCACATTCGTCGTCGCCGTCGCCCTCATCATCTTGATCTGCATATTACTGTCACCATTTACACAATAATAATAATCGTCATCATTATGTTATGGTAAGATGAACTTTATCACCAGAAACCCCCAACTCCTACCACTTCAACCTCCACCACTACTACAATGACCACCGCTTCCACCACCACCACCACCACCACCACCACCACCACCACCACCACCACCATCACCACCACCACCACCACCACCATTACCACCACCACCACCACCACCACCCCCACCACCGCTTCCACCACCACCACCACCATCAACATCGCCACCACCACCATCATCATTACCACCGACACTACCGCTACACCATTACCACCACCACCACCACCACCATCATCATTACCACCGACACTACCGCTACACCATTACCACCACCACACCCATTCCTGGCAAGCGCAGCCATATTCATTCATTCATATCTAACGTTAAGATGTTAGACATAGACATTACGATCACATTAAGGCCTTAGAAATGCCATCCTCTCGTCTCTCATTCGTCTCTAATTTCTCATTCATTGTGTTTTGTTGACAAGGGGGAAACCCGAAACGTCCACATCATATGTTTTTGTAAATTTAAATGACGCTTCTATTCCCGATGGAGACGGCGTGTTCGTTGTATTTTTGTCTCCCTTGTTCATTTTATTCAGACTGCAGAGAACAGTAACTGCAATGCACTCGAATTTTATCGGCTTCATCAAAATCAATTATTTACTTAACACTGTTTTAGCCATTCATTCATTCATTTCCACCCACGCCCTCCTCAGTAGGTCACAATTATGCCGACTCTGAGAAAAAACAAACGCGTTAAAAAAAATTTTGGTCAGAAAACTCTCCCTTCAAATATCGACCGATCAAAAGAACTCTCATGTTTGCAAAAACTCTCAAACCTGGGACTTTAAATACAGTTCATTATTTTAGAGTTTAATCAATATGAGGGTCATTTAAATCGATCGATAGTTGAAAGTTGAAGGGCAAGTTTTCTGGTCAAAATTTTAAATACTTGTTTGGGTTTTTTTTTCAGTGTAGGGTAGAATTAATTTTGATTTTTATTCAAGACCAGTTGGAACTTGTAGAGTGCATTTTTGGAGGTGACTATTCGTTAAAACTGACGAAAGAACCCAGGAGTCTATTCGTTAGTAATGACACATATGACTCAGTACCTGTTTATCAGCACTGACAAATAGAGGAATGGCTTTGAGGAAGCAACAAACCAAATCAGACCTGTAAGTCACAATGAACATTTAAAATTAAATATGCACCTGAATATAAATGTATAATATAATATATAATATCTTGAAATTCCTAGGTATATATATATATATATATATATATATATATATATATATATATTATATATATATATATATATATATATATATATATATATATATATATAAACATTTCAAAGATAATTATGAAACAATGTTGTAGAAGTTAAATAATCATAATTATACTTGAAATGTATATAAATAGATCCTTTTATAAAAAAAGTTGAGCACTATTTTTTCATGGTTTTTGTTTTTATAATATATATATATATATATATATATATATTATATATATATATATATATATATATATATATATATATACATATATATAATGTTTGATTACAAAGGTTTTACTTCTTCTGGTTTGTAAATAATGGTAGCCTTTAACGCACAAGGTTGGTTCAAACCAAGACAAATGAGCTTACGTTGAAACAGTACTCATAAGAAGCACAACCTCGTGTTACGATGGCTGATGGTTGAATGAATGAAATAATTAGAAGGGCATTTGACTTCATAAAACCGTGATATAAATGTATTTATGATTATATATCTATCTATTCATTGATGACTTTTTTGTTCGCGGGGTTGTTAGATGTGTCGAATCTCCCTACTGTAAAAAAACTTGATATGAAGTGAGTAGAAAAGTGCCAGAAGACAATAGAGAATACAAAATTTTTTCGCGGCGGTGGTGGGGTTTGAACCTGCGACCTGATTGGTACGACAACTCCGCCTGGCAGGTGAGAGCGTGGCTCTACCGTGTGAGCTATCCACGAACACAAAATATTCGTTTCAAACCCAAAGTCATTTCTAGATCCCTCTCTCACCCACTTCTTGAGATCGCCGATTCGTTCACCACCATCGCGAAGTAATTTTGACCAGCAGTTAAGCTTAATAGCCAATATTCTCATCACAAACATATAACATAGAAACGATTGAGACATTGAGTATGCTCCGGTGTATGGGGTGAATTTTTAATTCAGAAAAGTGAGTGGAGCAGGCACTTATGTTGGTAACAACAAGATATGAAGTGAGTAGAAAAGTGCCAGAAGACAATAGAGAATACAAAATTTTTTCGCGGCGGTGGTGGGGTTTGAACCTGCGACCTGATTGGTACGACAACTCCGCCTGGCAGGTGAGAGCGTGGCTCTACCGTGTGAGCTATCCACGAACACAAAATATTCGTTTCAAACCCAAAGTCATTTCTAGATCCCTCTCTCACCCACTTCTTGAGATCGCCGATTCGTTCACCACCATCGCGAAGTAATTTTGACCAGCAGTTAAGCTTAATAGCCAATATTCTCATCACAAACATATAACATAGAAACGATTGAGACATTGAGTATGCTCCGGTGTATGGGGTGAATTTTTAATTCAGAAAAGTGAGTGGAGCAGGCACTTATGTTGGTAACAACAAGATATGAAGTGAGTAGAAAAGTGCCAGAAGACAATAGAGAATACAAAATTTTTTCGCGGCGGTGGTGGGGTTTGAACCTGCGACCTGATTGGTACGACAACTCCGCCTGGCAGGTGAGAGCGTGGCTCTACCGTGTGAGCTATCCACGAACACAAAATATTCGTTTCAAACCCAAAGTCATTTCTAGATCCCTCTCTCACCCACTTCTTGAGATCGCCGATTCGTTCACCACCATCGCGAAGTAATTTTGACCAGCAGTTAAGCTTAATAGCCAATATTCTCATCACAAACATATAACATAGAAACGATTGAGACATTGAGTATGCTCCGGTGTATGGGGTGAATTTTTAATTCAGAAAAGTGAGTGGAGCAGGCACTTATGTTGGTAACAACAAGATATGAAGTGAGTAGAAAAGTGCCAGAAGACAATAGAGAATACAAAATTTTTTTCGCGGCGGTGGTGGGGTTTGAACCTGCGACCTGATTGGTACGACAACTCCGCCTGGCAGGTGAGAGCGTGGCTCTACCGTGTGAGCTATCCACGAACACAAAATATTCGTTTCAAACCCAAAGTCATTTCTAGTTCACCAGGGACCCCTTGTAAAGCGCTTTGAGCACGTTAAGTGGATATTGCGCTATATAAAAGCTCAATATATATTTTGAATTGTTGTACGTGTGTAGTGTACATACATATTTTATATTCTATTTTTATAGATCTGTAATAGAAAGTGTTTTGGCTTTTTGTATTACTGCCTGGGGGAGGGGGGGGGGGGGATTGTCTTAGCTCAGCAAAAGCTAACTTTGACAGGATTATTAAAAGAGCTAATAAATTTACTACAGGATCCATGTCTTTTAATGATTTATATTCAGAACACAGCTTAAGAAAAATTAGTAATATTTTAGATAATCCAACTCACCCTTTAAATCTTCAGATCACTAAGTCGAACAGAAGTGACCGATTGTTGTCTATACGAACAAAAAGTGAAAGACACCTCCGATGCTTTTTACCTTACAGTTGCAGAATTTTTAATAAGGAAAATAATTTATAAATTTTCGTCTACGTCTGTTTTAACTTTGAAACTTGTTCTTTAAAATTACTCCATACCCACAATTTTTTAAACATCAATTTATAAAATCGCTTACTACAACTTTTCTATTGACCTTTTTATTCTACATTACGTGCCATGTAATTTATACTATGTAATTTTTCTCAGTCAATTTACAATAGTATTACACTGTAACTAATTCTTAGCATTTTGCTGATCTTTTTTTTATTTTTTATTTTTTTTTTCTTATATGTTGACATCAATGTACCTTATCTAGATATTTATATCTTTACACTTTTATAATCTGTATGTCCCTTAATTTACACTATGTAATTATTCTTACAGCCTACAATATTATTATACTATATATACCTATTACCAAATTTTACTTTACCACATTATATTTACGTATATTATGTTTATGTATGTATCATTGTCGGCATTTTATACGTCTGTACAAAAATTTCCTTTTGGATGAATAAAGTACATTATCATTATTCTTATATTGTATAATGTATTAAATGATTTTGTATTAAGTGGTTGGTATGGAATTAAAACTTCTTTGGTTTGTGACATCTGACTTCTGTTCTTGTAATGGGAAGGGGGAAATAAATACGAGATGATATTCGATCATTCTATCGTTATTATTTTGATCCAGCATTCATCAGGTAATAGCGAATGTCGATCAACTCGTATACAATAATATGTTACAATAATTGAAAATAAAATATAAAAAATAAAACACCCTTTTTACATGGAAAATTGTCCTCAGTGTCTATTCCAACGGAAAATTGGATTAATTCAGGCCTTAGACAAAAATTCAGCACCACAATAGGCTTCAGCAGTCGTGACATCACTTCCCTGACGCATAGTAAATTAGTAACTGGTTCTAAACTATCGGAACCATGGCGGACGCTCCGACGAGCATAACAGTGTATCCGGAGGAGAAAAACACTATAAATCTGATCATGTTTTGACTTTTATACATTCTCATCACATGACATGTGAAAACGTTCTAACAAGCATGAAGAATAACAATCACCGATTTTCTTTGTTTAGAACCAGCTGCTCGTTGCTGGGCGGACGTGACATCAGACTATTGAATCATATTTGAGCTAGGGTAAGGCGGCTTGCTCGTTGAGACACAGCGTTGCGAGAAGTCAAAGTCTGAACATCTTGGGTACGAAGCAAAGGCCACACCTCTGAGCCGCGCTGCACCTTCATTAATGACCCTGCGAGAGAAATTCAAACCGTTTAGATAACCAGTTCATCTGAATTCCAAGGCGCGAAATGCATTACGGATAGGAAGGTCCTGGGTTCGGTCCTCAATCGTTTCTGTGACGTCATTCCCATGTAGCAAATACATTTACCATTTCCGGCCTTGATTACACATTAAATAACCATCTATCCAATTCACATAACATTTTAAGTGTCCAGTATCTTAATTGTTTTTTTTTTCCACTTTGAATAATTCAAACAAGAAATTTGTATCAGGCCACACATTAACATGCAACGCAACGCGACTCCTATCAATGATGCATCATAGTCTATTACAGAAAAAAGTATTGTGCAAAGGTTTGCCGCGTGTTTATTTCTTATTTAATCACTTAACTGTCGTACTCTGGGAAACTATGTATTAAACAAATTTGGCCAGAAACTCGTCCTTCAAATATTGATCGACTTAAATAACCCTCATCTTGGCAAAAACAAACAAAAAAACCTCTCAAACCCGGGGCTTCGCAAAGTCCATGGTTTGATAATTTTTGCCAAGATGAGGGTCGTTTAAATCAATCGATATTTGTAGGACGATTTTTCTGGCAAAAATTTAAAATACGTGTTTTTCCAGACTACGGCAGTTAAATGGTTAAATGCTAAACTGGCGCTTTCAACGCGAAAACGTGCATGACTTACCCTGTTAAAGGCGAGATTCGGTTTTAATGGAATGTGTCATTGGATCTCACCGTAGCCATCGTTATGTTATAGCCTGATACTGAAATCCAAAAGGACTGGTAGTTTGAAGTCATTATTTGGTTTTTGCACCGCCGTGTGAGTTGTCGTTATTAGAGCTCATGGAAACAAGTTATTTCATTGGTTGAATTATTGAATACAACTCACGATTTGTTTTCTTTTGTGGCAAAAGACTGGCATTTTGACGTCATTTTTTGGTCAGTATCAGCCATAACTTTACGAAAGCCACGATCTCACCCACAGGTTTCTACTCAGAGAGAAGTAAGAGAGAGAGAGAGAGAGAGAGAGAGAGAGAGAGAGAGAGAGAGAGAGAGAGAGAGAGAGAGAGAGAGAGAGAGAGAGAGAGATCGAGAGAGAGAAAGAGATCGAGAGAGAGAGATCGAGAGAGAGAGAGAGAGATCGAGAGAGAGAGAAAGAGAGAGAGAGAGAGAAAGAGAGAGAGAGAGATCGAGAGAGAGAGAGAGGTCGAGAGAGAGAGAGAGATCGAGAGAGAGAGAGAGAGAGAGATCGAGAGAGAGAGAGAGAGATCGAGAGAGAGAGATATCGAGAGAGAGAGAGAGAAAGAGAGAGTGAGTGAGAGAGAAAGAGAGAGAGAGAGAGAGAGAGAGAGAGAGAGAGAGAGAGAGAGAGAGAGAGAGAGAGAGAAAAGATATGATCTGGACTTATAAAAAAACTCGTGAAGCATCGCTTTTACTGTTCTCTTAGTGCAAATAATTTAGAAGTGGAGTTATGGTTTAATAGAAAATCGGCCTTGCCACGATTGGGTTAAAATCCCCCATCTTCTTTACAAAAATTTCTTATAAAACGAACTCAGATGAGAAGACTTTTTCATTTGGAATGTTGTGATTGTTGGTTAAGACTAAATTATAAGGTTGCTTTCAAACCATAACTAATATATTTTAAAAAATCGACGTGATTTAACAATCATCATCAAATTCAGATCTTGCAATTTCTAAACTATTATAGAGGACTATTATTTTTCGTCAAGATTATCATCGTTTTTTATTATTATTTGATATATTGTTGATATCTAATCTGAAGAAAGTATCAAAATGGGTGGAAACGTTGATTTTAATTATGCTAGAGGTTCATATCTTTGTGCTTTAATCGTTTTGCATGCTTTTACTGGCATGTTTGTTTCTGGGGATGTAAAGGAGACAAAATGGATCTTCATCAGTAACAATTCGGGAGATCTGAGAATGTCAAGAATAGGAATGTCCAGCTGGAAATCTCCAACTCTTCTGGGATGTGCCCAAAAATGTCAGGCAAAATACACTGGATGTAAGAGTATCCACTTTGACCCGGCCACCAAAATGTGTACTCCTGGCTATGGCATTATTAAAAGTGGCTCTGTCGCTCAATATTCAAATTCAACATCTGGGTCATTTTACGCCAAAGCCATTTGTGATGAGACATCTGGATTCTCTTTCGAAGTCAAATATAATATTTCTGTTTGTTTCTTTGTGTTACCTGAAAAAAGGGACTTCGTCACTAGTAAGGGTAACTGTAGAGATACAGGAGGCACTTTGTATACACCAAAAACAATTGAGAAGCTAGACATTCTTAGAGAAACAATCGTATCTGACGTGTGGATTGGATTAAAATACGTTGATGACGGCTTCTACTGGGACGACATGGAGCCGTTTTCGATGGAGAATCCTTGGTGGGGGCCACTACAACCCGACAATTATGATAAGGGAAATGTTATCTGTGCTCACCTTGAATATAAAACGAAGTTAATCTATGATAAAGACTGCACTGCCACATATCCCTACGCTTGTGAAAGTGTACTTAAATAGAAAATTATTAACAACCTGGTGAAAAAATAATTGGTCTACCTAAAATTTTGTTATCAACATGGACTGCAATCAGATAATATTTCGAGTGGAAAAATCAAGTCGAGACAACCTTTGACGTCTGACCTCAATGAACTCTGAGCAATCTCGAGGATAACAAATATTCAGCAAGAAAGAAAAATGTTTGTTAGAATTTCATTAGAGCTAAAATTGAAGACCCACACATCTTATAAACAAAAATAAACAAAATGTTCTAAAGCTTGGGCAATACAATAGGCTTCAACAGTCGTGACGTCACTTCCCTCGTAATGGCGCGTAGTAACTGGTTCTAAACATTCGGAACAATGGCGGACGCCCTTTTGAAATACTTTTCCGACGAGCATAAAAGTGCATCCAGAAGAGAAAAGCATTATAAATCTGATCATGTTTTGACTTTTATACATTCTAATCACGTGACATATGAAAAGTTCTAGCCAGCATGAACAAGTACTGATTTTCTTTGTTTAGAACCAAGCTGCTCGCCTTGCTGGGCGACGTGACATCAGACTATTGAATCCAATTAAACCCAGCCTGTTAAGTCATAATGTAAACAATTGCAGTAATCGGTAAACATTGCAAAATACACAAAGGTTTTACTTTCGATGAAATGTGTATAAATAAAATACCCACTGTTCTACCGCTTGATCAATAGAACAAGCACAGAAAACTATGTGTAAACTTAAAAGTTTATAATATGAACTAGACAATATTGTGATAATTAGTTACCAATCTGGCCGTATAAGAACAACAACAATGATCAGAGAGAGAGAGAGAGAGAGAGAGAAAGAGGGAGAGAGAGAGAGAAAGAGGGAGAGAGAGAGAGAGAGAGAGGGAGAGAGAGAGAGAAAGAGGGAGAGAGAGAGAGAGAAAGAGAGAGAAAGAGGGAGAGAGAGAGAAAGAGGGAGAGAGAGAGAGAGAGAGAAAGAGAGGAGAGAGAGAGAAGAGAGAGAGAGAGAGAGAGAGAAGAGAGAGAGAGAGAGAGAGAAGAGAGAGAGAGAGAAGAAGAGAGAGAGAGAGAGAAAGAGAAAGAGAGAGAGAGAAGAGAAAGAGAGAGAGAAAGAAAGAAAAGAGAGAGAGAGAAAGAGAGAAGAAGAGAGAGGAGAGAGAGGAGAGAGAGAGAGAGAGAGAGAGAGAGAGATCGATTTCATCCACGTTATCGTTTATACACAACAAACCATGTTTGTCCGAGCACGTGTGAAGGTGTGTCAGAAAGTCCATGTTTTGATTGGTCAAAAGTCTACTGGTTAATTGAAGCTATTAAGTGTATCTGGAAAGTGACCATTGGTCAGGGGCATAGACAAGTTCATTCACTTGTTGATTATAGTTTCAAGTTTCAAGCATACTTACCTTTAGGTTTTCGCGAAGAATTCACAATGTTTGATAATAACATGCATGACATAGGAAAAGAAAGAGAAAATAATTGTGGTTTAAAATGA
>NC_088373.1:27431189-27443408 GCF_034508935.2 Berghia stephanieae | reverse complement strand
TTATTTACTTACTTACTTACTTACTTACTCAATTATTTACTTACTTACTTACTAACTCAATTATTTACTTACTTACTTACTAACTCAATTATTTACTTACTTACTTACTAACTCAATTATTTACTTACTTACTTACTTACTTACTAACTCAATTATTTACTTACTTACTTACTTACTTACTTACTAACTCAATTATTTACTTACTTACTTACTAACTCAATTATTTACTTACTTATTTACTAACTCAATTATTTACTTACTTACTTCTAACTCAATTATTTACTTACTTACTTACTAACTCAATTATTTACTTACTTACTTACTTACTTACTAACTCAATTATTTACTTATACTTACTAATCATTACTTACTTACTTACTTACTAACTCAATTATTTACTTACTTACTTACTTACTTACTTACTCAATTATTTACTTACTTACTTACTTACTTACTTACTTACTTACTTACTTACTTACTAACTCAATTATTTACTTACTTACTTACTTACTTACTAACTCAATTATTTACTTACTTACTTACTTACTTACTTACTTACTAACTCAATTATTTAATTACTTACTTACTTACTAACTCAATTATTTACTTACTTACTTACTTACTTACTAACTCAATTATTTACTTACTTACTTACTAACTCAATTATTTACTTACTTACTTACTAACTCAATTATTTACTTACTTACTTACTAACTCAATTATTTACTTACTTACTTACTTACTAACTCAATTATTTACTTACTTACTTACTTACTAACTAACTCAATTATTTACTTACTTACTTACTTACTTACTAACTCAATTATTTACTTACTTACTTACTTACTTACTTACTAACTCAATTATTTACTTACTTACTTCCTTACTTACTTACTAACTCAATTATTTACTTACTTACTTACTAACTCAATTATTTACTTACTTACTTACATACTTACTTACTTACTTTCTTACTTACTTACTTACTTACTTACTTAGTAACTCAATTATTTACTTACTTACTTACTTACTTACTTACTTACTTACTTACTTAATTACTTACTTTTGGCCTTTTCCCCTACAGGGGAATAGGCCATCGATAAACGACCTCCACTTGATTCTGTCCCGTGCCATCACTTCCAACACTGCCGGACTCTGGAAAATCTCATAACATTTAAACGTTTGGCAACAAAACTCGTGCTTCAAATATCGATCGATTTAAATGACCCTCATCTTGGTAAAAACTCTCAAACCCGGGACTTTATTAAAGAATACTTTCACGAAGTCCCAAATTTGAGAGTTTTTGCCAAAATATGGGCCATTTAGTTCGCTCGATCACTGAAGGACGAGTTTTCTGGCCAAAATTTTTAAAACGTGTCTTTCCAGAGAACGGCACATTTTAAAATATGTTTTTTACGACAGAATACTCTCTATGCTTCACATCTCGTCTCGTTCTTTGGTCGGCCCTTCTTTCATTTGCCCTGTGGATTCCAGGTCAACGCTTTCCGAGTTATGCTTGGTGTCGGTTTTTCTAAGGGTCAGACCAATCCATTTCCATTTTCTCTTCTACATTTCTTTTTCAATTGGTTGACAAGTTAATTGTGTATATAATAGGTAACAAAAGTATGATGTCAGAAAACTGGTTACAATCTCATTGGAAGTGTAAAATCAATCCTCCGGAGGACTGAATGGCATCTTATTTTCTATTCTAAATATATTATGCTTGTCACAGTAAAGATTGTTCACAATTATCTTATTAAATTTTATTTTATTAAGAACTGAATTCATCTCACTCCAGTTATATATCGGTAGGCTTAGATAAACTTTACCTTCTAATATTAGATCGTCTTTCCTTTTATAGCCTTCCCTCGAATTAATTTCTAATTAGTGAATACTATTCGTTCTACATTCTGTCACGTAGCCACTTATTATAAAAGCTGATAGGTCTAACACTCTACACTCACTTTCTCTCCACAATCTATGCCGGACGGCCAGTCACTCTATTCCTATATATATACTGGAAGATTTTTATCTTTTGGGACTTTGTAGATATTATATCTACACCATTAAGACGCCGGAGCTTTTAACTTTGATTGTATAATCTTCAAGGATCAAACCCAAGCCCGCTGTACTACACTATAACCTCTTACCAATTGCCTGGAAGTGGAATTTTACGAGTCCAATCCTGTTATCAGAGGAATAGATCATCCAAGCCCATCAACTGCCTGGAAACGTAAACTTACGAACCTGACATATTATCATAAGTTACGTAAAATATTCATATCTCTATTTGTAACTGCCACGATCACTGTTTATCTCTTTTAATTAAATTTCATCATTATTTTTATTTCATTGTAAACAAATCGTTAATTGTTTTTCATTTATAGTAACTAGTAAATTCTGGGGCCTCATTCTACATATATCTTTATGCATAGTCGAGTAGCTCTTTACTCACTTGAGACCATGACATTTTGGAGGGGACACATATAAAGAATTGAATTTATTTAGTTACTTATATCTATTTCATCTAACTTTAAAGTTTAAATTGTAAAACTCTTAATTGCCCCACTTGATCATATTTTAATTGAACTCCCTATTTACAGGATTCATTTTTTTTTCTTTTTCATTTCTTCATTTAAATGGAATAGCAATTTATCCATTCATTCTTTCATTCAAATTGAATAGCATTTTATTGATTCATTCCTTCATTCATTTATTCATTTATAAATTATTCATTCATTCATTGTTCATTCATTTATTTATTTATTCATTCATTCATCCATTCATTCGTTTATTCACTCATTTATCCAATCATTCATACATTTATTCCTCCCTTCATTCTTTCATTCATACATTATCCATTCATTCATCTATTCACTCAGTTTTTCATTCATTCATTCATTCCTTGTCCACTTTGTTATTATATCACTCATTTCATTTTGTTGTTTGCCTCATTCATGAATTGTTTTCAATATGTTTACATTCCATAACGATTCATTCACCTATCATCCAATCACTCAGTGTTGTGAACACATTTTGTAACTATTGTAAATCTTACGATATTTTATTGTTTTGTATTTCAGACATCACTGTTAAACACTCTTCAATGCCTAATTACAATTGTTGAACAACCATTGAACAAGAGAGAGGTCCCAGCCACGAACTGAGTTGGTAAATATATCCTTCATTATTCTCTTTTACATGAGTTGGGCATCACATAGTAACTATAGACATCGTGATTTGTTTTGCATAGTGATTTGTTTTAAATGCATTTTTGGCATATTACTGTTACCGAAAACCACTTATATATTATGTTCTGAAAAGTGAGTCTTTAAAAACTAAATAATAATAAAAGGAGTCTACTAGCCGTCGTGTTATATTTAGTGATAGATAACTTGGGATTATTTTGGCATCCTATTATTGTTATCACACTCTAGTACATTAGCGTCATTGCGAATAATTGTACACAAACTAACGACGAGTCACACACATTGGTGATGAATTTTTCGTAGTAACATAGTTTAGAGTACACGCGATTGACACATTGTTATTGACACAAGTCATAATAACTCCGCATTGTATTGACACATTGCTTTATAAGATATAACGATAAAAGGCATCAAATTCAACATACATAATAAGTTGAAATAAGAGAGAGAGATTTCTAAAAATAGAACAGTTCATTCCAGTAAGTGTAAATAAATAAAACAGTCAGTAACAGTATCCTGTCAATATAATATATATAAAATATCGTAACTAATTTATTACAACATGGAAGCATATAAAAGATACTTAAGTCTCGCAAAGGACTTAGAAATACCCCAGGAAAGAATATTTTCATGGTGCGAAGAGAAAGTAAAAGAAGAAAAAGAACATGAAGAAAGAATTCGTAGAGAAGAAAATGAAGAAAGAATTCGTAGAGAAGAAAATGAAGAAAGAATTCGTAGAGAAGAAAATGAAGAAAGAATTCGTAAAGAAGAAAAAGAACACGAAGAAAGAATTCGTAGAGAAGAAAATGAAGAAAGAATTCTTAGAGAAGAAAAAGAACACGAAGAAAGAATACGTAGAGAAGAACGAGAAGAAAGAGTCCAAGAAAGGGAACTAAAAAGACAAATAGCATTAGCAGAAGAAGAAACCAAAAGGACCCAAATGATGCTGGAAATTGAAAAAACAAAAACCGGTCATGAAAGAAAACATAATAATAGTGATGAATTTTTCGTGAAACTTCCACGCATGCCAACATACGATGAACGCTCAGACTGTTTAGAATCCTTCTTACACCGATTCGAAGTTCAGGCTAAAGGTTATCGTTGGCCAGAAAGCAAATGGGCCACAGCCTTGATTAACTGCTTATCTGGAGAACCGCTAAAAGTTTTCTATACCTTAACAACTGAAGATGCAGATGATTATGGTAAAATTAAAGACGCTCTACTAAAAAGATTTAGATTAACGGAAGATGGTTACCAGGAAAGGTTTCACACTGCAAAACCGGAAAATGGAGAAGACTTTAATACATTCGTGAACCGAATTACTCAATTTCTAAATCGGTGGCTTGAGTTGGCAAACGTAAAACAAGACGACTTTGCAGGCCTTTACTATCTCACGCTGAAGAATCGAATCTATCAAGCTTGCAACCCAGATTTAGTCGCATTCTTTAAAGAGAGAAAGCCAGAAAACTTGGACAAATTAAAAATCTACGCAGAAAACTTTAACAGCGCACATCCATTGACACCCCTTAGCAGAACATTGAAGGAACCATACTACGCTGCCGCTGCTCAGAGTCCAGGTACACCTAAAGTTCAGTACTCAAATAGAACGAGCCGATCAATCACCCGGAACACGCAAGTGAAACAGGAGGATCATAGTAACAAACCATGGAACAAACAGTTCAATAGAGACCATAGCCGACCCTATCAAAACAAAACAAGAAATAGCACTGACAATAATACTGAGTATAAGAAAACCAACAAACCTATAATTAAATGTCAATATTGTGGAATGAAAGGCCACACAGCAGACAAATGTTACAAAATCGTGGGATATCCAAAAGAAACTGCAAATGCATCACTCCAAACAGGTGTAAACAATCAGACACGAGTAATGTCAGGAGAAAATATAAATGTGTATTGCGTGAAAGGTATGTCACTTTTAACACAAACTCACAAATCAGGATCGCTATTTTTTTGTGAAGGCAAAGCTAATGGAACTGATTGCAAAATATTGAGAGACACAGGATGCAGTACAGTAGGAATAAAAGCATCTTTGATCAATGACGAAGACAAAACTGGAAAAACGGTACAATGCATCACATTCAGTGGCACAGTCGAAACCTTTGAAACAGCTAACGTGTACATAGAAACCCCATACTATACAGGAATAGTGGAATGCTGTATACTTCCCAACCCCGTCGCTGATGTTATTGTTGGCAATATAAAAGGTCTTAAAGACAACCCAACAGATGTAAAAGAATGGTCATTAACCCAAGAAACAGCTTGTCTAGCAGAAACAAGAAAGATGACTAAGACAACAGAGAAGCCAATGACTATTTCTCTTGAACCACAACAATTTGACAGGAACACGTTCATTGAAGAACAGAAAAAGGACCCGACTTTAACTTCATATTTCAATATCGCAAACAAAGGGACGAAATCAAAAGTTGAATACATCATTGAAAAAGATATTCTGTTCAGGTTACATAGGAAAAGAAACAAAATAGCTAAACAACTGGTCACGCCGAGTATTTACAGAAACAAAATCCTTGGAATAGCGCACGATTCAATAACTTCTGGACATCTTGGGAGCTCTTCCACATTGAAGAGAATATCCGAGAATTTCACATGGCCTGGAATTACTAAAGACGTCCGAGAATATGTGAAATCTTGTGACACATGCCAAAGAAGAGTCGCAAAAGGCAGAATACCGAGATTGCCATTAGAGACAACCCCAGTTATTGAAAAAGTTTTTCAAAAAGTTGCAATTGACATTATAGGCCCTTTAACAAAATCAGATAGAAACCATACACACATACTAACACTAGTCGATTACGCAACCAGGTGGCCAGAAGCGATAGCATTGAAATCAACTACATCGGATCACATAGCTGAAGCATTGATGACAATTTTTACTAGAATAGGCATACCAAATGAGATACTGTCGGACAATGGACCCCAATTTACATCACATATGATGCATGAAACCATGAAACTCATGGGAATCCAACACTCATTCACAACTCCCTACCACCCCCAAGCAAATGGTCTTTGTGAAAGATTTAATGGCACTCTAAAGAATATGTTAAGAAAAGTGTCAGCAGAAAAACCAGATGATTGGGACAGATACTTACCAGCAATCCTATTTGCATATAGAGAAATACCCCAAGAATCTACAGGCTACTCCCCATTTGAGTTGATGTATGGACGATCACCTCGCGGCCCGATCAATATAGTAGCCGACATTTGTAAAGGGAATGAGGAGGACAATAACGAAATTATGTTTGCTTACGAATATGTAAGAAACCTGAAAGACAGAATAGAGGACACATGTAAGCTAGCACAGGAATCCGTCACTAAAAAAGCAGAGAAATACAAGGAATACTCCGATAGAAAAAGCAAGTCAAGAAAATTTGAGATTGGTGACAAAGTACTAATACTCTTACCCGATGACTCGAGTAAACTTTTAGCTACATGGAAAGGACCATTCAAGGTATTAGCAGTACGATCTGGTGTTAATTACGAGATTCAAATTAACAACACAACAAAGACATTCCATGCAAACATGCTAAAAAAATATTTCGATAGAGACAGATTATCACAACCAATATTTAACCATGTTGAAGCTGCAAATGTAGGATTAATCATCGAAACTCACAGCGATGATGTCGAACTACAACACACCCCACAACACGGTAACCCTAAAAATAGTACAATTAATGACGTCACAATCAATCCTCAACTAAACGAATGTCAGAAACGAGAAATCAGGTCATTATTAGAAAAGTACCAGTCAGTCTTTACAGACGCACCCGGACATACAACATTAGTGGAACACGACATAAAGTTAACCACATCTACCCCTATCAACGTGAAAAACTATCCTATTCCATTTCACGCACGAGAACAAGTTGAAAAGGAAGTTAAGGATATGCTAGATACAGGAATAGTTAGATATTCTTCAAGCCCATACTCATCACCAATAGTAGTAGTGAAAAAGAAAGACGGATCGATAAGGCTATGTATCGACTTTCGCAAATTAAATGAAGCAACAGTGTTTGATGCAGAACCAATACCAAATCAAGAGAATTTATTTGCTGCCTTATCTCAAGCAAAATACATGACAAAATGTGATCTTTCTAGAGGTTACTGGCAGATTCCACTGAAAGAATCATGTAAGAAATACACAGCATTTCAATCACCATTAGGATTGTTAGAATTTAACTATATGCCATTTGGATTATCGACAGCCGCATCGACATTCCAAAGAATGATGCGTATGTTATTAAAAGACATCCCGTCTACACTCTCATACTTCGACGACGCATGTATTTTCTCAAACTCATGGACTGATCACATGACAACCTTAGAATTAGTGCTTGAAGCATTAAAACGTAATTCTTTAACAACAAAACCGTCAAAAACAAGCATTGCATTTTACGAAATTGATTTTCTCGGTCATACCGTTGGTCATGGGACACAGACACCCGAGACAGAAAAACAAACAAAAATCGCACAATTGCAACCACCTAAGACAAAAAAAGAAGTACGCAAAGTACTTGGGCTCCTAAATTTTTACAGGAAATACATTTACAACTTCGCGCACATCGCGACACCGCTAACAAATCTGACAAAGAATGGGTCACCGAACAAAATTGTTTGGACAGAAGTGTGTCAGAATAGCTTTAACCAATTAAAGGCATTACTCTGTTCAGAACCAATTCTTAAATTACCCGACATGTCAAAAGAATTTGTTGTAAGAACTGACGCGTCTGATAAGGGCATCGCAGGTGTACTATTACAGGAACATGAGGGAACTCTAATGCCTTGCTTATATGCAAGCAGAAAATTATTGGACAGAGAATCACGATACTCTGTAATAGAGCGTGAAGGACTAGCCATCGTCTTTGCTTTAAAGACATTCAGCAGATATCTACTGCTAAAAGAGTTTGTGGTCGAAACGGACCATAAACCACTCACGTACATAAGAAATAACAAAATGAATAATAGTAGAGTATTAAGGTGGAGTCTATTTTTGCAAAATTACACTTTCAGTATCTCTCACATACCAGGTTGTGAAAATATTCACGCCGACCTACTTTCTCGATTAGTGTAATGACGTGAGAAGGGTATAACTTAACCTCCCATGCATACTGTTAGTTACCTCGCAAATTATGCCAAATCAGAACACACAAATTCGATAATTTTATTTGTAAACATGATGACCCAACTTAATGTAACATTGAGTATTGTTTGGATATATATACCATACCCATTCATGATTTGGGAAATCTTCTCTTTATCTATCATTGTTATGAATTTTCACTCATTTATGATTAATAATTGAAATGTCAATATTCCATTTACATTTTCATTCATTTCATTCAGTAAATTACCTTCATATCATCGACTTAAATCATGCTTCATTGCCATCACTATTGTTTATCACAATGATTTGTAATCACATTGCCATCATGTTGTTCATCATAATGATTTGTAATCACAATCTTTCATTGTTATTGTCACCCATTCATATACCTACGTTAATATAAACATTTCCATGTCTAGTTAATAAATAATTTAATTGTAGCACAAATCATAACAATGGATTAATGCTAGAGTATCATGATAGTAAATTTACTTCCGTTTGTAAAATCTATCTTTCCCATAATGGTTAAAGAGTATATTTTAAACGTGGGTGGGGGGTGTCACAGTAAAGATTGTTCACAATTATCTTATTAAATTTTATTTTATTAAGAACTGAATTCATCTCACTCCAGTTATATATCGGTAGGCTTAGATAAACTTTACCTTCTAATATTAGATCGTCTTTCCTTTTATAGCCTTCCCTCGAATTAATTTCTAATTAGTGAATACTATTCGTTCTACATTCTGTCACGTAGCCACTTATTATAAAAGCTGATAGGTCTAACACTCTACACTCACTTTCTCTCCACAATCTATGCCGGACGGCCAGTCACTCTATTCCTATATATATATACTGGAAGATTTTTATCTTTTGGGACTTTGTAGATATTATATCTACACCATTAAGACGCCGGAGCTTTTAACTTTGATTGTATAATCTTCAAGGATCAAACCCAAGCCCGCTGTACTACACTATAACCTCTTACCAATTGCCTGGAAGTAGAATTTTACGAGTCCAATCCTGTTATCAGAGGAATAGATCATCCAAGCCCATCAACTGCCTGGAAACGTAAACTTACGAACCTGACATATTATCATAAGTTACGTAAAATATTCATATCTCTATTTGTAACTGCCACGATCACTGTTTATCTCTTTTAATTAAATTTCATCATTATTTTTATTTCATTGTAAACAAATCGTTAATTGTTTTTCATTTATAGTAACTAGTAAATTCTGGGGCCTCATTCTACATATATCTTTATGCATAGTCGAGTAGCTCTTTACTCACTTGAGACCATGACAATGCTGATCGTCAATAAAGATCATCAATCCTCGCTCTTTTTTGGATAGCTGGATCTATTTGATCTTGCGGAAAGTGCTTTGCGATAAACTGGAGTCATATCCTAAGAGTAGCAAGCAATTGCTATTGTCCATTTTACACAAATAGAAGTGGTATTTCAGCGGTACCGTCTTTTGTTTCATACCCGAAAGGAACTTAGTTCGAATCTACCTGCTGGGCTGGTCTTGAGCAAGTCATTTCGCCCTAACTCAGTTTGCAGCGCTGCTCTGCTGCTGACGTCTTGGTTATTCCAGTCTTTCCTTGGAAATTTCTTTCCCTAAAGAAACGAACTAACATCTTCATAGAGACGTAGAAACAACCACCTTTTATGTAATTACGAACCATCGAACGCTTGAAACAATATTGTAGTAGTTGATCATAAATAATACTTGGAAAATGTTATAAATAGCTCCTATTATCAAAAAGTTGCGCACTCATATTTCATGGTTTTTGTTTTATATATATATATATATATATATATATATATATATATATATATATATATATATATATATATATATATATATATATATATATATATATATATTTACTTGCATATATGTATAGACCTGTTGCTAATATTTGTATGTCATGTGTTCATGTTTCTTTTTAATCTCGAGATTTTATTGTAAAGCGCATAAAGCTCTCCAACGGGAATATGCGCTATATAAGCACAATTTATTTAGTATCTTTATTACATCATCATCATCATCATTGCCTTTTTCACCCTGGGTCAGGGTAGAGGCCACAGACAAACAGTTTCCATCCTTCTCTATCCTGAGCTAACTTTTTAATCTCATTCCAGGTCTTACCACTTCTCTGTATATCAGCTTCTTTAATTCTTCTCCATGTTACCCGTGGCCTTCCCCTTTGACCTTCTGCCCTGAGGGTTCAAGTACAATACTTTCTATGTTATAGTGGAGCCATTAGTGAAATCAAATAAAAGTACAAACCAGCCGGTCGGGGTATCGACCTATGTAACCAATTACCTTGCGTAATCGGGGGAAATACGTATTTAAAAATTTGGCCAGAAAACTCGTCCTTAAAATATCGATCGATTTGAATGACCCTCATCTTGGCAAAAAACAAACAAACAAACAAACATAAAACCCAAAATAAACTAAACTATCAAGTTTGAGAGTTTTGTCAATATGAGGGTCACTTTAATCGATCGATATTCGAAGGACGACTTTTCTGGTCAAATTTTAAAATATTTTTTTTCCCCAGAATGCGGTGGTTACCTGGTAAATCGTCTCCCATTACCCCATTTACAGATCATGATAATAATTAATTCTTCCGTGACGTCGAGTTGCTAGCTATCAACATGTATGCCTTGTTTACTATCATCTCAAGGTATGACTCTCTGGCTATTCTATCAACATACTACGGGTTAGATAGAATGAAGTTGACGTCACTCAGGTCTTTTTAAATGCTTTTTGCCATCCTCGTTTATGAGTTATTGATTCCTGTTAATTTTTTGTTGTGTCTACTTACTGCCAGGCGAAAACACAATATTAATTATCACTCCTACACACTAATATAATTGCATTAATTAATAGTAACACAATGTAAATTTTTCACTGACCCTCGTGCGCACAGGTTTCTCGCTATGTGGGATTTTTGAGTTTCCTTTTGAGCAGTGAGCTCAAAGTAGATGCAATGGAGAGAGACCGTTACTCTCCCCAACCTTGACTTATAAAGATTTTCGTCGGGAGTTGGAGAGTCTCAAAGAACCAACAATATTTCAGGATTCTGGTAGGCCTGGTTTATTAGTGGTTGTTGTCTGTAGTCCCATCGTGTTCTGGGTGTCGTAACTGTAGCGTCCGTGCGCGTAGAAAGTCCCACTTCGAGTGACATCTCGCACATGCTAACATATAGATGCGAATTGAGGTCTAAATGCAGGTGAGACCCCAGATGGCCCTCCATTAATTGTCCCAGGGCTAGAACGATTAACACATTTGATACACTACGATAGCCGTTGTATTGTCACGCGATGGTCTGTGTCGAGTTGTGTGAAGTGATTCATTTACAATCGTGGGAAAGTTGAGGCGATTGAAATGTATCATTACAGCAACAAGCAATAACAAAGACCCGAATGACGCCAACTTCATTCTATCTCTATTTAGCTCCTGATATCAGCCAATAACCGTGAAACGACGACTCATAGCCACCTTATTTACTTGCCTATCTCATCCGAAGCAAACAACCCACAGATCACAAGTATCACTTTTTCACATGTCATGTGATCAAAATGTATAAAAACGTCAAAACATGATCATATTTATAATGTTTTTCTCACCGTGATAAACTTTTATGCTCGTCGGAGAAATATTTCATAAGGGCGTCCGCCATTGTTTCGATAGTTTAAAGCCAGTTTCTAAGTTACTATGCGTCATTACGAGGGAAGTGACGTCATGACTATTGAAGCCTATTCCTTCATCAGTTAAAATGTTGTGATAAATACTTACTGAATGTGGGACTGACCAATTTGTCTGAATGGCATGTACTAAAGGTTGCTAT